>NC_071526.1:10098716-10424966 GCF_027887155.1 Malaclemys terrapin pileata | reverse complement strand
ACCTGCACTTTGAGATCTGTGTGGATAAAAAGTGTGATCTAAGCACCACATCTTATTCTGACTCGTGTGTGAGCCTGAAGGGGGGCACGCCGTTGCTTATTAGTACCCTGCTTGATCTTATATATGGATTGAGAGAGGTCTATGTTTTTGTGGACGTACCATTGTGTTTGTGAGTGCATTTTTGTGGGTGTTTTTCACTAGCGGTCGCAGAGGAAGATGTTAAAGGCACCAAATAGCATTTTTGACCTATGACCCTTTCAGAGAAAGTAACGTTAGTCACAATTTGGGCAAAACCCATGATTTTTCACCAGCCACATATGCTATTGTTACACACTGCTGGACAACAGCCTTGCCACTGATCCTGCTGGGATCCAGCCCCCGCTCCTTGCCACTTTTCAGTACCTGCCATGCTGTTAGCTCCAGATAGATATCTGTCCAAGTCAGACATGACCCGCTGTCAGCCACTGTTAAGTGAAAGCTGGTGAAAGAAACCAAATGGCTCATCATGGGCACTGGCAATACAAACTTCCCTCTCTAGCCATCCAATCTATCTATGTTCTTCTACCGCACTCATCAAGGCCACCCGGGGAGGGGAGCCCAGGGGACAGTTTGCCCTGGGCCAGCCCCCCATTTGAGAGAGCCCCCAAACCTGAGCAGCACTGCGACACCACGCACTGGGTCGCAACACCGCTCAATGAAATTTGTCCCTCAGCCCCTCCATCCGAGCCTGATGGGGCGGGCAGCAGGGCCAAACCTGAGTGACACTGAAATCCCGCACACCAGGCTGCAACGCCCGCGGCAGGGAGTGAGGCCTAGCTGTGTGGGACAGGAGCCATTGCTGTTCCCTCCCCCCCACACACACACACACACGCCCTTCCCTCAGTGGTCAGTTTTTTGGAAGAGTGGGGGACTTGGTTTCAGATTTACCCTGGTCCCCCCAAAAAACCTCTGGGAAGCCCTGCCCATCACTGGCCAAGATACCCCTACCCAGGTGCTGCCTCTCAGAGGTGAGGGGTATCTCAGGCTGCTAAAAAAGCCAACAGAGGCGCCAGTGAAACGCCAGCAGCAGTAGTGAGTTTTGTGATACGGACACACTCTCCCGCCAGGAATTGGGCTGAGACCCACCAGCTCGTTGGTGATGGGGCGCTGAACAGTCCATCAAATGGCAACAATCTCTGGTCAAGGGCGAGATTTAAACAGAAAAGCTAATGATGAAAGGCTCCAACTAGCACCTTCACGTCCCTAGAATTCCCTGCAGCCCGTTAGCTGCCGTTACCCACCAGAGAGGGTAGCTGTAGCTGTGGCAATAGCTCCGTGCCACTCCAGCTGCCAGACACCACCCTCACCGGTGGCTGCGGACTGGCACCAGGAATGTCCTTAGACCAGCTAGACACTGAACCCTGCAGTGGTTACGCGGGAGTGGCGAGTCCGAGGCAGAAGATTTAGAGGCTGTCAGGGTGAGGGCTAAAGGTCAGCTGGGGTCAGAAAGTCCATTTCAAAGAGGTCACTGTCCACTTCTTTCAATCTAATGAAGCCATTATTTGTGCAAGTGACCGCTTTGCTTCCCGGCCCCTTGAAGCCAGGCAGCGCGCAGTGACCAGCGCTGAAAGAACAGGAAGGAGCCCCCTTCCCTTTACATTTGCCATTCACCAGCCCAAGAAAACAACTACCCCACACACGAAAGTCTTACTTGGGGCCGGGCTTAATTCTATTAACCCAGGGCTGTGTCCAAAGCTCCTAGGGCTTCATAGCTGACTATTAAAAGGAAAGCTGCAGTGGGCTATAAAGAGACCCTCATCACTCTGTCAAATTAAGAAGACTGAGACGCTAAGGCCTCGTCTACACAACGGCATAGGCACCAACTCTGTGGGTGCTCTGGGGCTGGAGCACCCACGGGGAAAAATCAGTGGGTGCTTAGCACCCACCGGCTGCTCCCCGCCGCTCCCCCCCCGCCCCAGCTCACCTCCACCTCTGCTCCGCCTTCGCCTCTTCCCCTGAGCACGCCGCCGGGTCCTGCTTCTCCTCTCTCCCTCCCAGAGCTTCCGCTGCGAAACAGCTGGGAACAGCAGCGTGCTTGGGGGAGGAGGCGGGGTCGGGGCAGGGATTTGGGGAGGAGTCCAATAGGGGCAGGGAGGGGCGGAGTCGGGCGGGGCGGGGCTGGGGGCGCAAGTACCCACCGGTGCCAACGAAAGTTGGCGCCTGTGCACGACAGAGTTAGGTCAACACAAGGCAGCTTACGTCCACTTAGCTATGAATGTGTCTACCCTAAAATTTCGCTCCGGCTGACGTAACCACCCTGCTATGGCAACTTAATAATAACCCCACCTCCACAAGCGACGTCGAGTCCATGTCAACGTAGTTAGGTCGATGCAGTGTCAGTGCAGCCCCCGCGGGGCTTACATCGACTGTTACTGGCTTTCAGGAGCCATCCCACAATGCCCCACACTGACAATACAATCAGTACAAGCGTGCCTGGTATGGGCTGGCCCCGCCGACACAAGGAACAAAGCGTTGACTCGCACAAGCAATGTAAGTACTGCGGCAGCTTTATGCCGATGTACGTTAGGTCAACTTAATTTCGAAGTGTAGATGTACCCTGAGATCATGCCCGGATGGTGGGGGCAATTCTGTCCCCACTGAAGCCAATGAGAATTTTGCCATTGACTTCACCCAGGCAGGATTTCAGTCCTTGCACATAGTTACAAGAAGAAATCCCCAGGCTGACAGCCCGCTAACGAAGTCTGAGACACAGGAAATGTGTCTGAAGCAGGAAAGCGTGAACAGGCTTCCCCATCCGTGCAATGGCTGATGCTATTTTGTGGGGAGAGTGGAGTGATAGATTTGATGCCTCCCTCACAAATTTTCTGAACGTACCTTACTGAATCTTTGGAAATCTCCTGCTATCCCTGCACTGTCAAGGGATACCCTGTATATCTCAAGTCTCAGAATCCATCAGCAGGCTGGATTCCTTGCTGGGATGTAGCGTTCATACATCAGTTCCCACACCAAGAGACACCAGCCCCACTTACAGCGATGGAGCTGACAAAACAGTGACAGGCACTTTGGAGGACTGGTGTGAGAATTCTGATTTCGTAGATTCTGAGGGCCTAAAACTGCAAGCAACTCGGAGATGAATTAACCAGTGGAGTTCTTCAGAGAGCCCCAGTGAATTCAGCTATGTACGTAAGTAGGTGTTTCTGGGATCAGGGTTTGGAACCAGTGGCGACATTTTTCCTTTCCAACACTGGTAGAAAAAATGGAAGAAGAGAAGCTAAAGACACAGGTTTCACCACCCCAGCTGCACACAGTTCTTTTAATTGTTTTAATGACTGTCACTCCTTGACAAGAAAAGGCGTGTGAAAAAGAGGGAGCGGGGAAAGGAGAGTAGGAAGGACAAGATGCACCGAGGTTTGAGACAGAGAAAGAGAGAAGGAAACAGAGAAAGAGAACTTCCTCCCCTGATGTTTTTCTTTCATTTGGAATATGACGCAACTCACAAAATAGCAGCAGAAAATAAATCCATGCTTCAGACATGTCTCCTGATGACCAGAAGAGGTCGCTGTGTCCAGCATAGCTCTCACGCAGTCATCTCCCTATGGGGAATGCAGGTTGTTAGAGTCCACTAGGTATTTACAGGGCCAGGCAAGCATGTTGGGGGGAGGGGGAGGCAAAGGAAATCAGTATGTTCGCACTCTTTCATGGCTGAGATGTGATGGCATTCCTCAAACAGTGAGTGTGCAAGAGAGCCTGGGTGGTAGTGCGAGTGGGTGTGAGTGTCAGCATCAGTGTGAGTGTGCGTATATGTGAATGTGGGTGGGTGTGAGAGAGAAATGAGTGTGTATATGAATGTGTGTGCGTGAGAGAGTTTGAAAATGCACGTGTGTGGTTCCCTGGTCTATCGATTTCTTTCTCACCAGTGGACGTTTTCAGTCTCATGCAGCTTTCACGTGGGTTCTCCTGATCATGCGCTCTCAGTCTGAGACATGTAGGATTTTCCTGCACCAATAACTGTCTCTGGCTGGGGCCTGAGCCTGTCCTCATTGAAGTCAATGGCAATGCTGATTACAATGGGAGCAGCATGGCCTTGCGGCTGGTGGGAGGATGAGGTTCGGTTCCTAGTGTGCACCATCTCTGAATTTTAGCACAAATTCCTAAAGGAAAAGCCTAATTCCTTAAAGACGCAAATCCCTCCCTTATGTCCTGCAGGATGTCACCAGAGCAATAGACTCTCGTGCACATCTCTGGAGAGACCCAGGCTTTAATGTCTACCTGCCAATCCTTGTTCTGCATCATGGACTTGACTTTCTCATAATATTAGCCTGGGGTCCCACCATCCCCACCCTGAATTCAGACAACGGACATTTAACTGCTAACACATTTTTTTTCCCCGGGAAATCCCGCACTGAGCTTTTATTAGCATGATTCAGACCATTGTACATCCACTGTATAGCGGGCCTGTTACCGCAGCATCTGAGCACCTAACGTGTTTATCTGCACGATGCCCTGGTGAAGTAGGGCAGTGCTATTATCCCTGTTTTACAGACGGGGAACCACGGCCCACAGAGACCATGTGACTTGCCCAAGATCACACCGGAAGCCCATGGCCAAGCACAGAATCGAACTCCAGTGTCCCGAGTCCCAAGTTAGCAGCCTAGCACTGAGCCAGCCTTCCTCCCGTTGCACACCAGAGCACCACTGGCAAATCTGCAGACACAGCCATTGCCGTGGGGGCAGCCTGTAGCTTTTGCGAAGAATCTGCTCAGTTGGGGCTGCATATCACTGAGCTGAGGTTGCCTGTTGCCTCAGGTTTAGGAGCCACGCGTATATTGCATACACATCTAGGGGCTGAGCACCCAGCGCCTGAAGTCGATGGGAGATGCCGGCATTCCGTACCTCACAATCAGGTCATCAATGGCTGTTCAGCTGAGACAGGTCCAGGCCACAGCATTCAGATCCCTCTCTGGATTCTGATCAACCTCCAGTTTGGGGTGTTCCGATCCGGAGCCGAGGTTCTGCCTGTCTAGACAGAGAGGGACGATTTGCTAAATCTGGATTTCGATCTGAGTTTCATTCCCCGCTTGGTGCCAGGTTTTGGTTTGGGTCCCTCTCTGCTTTAACATAAGGGGAAGTTCTCACCAGAGCTCCCCAAACCCCGTCCCACCGCATGTCTACAGTCCACTGAGTGTGACTCTGCTCTGAGGTTAGTTACTTCCTGAAGAGAAACTGAACATGGCGCATGATGCAGAAGGGGAGGAGAACCATGGTCCTCATGATAATGCTTTGACTTTAGAGCTCAGTGAATGAAGCCGCACAACATCCCAGCAAAGGAGGCCTTCTCAGCCCTGTTTAACAGAGCTGGAAACTGAGGCACAGATTGGTTAAAAGCCTGGTTTCCAGAGGTGACGTGTCCAAGGTCACACAGTGAATAGCTTCAGAGACAATAGCAGAACCCGGGAACCCTGGCTCCCAAATGACCTCTCTAACCACTAAGCCACAGTCTCCTTTTAAGACTCTTGGGTGGGGGTGGAAGATGATCCGGAAAAGGACTTCCTAGCAGACACTGTACAGCAGCAGTAGAGAAGATACAGTGTCACCTGTGGAGGTATCTCCTGGGCTCCAGGACCAGGGAAGGAGCTGGAGCAGGTGGAATCGGGTTACTCCAGGACACGGTTTGCAACTCCCAGCCCCAGGAGGCTGGGAAAGGCACTTGTCCAGTCCAGAGATGGCTCTTACAGTTCCACTGCGTGCTTCATGCATTGCCTGGATGTTGCAGAAAAACAGGCGCCGCTGAAGTCTATTGTCTTCCCCTTTAACGAGGCCACAAGACTGGCCTGCAGGGCAGTGCGGTTTGACCACAGCAGCTGCTAAACAGGGCCTTGGCTGCCAGGCCAGATACCACATCCCTATCCCTGGCAGCTTGGGCCAATTGAGTTGTCAAGACCAGAAAAGATGCCAGGTGACGTTCGCCTGAGTCACACCGTGTGGCCTGTGCACATGGATTTAATTCCCGTCTCCAACTGCCTGAGATGCTGCAGGGCAACTAACCGCAGAGCTAGATGTGACAAAGGGAAGCGGCGGGTTCTCTAGTGGGATGCTCAAGCCAGCCTCCCCCGAGCAGATGCCAGCCTAATACAAGCCATTGTCCAAGGGGACAGGGCACTTCCTGCCTTCAGTAAGACACCTGCTGCTGAGAATGACACGGCCGTGAGATAGGAATGGGATTCAGGGAAATGGCTCAATTCTCCTCTTACCATTGTTTCAATTCCATGTTAATTTGTTTGGCTCATGGGGTACAAATATGCCCAGGGCAGCAGTAGAGGGAAAGGGAAAGGGCTGAAGGGTGAGGCTTGTAGAGCAGCATCCTTTGTTTACTCTCAGTGTTCTGGCCTGTCTGGTCACCTAGGTAACTAGAGAAGGGAAAAGGCTGGGGTGCTGAAAAGGTAGATTACATTGGAGAGGCAGCATCACAATCCACCTTCATCTCAGCACCTCCATCCAGGCATTGCTGCGGCTGGGAGTACCAGAGGCCTTGACAAACATAGTGGACAAGGGGGCAGCAGGGAGAGATGTGCCACCGGGGCTCTTGTTAGGAGAATAGAGAGTCAGAGACCGAGGAAGGGAGGTCTTCGGAGGAAACTTTCCCCTCTGAGAAATCAGAGTAACCAGGGATAATAACCAAATCAGCCAAAGCTCTTCCATTTGGCTTCACCAGGACAAAGTACCTCCTGCGATAAGCCATAGCCTCGAGGCACTCTCCTGCCAGGGGAGTCAACCAGGCAAGAGTGAGACACTCAGATCTATAGACTCCCCTTTCTACAAGAGAAGGTCTAAGGAATGCAACTTTCCAGGTATTTCCTGATCTGAAATCAGTCAGAGCTGAACGAGAGATCCAGACATAAGGGAGCTTCCTGCCAAGGGGATCAGAAACATGCAAGGAAGGTAGCCCCAGACCAAGTAAGTCTCTTAACAATCACAAGCTGTCTGTGGTTCTCTACACACATAAGGCATTGTTTGGTATTCAGAGTCTAGGGTTTGCCGTGTGTCCCATAGAGGATTGGAGATGCAGGTAAGCACCTACTGGAGACGCCTCTCAATATGATGGAAGGAGAAATGGATTGTTCACTTCGAAGACAATAGGAAATTGCTCTCTCCCTTTGAACGCCTGACGGCATGACCAAACAGAGATCTTGCAATGTTGCAGCTGGATTTGCTGAGCTGAGGTGTCCCGCTCCGGCAGAGGTAAGTGGCTGGTGGAGCACCATGACCTTGGGTCACCCAGATGCTTGGAGAGACTCTGATGAGAAGTGAAGCAGAACCGAAGAAAGTGAGCTCCAAGCTGTGTGTCCTCACTTCACCTTTAATCAGGATGCCCAGCTTAGCGACCCCAAAAACCATGCAATAGCAAGAGTGTGAGGACCACACAAACTGTATATCACATAAAAGCAACAGAGGGTCCTGTGGCACCTTTAAGACTAACAGAAGTATTGGGAGCATAAGCTTTCGTGGGTAAGAACCTCACTTCTTCAGATGGCAAACTAAATCCACATGGCCATAGTATTTGCTTGTGCTTGTTTCACCTTGATGGATGCATAGAAATTCTCTGTCTACAGAGATTGCCAGTGGTGAGAATTTACAGGTGATCAGCTTTGTTCTCACCCCGCAGTTACATGGAGAGAGCTGCAGTTTAGGGAGCAGTTTGTTCACATGGTTCTGCAAGGAATTCTCTTTCCAAATTCTGTTCTCAGGTATAAATCATGGGTGACTCCATTGAAGTCAGTGGACTTATTCTGAATTTACTCCAGTGTAACTAAGAGCAGAATTTAGGTCCCAGATGAGATCTGATCTAATAGATTGTGCACCGGTCTAAGAGAAAGGAACTCTTGTGTTCTCTTTCCAGTTCTTCCACTGACTCACTGTGTGAACTTAAGCAAATAGTTTAACGTGTCTGTGCCTTGGTTCTCCCCAGCTATAAAATGAGGGAAATAATATTAACCTGCATTACAGGGATCACTTATGGTTACTGGTGAGATAATGTCCATACAGTGCTTTGAAGGAAAGAAGTGCTATATAGAGAGTCCTATTCCTCTCCCACTGAAGTAAATTATAAAATGCCGATTGAATTCAACAGCTGCAAGATCTGGCCCTAGGTGCTAAGTATACTTATTACCTTAGGTTATATATTGAGAAGGTCAGTAGTTGTTGAACGCATGTATCATTCCAGGTTTCAGAGTAGCAGCCGTGTTAGTTTGTATCCGCAAAAAGAACAGGAGTACTTGTGGCACCTTAGAGACTAACAAATTTATTAGAGCACAAGCTTTCGTGGACTACAGCCCACTTCTTCGGATGCATCCGAAGAAGTGGGCTGTAGTCCACGAAAGCTTATGCTCTAATAAATTTGTTAGTCTCTAAGGTGCCACAAGTACTCCTGTTCTTTTTACGTATCATTCCAGTGGCTGAGGAGCTAAATTGAAGCTGTGGGGGATGGCTTGATAATTAAACTGAAATTAATGAGAGGAAAGTAACTGATTCTATTGTTGTTGAGGTCTCTTACGGTTTTTATATTTTTAAAGGCAAATTGTTGGTATAGTTTATTCTACTGTCTCCTAGGTGGAAGTGAAGAATTCATCAGGAATAGTTACATGAGGACTGCCTGGCTCAGGAGATTGCTAATGAGAGATGGAGCCTTTCACCTCTAGGTCACAGGTTCATACTGAGCCCAGGTCAGTAGTAACCAAAAGTCATTACCATCTGATAGCTGTTCAGTGGACTATGTGAAATGAATTGTGGGGCTCATTTGAGTTCCCAGTGGACAAGCGTGCACATCACACACACACACACACACACACACACAACAATACTCATCCCAATTGGCACTAATTGTTATCCTTGTTGGTAGTGACTCAGAGAGGCTGAGGATTGAATTGGTGTGGAGACAAATCTTCTTGCGCCTAGAGATGGTACCTCACGGCCCTGATTCAACAAAAGCACTTTTAAGCATATGCTTCCCCTCAGCGTGTGCTTTGCGCATTTGGGTTCCATGTTGGGGATAGGACAGGGCGTGGGGGATGCAAAGGAAAATTGCCCCATCTGCTTGTGGGGCCTATTTTATAGATACAAAGAGGACCTCATCTTCCAAGGCTTTTCATCTGCCACTTTCCACAAGCAGTAAAGCCATGCTGTTTGGGGGTGGCTTAGGTGTCATTGGGAAGCTAGTGTTCAGAGCTCGTACAGAAATCTGCGGAGCCATATTCTGATCTCATTAACACCTGTACAAATCAGGTGTCACTCAGCTGATGTCAGTGGAGTTATTTTGAATGTATATCATGTAAATGAAACCAGAATAAGCAAATTACAAAATATTTACTGTCAAGAGAGAGGTTTCTCTCAAGACATTACAAAGTCTTTACTAACAGTTACAAGGCAGACAGACACAGAGGCAAGCCAGGGACAAGGATAATGGTATACGAGGCACCAGGGAAGGGGAAATTAAGTTCCAAGGTTAGAATGTGGAGGCTGCATCCTGCCAGGGGCTGAGCTCCCTAGCCCCTTTACCGGCCCATCACTTAAGCATGCGAGTGGTTCCTTTGAAGTCAATGTTAAGGTTAAAGTTAAGCACGTGCTTAAAGCACTTTGTTGGAACTGAGTCAGAGCACTTGGCATTATGCAAGATTAAGTCATAGGAGGGACTAACGTGTTTGATCATTTAGAAAGGTTAATGAAAGTATATTTATATTCAAGGTCGCTTTCTAGTAGTGACAAAAGGGGGCTATGAAAAGGAAGGGGTTACACAAACAGTATACAGTACCAGTGAGCCATTCCTTCAGGAGCTTCTGAGAGAGCCGGTTTTATTGTTGTACTTAAAGTACTGCACAGGATCTTTTCGGGGGAATAAGGCAAAACGCCACATTTATTAGTAATACATGTATTCATTAACACTGTATCATATGCATATGATATATAGTACACACACACAAGCACACTCCGTCTTGTTGTTGTTACCAATTAGTTGCTCCCCTTAACTGCACTGGCCAGGTGAGTTAGATGGGGAGGGGTGGAGCCGGGCTTCTGCCGATCCGGATCGATGCTCCCATGTTGACAAGACGAGACCCGGGGTCCTCGGCAAGACACCTCACTTGTATAGCAGCTTCCCTCTCATGCAAATCTATACCAGATTCAAACTCTGTGTCTGTGTCCATTGGTCCTTTGTGCTGCTTTCTTCTAGGTGTTGTCCCAATGCTGCAAAGAGGGTGTTTCCAAAAGAAGGTGCTTGCTTCTAACCCCGAGGCGTCAGTATGTCTGCTTGTCTTTAATGAGCCCACTTGACACGTTTTATTGTCCTTGGGTCTGGCTCCCAGCCCCTCTCCAAAGATTGAGGCTGTCTGGAGGTGTTGCCTTCCATGCCTTGCTCATCCACACCTCATTCATTCAACAGGGCAATTGATTAAGAGTCGGAGGGAGGGGGAGCGAGATCTTGTTCTACTGCTAGCAAAAAGACATTTTTCTTCTATCTTATTCTATCCTTAGGGGCTATAACATTATACCAAGGGCAATGCAAAGTTTCTACATGAGGCTTTGATACAAAGTTTCCATATACCAAAGCTCATCAATACAAGGTTTCTATATGAGGCTTTGATACAAAGTTTCATGAAAACAGAGGTCACACGTGGGTAGACCCACTACAAGGTTATATGACGAGGCGCAATGTAAAGTCATATGAAAATGATCAGAGATTTATCTACACTATCTTATCTATGTAAGTTCCTATGTTGATGTCCATCACTCTGATGTTAGCACTAAGCTTAGGTTCAGGCTAAGTTGCTCTTCATTTAATTATTGATGATGTTTATTACAGTATCAGAGGGGTAGCCGTGTTAGTCTGAATCTGTAAAAAGCAACAGAGGGTCCTGTGGCACCTTTGAGACTAACAGAAGTATTGGGAGCATAAGCTTTCGTGGGTAAGAACCTCACTTCTTCAGATGCAAGTAATGGAAATCTCTAGAGGCAGGTATATATCAGTGTGGAGATAACGAGGTTAGTTCAATCAGGGAGGGTGAGGTGCTCTGCTAGCAGTTGAGGTGTGAACACCAAGGGAGGAGAAACTGTTTCTGTAGTTGGATAGCCATTCACAGTCTTTGTTTAATCCTGATCTGATGGTGTCAAATTTGCAAATGAACTGGAGCTCAGCAGTTTCTCTTTGGAGTCTGGTCCTGAAGTTTTTTTGCTGTAAGATGGCTACCTTTACATCTGCTATTGTGTGGCCAGGGAGGTTGAAGTGTTCTCCTACAGGTTTTTGTATATTGCCATTCCTGATATCTGACTTGTGTCCATTTATCCTCTTGCGTAGTGACTGTCCAGTTTGGCCAATGTACATAGCAGAAGGGCATTGCTGGCACATGATGGCATATATAACATTAGTGGACGTGCAGGTGAATGAGCCGGTGATGTTGTAGCTGATCTGGTTAGGTCCAGTGATGGTGTTGCTGGTGTAGATATGTGGGCAGAGTTGGCATCGAGGTTTGTTGCATGGGTTGGTTCCTGAGTTAGAGTTGTTATGGTGCGGTGCGTGGTTGCTGGTGAGAATATGCTTAAGGTTGGCAGGTTGTCTGTGGGCGAGGACTGGCCTGCCTCCCAAGGTCTGTGAAAGTGAGGGATCATTGTCCAGGATGGGTTGTAGATCACTGATGATGCGTTGGAGAGGTTTAAGCTGAGGACTGTAGGTGATGGCCAGTGGAGTTCTGTTGGTTTCTTTTCTGGGCCTGTCTTGTAGCAGGAGGCTTCTGGGTACACGTCTGGCTCTGTTGATTTGTTTCTTTATTTCCTTGTGTGGGTATCGTAGTTTTGAGAATGCTTGGTGAAGATCTTGCAGGTGTTGGTCTCTGTCTGAGGGGTTGGAGCAGATGCGATTGTACCTCAGTGCTTGGCTATAGACGATGGATCGTGTGGTGTGACCGGGGTGGAAGCTGGAGGCATGAAGGTAGGCGTAGCGGTCGGTGGGTTTTCGGTATAGGGTGGTGTTAATGTGGCCATCGCTTATTTGTACGGTGGTGTCCAGGAAGTGGACCTCCCGTGTAGATTGGTCCAGGCTGAGGTTGATGGTGGGGTGGAAGCTGTTGAAAGCATGGTGGAATTCTTCCAGGGCCTCCTTCCCATGGGTCCAGATGATGAAGATGTCATCAATATAGCGTAGGTAGAGAAGGGGCATGAGTGGACGGGAGCTGAGGAAGCGTTGTTCCAGGTCAGCCATAAAAATGTTGGCATATTGTGGGGCCATGCGGGTGTCCATAGCGGTGCCACTGGTCTGGAGGTATATATTGTCACCAAATTTGAAATAGTTGTGCGTGAGGATAAAGTCACAGAGCTCAGCAATAAGTTGTGCTGTGTCATCATCAGGGATACTGTTCCTGACAGCTTGTATTCCATCTGTATGTGGGATGTTAGTGTAGAGAGCCTCTACATCCATGGTGGCTAGGACGGTGTTTTCTGGGAGGTCACCAATGCATTGTAGTTTCCTCAGGAAATCTGTGGTGTCACGGAGATAGCTGGGAGTGCTGGTGGCGTAGGGTCTGAGTAGGGAGTCCACATATCCAGACAGTCCTTCAGTGAGAGTGCCAATGCCCGAGATGATGGGGCGTCCAGGATTTCCAGGTTTGTGGATCTTAGGTAGTAGATAGAATAACCCCGGTCGGGGCTCTAAGGGTATGTTGATTTGTTCCTGTGTTAGTGTAGGGAGTGTCCTGAGTAGATGGTGTAGTTTCTTAGTGTATTCCTCAGTGGGATCTGAGGAAAGCGGCCTGTAGAATTGGGTATTGGAGAGTTGTCTGGCAGCCTCCTTCTGGTAGTCAGACCTGTTCATGATGACAACAGCACCTCCTTTATCAGCCTCTTTGATGATAATGTCAGGGTGGTTTCTGAGGCTGTGGATGGCATTGCGTTCTGCACGACTTAGGTTATGAGGCAAGCGATGTTGTTTTTCCACAGCCCCACAATATGCCAACATTTTTATGGCTGACCTGGAACAACGCTTCCTCAGCTCCCGTCCACTCATGCCCCTTCTCTACCTACGCTATATTGATGACATCTTCATCATCTGGACCCATGGGAAGGAGGCCCTGGAAGAATTCCACCATGCTTTCCACAGAAAAACAACATCGCTTGCCTCATAACCTAAGTCGTGCAGAACGCAATGCCATCCACAGCCTCAGAAACCACCCTGACATTATCATCAAAGAGGCTGATAAAGGAGGTGCTGTTGTCATCATGAACAGGTCTGACTACCAGAAGGAGGCTGCCAGACAACTCTCCAATACCCAATTCTACAGGCCGCTTTCCTCAGATCCCACTGAGGAATACACTAAGAAACTACACCATCTACTCAGGACACTCCCTACACTAACACAGGAACAAATCAACATACCCTTAGAGCCCCGACCGGGGTTATTCTATCTACTACCTAAGATCCACAAACCTGGAAATCCTGGACGCCCCATCATCTCGGGCATTGGCACTCTCACTGAAGGACTGTCTGGATATGTGGACTCCCTACTCAGACCCTATGCCACCAGCACTCCCAGCTATCTCCGTGACACCACAGATTTCCTGAGGAAACTACAATGCATTGGTGACCTCCCAGAAAACACCGTCCTAGCCACCATGGATGTAGAGGCTCTCTACACTAACATCCCACATACAGATGGAATACAAGCTGTCAGGAACAGTATCCCTGATGATGACACAGCACAACTTATTGCTGAGCTCTGTGACTTTATCCTCACGCACAACTATTTCAAATTTGGTGACAATATATACCTCCAGACCAGTGGCACCGCTATGGGCACCCGCATGGCCCCACAATATGCCAACATTTTTATGGCTGACCTGGAACAACGCTTCCTCAGCTCCCGTCCACTCATGCCCCTTCTCTACCTACGCTATATTGATGACATCTTCATCATCTGGACCCATGGGAAGGAGGCCCTGGAAGAATTCCACCATGCTTTCAACAGCTTCCACCCCACCATCAACCTCAGCCTGGACCAATCTACACAGGAGGTCCACTTCCTGGACACCACCGTACAAATAAGCGATGGCCACATTAACACCACCCTATACCGAAAACCCACCGACCGCTACGCCTACCTTCATGCCTCCAGCTTCCACCCCGGTCACACCACACGATCCATCGTCTATAGCCAAGCACTGAGGTACAATCGCATCTGCTCCAACCCCTCAGACAGAGACCAACACCTGCAAGATCTTCACCAAGCATTCTCAAAACTACGATACCCACACAAGGAAATAAAGAAACAAATCAACAGAGCCAGACGTGTACCCAGAAGCCTCCTGCTACAAGACAGGCCCAGAAAAGAAACCAACAGAACTCCACTGGCCATCACCTACAGTCCTCAGCTTAAACCTCTCCAACGCATCATCAGTGATCTACAACCCATCCTGGACAATGATCCCTCACTTTCACAGACCTTGGGAGGCAGGCCAGTCCTCGCCCACAGACAACCTGCCAACCTTAAGCATATTCTCACCAGCAACCACGCACCGCACCATAACAACTCTAACTCAGGAACCAACCCATGCAACAAACCTCGATGCCAACTCTGCCCACATATCTACACCAGCAACACCATCACTGGACCTAACCAGATCAGCTACAACATCACCGGCTCATTCACCTGCACGTCCACTAATGTTATATATGCCATCATATGCCAGCAATGCCCCTCTATGTACATTGGCCAACTGGACAGTCACTACGCAAGAGGATAAATGGACACAAGTCAGATATCAGGAATGGCAATATACAAAAACCTGTAGGAGAACACTTCAACCTCCCTGGCCACACAATAGCAGATGTAAAGGTAGCCATTTTACAGCAAAAAAACTTCAGGACCAGACTCCAAAGAGAAACTGCTGAGCTCCAGTTCATTTGCAAATTTGACACCATCAGATCAGGATTAAACAAAGACTGTGAAAGGCTATCCAACTACAGAAACAGTTTCTCCTCCCTTGGTGTTCACACCTCAACTGCTAGCAGAGCACCTCACCCTCCCTGATTGAACTAACCTCATTATCTCCACACTGATATATACCTGCCTCTAGAGATTTCCATTACTTGCATCTGAAGAAGTGAGGTTCTTACCCATGAAAGCTTATGCTCCCAATACTTCTGTTAGTCTCAAAGGTGCCACAGGACCCTCTGTTGCTTTATTACAGTAGTGTCTAGAGGCCACCCAAGATCCCAGCCCCATTGGGCTTGGCACTGTTCAGATACAGAGTTAGTGACAATCTAAGCAGAGAGACTGACAGACAAGGGGATATGACAGACAAGCAGAGAGTTCCCCACTCAGTGGCAACCCATCAGATGTACAGACCCCTTCCCCCAATGTGTAGTCCATTAGCTGTCATGTCTGGAGTGATGCCGAGCCCACTGGCATCAGTTTGGATGGAAAAGGGGAGGGACCTGGAGGCAGTGCTTAATTTGTAATGAAAGAGGTGCCAGGCTCAAGCAATTAGGTGCCGGGGTTCAAGCAATTTTTTTACATTCATAACTTGTGCAGTAAGCCCAGAGGTGCCGGGGCTATGAACTGCCAAGCCCAGAGGTGCCGGGACTCAGCCCTGGCAAGCCCTGACATGAATTAAGCACTGCCTGGAAGGTTTCAGCAATCCTCCTGCTGAGTTGTACTCTGTGGTCCGATGCAGTGTGTTGCTGTCCTGGCCCCATCACAAGAAGGCTTGGCCTGGCTTCCAAGATGAGCAATGGAAGCTGTTGGTAAAGAATGACTACAGGGGCTTCCTGGGCTCTCTGAGGCCCTGCCCAGCCTCCAGCACTGATTTCTTGGGCAGTCACTGAGCCAGCCTTCACTCTGATATATGTTTATATATTTTTGTCCTGCACAGATTGGCCCATCTCCCCCACGCTAGGAGGATGAGTGCTCTGACTATCAGGTGTCGCCTCCCCATGGCAGGTCAGTAGATCCCCTTGGACTTTATAGTTTCTCTCCCAATCACTGTCGCTATCCTTCCTTGATCTGTGTCAGCTACAACTTACAAACGCAACACCATGCCAAGGAGCAAGACGCCTATAGTTTATGTAGCTGGTGCCAACCTCTCCCTGTATCTGGGATACACGTATTCCTGATAGTGATGGGGGAATGAGAGAAGAGAACATAAGGGTCAGAACCATCCCTGCCTAAATCCATTCACTTTGAGAGCTATTTCCGAATGGTCCTTCATTTTCATACTGAACAATGGGTCCTTCTGATCATAGTGTCAAGGGGCATATTTCCCCCCTAACTAGACCCTGGACAAATCAAAAGAGTCACAGGCATTTTTCCCCTCTAGAAGTTTTATTGCCTCAGAAATCTACTGTCATAAAAGCACCCTCCCGAATCACTGCTGGGAAGGTTTGATCAGTTCCCTAGACCAGCATTTCCCTACCTGCTTCTCTGCTCTGGGAAGATGCATCTGAAAGTTTGCAACAGTTGCAAGGTGAGACAGGTGGTGCAGGTTCTTATGAACATGCCTTGTGTGTCCTGCAAACTAAATATACCTCTTACTAAGTCATGCCTAAATAGGTATCCATTAATTGGTAATAATGATTAATAACCCAGATTATTAAAATATTACAACAGTGATGCAACAGAACAATTATTTAAAATAATCACACTTGTTCAGATGTCCTAATATCTCGAGTCACATTACATGATATTCAATCCAAAAAGTGAAGATAAGGGGGAAATGGGGGATTACTTAGGCCTTTCTTCCATTTTAGATTGTGTCTCAGAAATATTGAGCAGTACCAGTAGTTTTTCGATGATCAAAATACACTCCACAGACTCCAGCCACTGCCTAAAAACAAAGACACCAGTTAACACCTAAAGAAAGCTTTGCATTGGCTGCAAAAAATGGAACTACTGTATTAGAAATAACAATCCAGGCAAGATTGAAAGATAACTACGTTGAGATTAAAGAACAGGAGTACTTGTGGCACTTTAGAGATTAACAAATTTATTTGAGCATAAGCTTTCGTGGGCTATAACCCACTTCATCAGATGCATAGAATGGAACATATAGTAAGGAGATATATATATATACACATACAGAGCACATGAAAAGGTGGGAGTTGCCCTACCAACTCTAAGAGACTAATTAATTAAGATGAGCAATCTCAGCAAGAGAAAACAAACTTTTGTACTGATAATGATAAGAAGGTGTGAGGATACTTGACATGGGGAAATAGATCCAATGTGAGATTATAGCAACGCAACTGAATTGTGGTTTCCCTCATAAGGATGGACATGCTAGATAAAAGAGGGGCGGGGCATGGAATGTTTAACAAGTTAGATTCAGTTTAAGAAAAAAAACTGAATTATTTTTCGTGTGTGTTTCTGGGTTTGTCTAGAAAATGAAATCCCCACTCAGAACCCTGGATAGAGTGAGGCCGATCTGCCTTTCAGCACCAGGGACAACGCCAGGCAGCGCTGACCCAGCGAGTCAGCACCCTGGACAGAGCATAGACCTTCCAGTTTGATCCTGAATTCTCTTTCTCCCCCCATCCTAGTCTAAATTGGACGCGCTTTGCTGCCATCTCTCCCTCCCCCTCCCGGTGAAGGGGGCTACCGGAGGGGTTGGTAGCCCACAGACAGATAAGGTGCTGAGCGAGAAGCACGGATTTAAAGGCTCCCCACTTTTCCCTTCCAGCAGGGCGAGGGTAGGCTCAGAAAGCAATTGGCAAATCGGTGAATGTTGAATGTGAACCCGAGGCTAGGCAGGAATCGAGTGATTGCAGAGCCCGGAGAGACGTCAAATGTTGTCTTGGCCAAACTCGCCAGCTCCCCGGCAGGATCCCTTCGGGAAAGGAAAGGGGGGAACCAGCTTCAGAACCAGCACTTAACCCAACAGTTCGAGTGCCGTGGGCGAGAGGAGAAACCCCCGGGAACCGGGGTGGCGAGTCCTGACCGCTCAATGACGAGGCTGCGGGGCTGCCCGGCCCAGCAGGGGTTAGCGGAGCTCTCTGAGTCCCCCTTCCCGGGGAGTCCCTCCAGCCTGGGCAGAGGGAGGAGCGGGGAGCGCTCGGCCAGGCACTGCCCGGCGCTAGCCTCGGAGACCCAGCCCGAGGCTCTGAGGGTGTCAGTTGCGGGGTGTCCCGGCCCCTCCGAAACGGGGCTGAAATTCTCGCCTCTTGTCCCCCCGCAGTTTCCCCCCTTTAACTCCCGTGGGAGCGCTCAGCGCTTGGGGGCCGACAGCGCCCGGTTCAAACCCCGCGGCTGGGCCTCCGGCCAGCTCCCACTTTGGGTCTGATCGCTCTCCTCAGCCGGCGCTTTGGGACCCCTTTCAGGCAGGGAAGGACAGGTGGAGGTTCCCCCGATCCCGTTCCCTGCACAGCTCACAGGCCAATGGCTCTGCGTTGATCAGTGCCCGGGGGCGGGATTGGCTTTTCTCTTACCCCCCTGCAGCTGCTAACCTCTGCCGCCCTAAAGCAGACCCACTCCGCGGGTCTGCGAGTCTCCGCTTAGCGCCCATTTCCCACGCGGCTGGTTTGAATGAATGAACAAACATGGAAAATCTCCAGCCAGCCCGTCTCCTCGCCCTTTGAAAATTAAAAATCACAATCCCCCTAAAAGTGACCTGGCCAGAGGTTGGTTTTCCTGGCCGCCAGGAATGATCATTCATCAGTGCCAATCGTTTTTAATTTGCTATTATTATTATTATTTTTATTGGGGGGAAGGGAAAATGCTAATTCTAGTTTGGGAGTCCCGCCTCCTACCCCCAAAACAAGCAAGGGAAGGGGACCGTGTGCGCGCTTTGGAGTCAGAGAAACCAGGGGGACGGAGCGTGGGTAGAACCAGAGAGAGCGCTGGGGATGGATGGAGAGAACCAGCGTGTTTTCTGTGAGCGATCCCTATATAGACCCTATCGTGTTCCACGGGCACCTCTGTGCATTGGAAGCGGCCTGTAGCCGAAGGAATCCCATTTTAGAGCCAGGTGTGCAGGTTCGTTATGGGGAGGGAGTAGAGAGAGACACCGGTTTCCGCGGTCTGGCGGTGTCCCCCAGGAAAACGGGACGGGGGCAAAATCTTTTGCCCCTGCTCGCGGGCTTGGGAGGAACCGCTAGGAGATCACCTACATTATCTCCAGGAACGAGGAGTCCCTTTACGAATAAAAGAGGCGCGGACCGGACGGCTGGGGTGGGCTTGGCCGGAGCTGGGATATGAGACACTGTCCCTTTAAAAGTTCAGCTTTGCTCCGGGGGAATCGCTCGCTGGCATTGTCCAGTTTGAACTGAGCGCCGGAAATGGAGCCTGGGAGCCTGCCCTGGTCACTCAGCCATTGTCCTGGGCCAGCCATGAAATCTCTCTCCCCGAGGAAGAGGGGGGAGCTTGGAGCCACCCACCCCTGCGAAAGCTCGGCTCCCTCCAGCCCCCAACCCTTCAGGCCATGCAAATCGGGACCCTCGGTTCCCAATGCAGACCCCTCCCCCCAGCCAGCCCCTCCCCCAAGCCAATATCAGTGGAGGGAAGAAAGCGCGCCCCCCCTCCCTGAATAGCCAAATGGGTCATTTCCGCTCCAAATATGTAATGCCAAATATGCTGGCCAGAGAGATCCTAGAGTTCAAAGCGCCCCCCTTCCGGGGCAAGGGGAATGAAGCCCGGGACCCAGCATTTCACGGGGAGCAAGTGAATTTCCCAGCCAAGAACCCCCTTCCTTAGGGGTCTCTCCTCTGCTGTGCGCCCGGGGGTCTCCCATCCCATCCATCAGCCCCAAAGCATTGATCGCATCTCAATTGATCCGATTGCCTTTTAACCAGCTCTGGGGCTTCGCTTCCAATTCCCCCTGCCCACCCCAGAGGCCCGGCTGTCGCGGGGGTGGAAATTATATCACTCAACTTTACATGCATGGGGGGCAAAGATACTTGTGCCCTTCCGAACTTCTTTGGAAGGGGTGAGAACTGAAAAGACTTGATTAAAAGGGTGATTGGAGTCGATTTAATTCCCAGGTTGTTATGCAACGCTTCCAAAAACAACTCTGAGTGGGGCCAAAAGAACAGTTTCAAGGGGATTCGATTTGGGGGACTTTCATTTTAACATCCGTGTTTTTCTCCGGCTGGGGAACGTGCTTCTATCTCCTGGCGTTTTAACGCTCTCATTAGGATGAAATATATCCCGCGTGCAAAAATGAAATTTACAAAACTGAGCGGACCTCTCCAAATTGTTCCCACCGGCCTTTGATTTTGAACCAACGAACGGGGGGGAGGGGAGGAAATCTCTTCATTCGTTTTCCACGTGATGCATCGAGCAAAAAAAATCTGTTTGCTCCCCCCTGCATAAAACATCCCTTTGTGTTTTCTTTCTTCTCCCCCACCCCAAGCCTTTGTTTGTTTGTTCCTTTTTAAAGAAATCTTCCTGGGAAATTTTTAACTAAAGCCGAGCATTGAATAAATAACTTTTGTTATTGTTGTTGTTCAAAAGCAGGGTTGGGTCATTTCAATGTGCTCGAATCCGAAGTTTGGGAAGCCAGATGACTCCAATCGCAGGTGGTTTAAAATTAATACATCACCAGAGAGCAATAAACGGGGAAACAATCAAAGCCCTCCCTCTACCATTCATTTCAGATCCTCCTAGGAGCCAATGCCCATGACTGAGTATTTTTGGAGCGGGTCCCTCGCGATTCCCTTCCTCTACCCCTAATAGTAGGACAAACTACTCTCTCCTTTCAGGGAGGAGGGAATTGTCAGAGAAAGCTTTAACATGCCAAGCAGGAATGAAGCGGGAGAGCTCTCATTTTAAACAGGTCAGCTAAAGTCCTGCTGATCATCTCCCAGCCAAACTGACTATAGGCGGGGGAGGGAGGGTACAGCAGTTAATAGTGTCCTGAAGGAGGTGGAGTGGAGTGCAAAGGGGGGTTGGGGGGGGTCATCCATTTTTTTTGTCTTGACAGGTGGTTTCTATCCGTGATTGGCCCGCTGTGGGGTTTGCACTCGCAGGCAGCCTCCCCCTCCCTTAAAACAAAAATCCCTCTTGGAATGTATAATTATTAGCAAGGGGGGAAAGTAACTGAGTCATGTGGGGGAGGGGAAGGAAGGGGACATGTGAAACCCACACTATGATAAAACAGAGCCAGGGATGCCAGGCAAGGCGGGCTCCTCCCCCACCCCCCAAACCCTGGAGCCAGCAGGCGTGATGAAGTAGGAAAAGGGGGAAAGTGAAATTAACCAGGGCTGTCCCGCAGCAGGCAGCATGGCAGAAGGTGACTCCCCCTCCCCTCCCCACTTCTGGGAGGGGGGAAAGCTCAGGGGTGTTGTCGAGGCGGGAGAGAAGGAGGGGGCATGGCTCTAGGGGTTGCTATTGTCTCTTAGAATTTGGGATCCTTTGAAAGCCCTGGGGCCCTCCCACCTCTATTGTTGGAGTGAAGATGTAGCAAACCTTTCTCTTCCCCCCTCCTCTCGGGTTTGAATCTTTTTTTGGGGGCTGGGCTGCGGTGACACCCTCCAGGCTGGCTGCAGCGAGGAGTGGAGGGGATTCCGTCCACAGCTCAGGATTTTGCCAAGGGGGTGCAGGATGGGTTCTGTTTCCAACCAGCAGTTTGCAGGTTCGGTGCTGCTTTATTCCAGACTGGGTTGATTTGGAGAGGGGTGGAATTCACAGCTACCCAAAATGATCGGTGGTGTTTTGTTTGTTTCAGCTTTGTGGAAAGAATCTACCCTTGGGTGCATTAGATTTAGCAACTCACTAAACGAATGGTTGCTCCCCCCTCCTTTTTTTTTCGGCGGGGGGGGGGATTAAATGAAATCAGTGAGTTGCTGCAACATGTGCTTTCCTCTGGGGTGAGAGTTGGGAAGTTGTGGGCATTTTTATTATTATTATTTTTATTTTGTGAAGACTGGGCGAATCTAGCACCCTGGGAATGGGGGGCGGGAGTGGAGAGAGTGGCTTTTAAAATGTGCGATCAGCTGAATTCGAGAGGCAAAAAACTTTTCGGGGGGGGGATTTCTCTTTGATTTCGCACCATTTTGGGGAGGAGGGGAACGGGAATGTGGGGGTTCGGTCCCTCTGTCTCTTGGATCTCATCGAGGTTAATTGCAACTGGCTTCGATCAGCATAACAAAATAATCCTTCTCGAGATGGGAGATTGATTCTCCCAGGCCCCCTTTGCCATCAGACGTGGGTGACCCGTACTTCATGTCGGGGTGGGGGGGGGTGTCGGTGTTTTATTTACTCCCTACTGCGGTGCATTTACTTTAGATTTGGGGCGAGAGAGGCTCCCCCGCCCCCCCAAAGGAGCAAAGGCTCTGGCGGTTTCTCGAAGGCTAGAGTGGAGCTTCCTGGCTCGGTGCGCGCAGCTGGGTTGGAGGCAGCAGAAACAGCCAGGGAGATTCCTAGGGAATCGGGGGTCTCAGTAGTGGGGGGTCTCTCTGGGGGGGGGGCAGGGGCTGCAGAGGGAAGCTCGATCATGCTCCCATGGGCGCCCCGGATGCTGGTCCCCAACTCCGCGCTATGGCGAAGGCGGCTCTCCTGGTTCCTTCTCCCCTAGCTCAGTGGGTCTGGCTTGTATGTTTCCAGGTGGCTGTGCGAAGACGGGCGAGGAGCCCGCGGGAGACTCCCCGAAGCCAGACGAGGAACCCCAGCCCCTCCACGGCTCCGGGATCTGCAAATGGTTCAACGTCAGGATGGGCTTCGGTTTCCTCTCCATGACCAGCAAGGAGGGCATGGCCCTGGACTCCCCCGTGGATGTCTTTGTGCACCAGGTAAGACTGGGGGGGGGGCTTCTCCGAGGCCAGCGTGGGTCCAGGGGCTTTTCAGCCTCCTCCGCCGGTTCCTAGGCAGGGCGGTGGGGCTGGGCTGGGCGGTTTAAGGCCTAGGACGCTGGGGCTGGGGTGCAGGGGGCGCTAGCAGAGATTTCAGCCCAGGCAGAGCCCTGGGGGCAGCCCGCCCTGAGTGGGGCGGCAGGGGGCATTTCCGCCCCCCGTGCTGGGGAGGGGGGAAATGCAGCGGTCGGGGAGGTGCGTTTGGATACGGGGGAGCCCCCTGCATTAGGCTCCTGCTTTGTGAAACCTCTTGGGGAGGGGGTAGCTCCAGCCTGTTTCTGAGCGGCCCCCCCATCTCAGGACAGCTTCATCAGACCCACGAGTGGGGGGCGGGGAAGGGGCTCCCCATGCCACGCTGGGCCTGCAGGCTTGCGGCCTTTCCCCGGGGGCTTTGGGATTAGCGCTGGTTCCTTGTGATTGTTTTCGCCTCCTCTCTCCCTTCCCACTTCCTCAGCCCCGTGGGGACCGGGGGACTGGTTAGCCAGGGCGAGGTTCCCCTCCGGAGTACCTCCAGGGAGCCAGCTCCCCTGCAGCCTGTGTAGAAAGGGATACCGGCTTGATCCATTTTCTGTCCACAATGGCTGGTGTGGGAGCCCATAAAGCTGGGCAGGGAGCTGCTATGGGCGGGAGAGGCTAGGGGTGTGAGATGGATGGAGAGGGGGTTGTAAGCAGGAGGGTGCCTGCCTAAAGTGGGGTGAAAAGTGCTACCCTCCGGATAATGGCAGTAGAAATAAGGCCCCGGCCTGCATGGATTGTGGGAGGGGGAGCGGATGGAGGAAGAAGTGTGCTGAGGGGGGCAGGCAATAGACCGTATTAGAATAGGCTTCCCACCCCATTCCCCGTGTGAGAATGATTTAATCTCCCACACAGTCCGTGCTACAGGGCACAGTGTTAAAGCACTTAGTGCCCTGACCCTGCCATGGTTAGGTCCCATCCAGGAGAGAACCACGGTTTTAGAAACCCCTGGTTCAACCCAGCCCCCGTGTGTGGCTGTGAACAATGGGTGATGGCCATTGACCGTGTCCACACTGAAGTTACAAATAATCCACCTTTTGACCCCTCGGGTGTAACACAGCTGTGTCCTTAACGTGCTGTAAAATGGGTTTGGAGACAAATATCGAAGCCTGTCAGAGACCCGTTCTGACCCTGGCACTACCTAGGCTGAGGCAGTTTCTTTGCATGAGGTGATGGGTTCTCGTTTCTCTGTGGTCTAAAGAGGCAGAAAAAACTAACAACCCCCACCCCCAAAAAAGTCCTCAGCCATGTTACAGAGGGAATGGGGTGAAAACAGGTTGTAGTGCAGGCCGGGTCTCGGTTTGCATCTGCATATGACGGGCTTATGAAACCTGCTATCTGGGTGAATGCCAACCTAGGGAAATCCTCGTGAGCATCTTCTGGGGAACCAGCTTTTAAAATATCCTGTCTGACGGGGAGGGACTCTGCTAGCCTCAACCATAGACTCTGCGGCCGCAACCCCTGGCTTGAAGTGGTTTCCATGATATACAGGGTTTCCAGTTTGGTTTAATGGCTCTCAGCACCCCCACTGTAGAAATTGTTCCACCCCCCGGCCTGCAACCATTTCTGAGCCTTGGTGCAGCTAGCATGGCTTAAGCCCTGATTCAGGGAAGCACTTTAAAGCATGTGCTTAAATCCCATTGAAGCCAATGAAACTTAAGTGCTTTGCTGAGTCTGTACCTCACACCGCAGCATAGGTGGTCTCTGGGAACACCCTGAGGCCTGGTTCTGCTTTTCTTAAGGTGCATCTACACTGCAAGTGAAGATGTGATTGTTACATGGGTAGGCAGGCGCACCCCGGCTAGCCTTAATCTAGCGATCATGGGTAACAGTAGTAGTAGTATAGACCATGCACGTGGGCTAACAACCGGGATACATACCCAGGGTCCTCAATCAGTTTATACTCTGGATGCTAGCCTGTGCCATCATGTCTACACTGCAATTGTTACCCATGCCAGCTAGATTAAAGCTAGCACAGGGATGACTACCCATGCTGCAATCCACCTTCACTTGCAGTGTAGACGGTTCCTTAGAGATGTTGACTGTCTGCGTGATCTCTGTTCTGGTTCTGTATCTTTCAAAAAGGCCTTAGCTACCCTTGGATTCAGGCTGACACAGGTTAAATGCCGTCTGCCCAGCTAGTATGGACATAATATAGCTGGTTAATAGTAGGGCTGAAGGGTAATTGAACATGGATTGTTTTTTGTTGTTGTAAACAACGTTTGCTATTTATTCCTAGATAGCACCAAAGAAACTTATGCTTGATTGCTTCATTTAAAAGTTGGTGCGGTGCCTGTAGTGTAATATCCTGGAATGGAGTTGATCATTTAATGTACATTAACCGATCATGTGAAAACCACTGCAAGAGCGGGACTTAGAAATGGACGTATTGGTGGCTCCTGAATAGGGTGATCAGACAGCAAATGTGAAAAATCGGGACAGGGGATGGGGGGTAATAAGAGCCTATATAAGAAAAAGACCCAAAAATCAGGACTGTCCCTATAAAATCGGGACATCTGGTCACCCTACTGCTGAATGTCATGAGACCCCTTCCAGGGGTAGGCTGAGTGCCATTGTTTAAAGAGTTCAGAACAGAGTTTTCCCAGAGTTAGTTCAGGGTGTTTCAGATACAGGGTTTTGGTTATAACCTATCCCTGCTGTTGAGGAAGTTGTGTGTTGGAACCACAAGATTGAACGGAGCTGGGGTCTGGATTCTCTTTCACCTTCTGTTCCAGGAGAGAGTGGCTCCTGTGGTCATGGCTGATGGAATGATATGGCAAATCCCAAAGTGAATGAACGTGGAAAACTGAATTCTCTTAGCCTGGGAGAATGCAGTCAGGGATGTGGCATGGTGTAGAACAGAAAGGAAACTGCTTTTGCTCTGATTACACAGCCCTTTAGATGCATAATAAACATTTGCTTGAGTTGGGAGGAGATGGATTCAGATTGGCGGGGAAAACCCAGTTTTCTGGGTTTCTGGGCTGGTCACTAGATCCAGCAAAAGACAGGGCCAAGTTCTCTGTTAGAAGAAGCGACTGGATCTTTTGTGTGTGAGAGAGAAAGAGATTCAACGTGACCCCTGGCTAATGGAGTCTGGGTAGGAATGTTCTATTCTCCCCAGCATTTATTGCCCCCAGACAGTCTAGTTTCTGATTGCAGTCACTAACATTCCTGCACAAAAAAGGATTAGCCAGGGTGGGTCTGTCTGTTGTATCTCTCACAACCCACTGTCTAGGAAAAGGCCACAAATTTCCTTAAATCACCTAGGATGGGGTCTGGGGAGCCCTTAATCTGAGCAGGGCCGGCTCCAGGGTTTTTGCCGCCCCTAGCGGCGGAAAAGAAAAAAGCCGCGATCAGCGGCACTTCGGTAGCAGTTCCACCACACTGCTTCGTTCTTCGGCGGCAATTCGGCGGCAGGTCCTTCCCTCTGAGAGGGACTGAGGTACTCGCCGCCGAAGAGTCGGGCGTGCCGCCCCTCTTCACTGGCCACCCCAGGCACCTGCTTAGAGCCTACCCTGAATCTGAGCCAGTGGTTCTCAACCTATTTAGCACCGTGGGCCCTCTCTTTGTTATGCAGGCCGCATCCACACAATATATATACTACCTGTATGGCCCTGAGGATGTCACATAGGCTGCAGCTGCGTGCTGATTGGGCCGTGGGTTGAGAATCTCTGATCTGAGCAGTTCCTGTGACGTTCACAGACTTAGGCTATGTCTACACTACCATTTATGTCAGTGTAACTTATGTCACTCAGGGGTGTGAATAATCCACTCCCCCCTGAGCGACATAAGTTACATCAACCTAAGTGCTGGTGTGGACAGCGCTAGGTCGGTGGGAGAGCTTCTGGTGCTGACTAGCTACTGCCTCTGATGGAGGTGGATTCATTAAGGTGAGGAGAGAGCTCTCTTCTATACTGGAGAGCTTACAGTGGTGCAGCGGCAAGTTCTCTAATGTAGCCATAAACTTAGAAGGAGTTGGTGGAGAGCTGGTATGTTCAAGAAACTGATGTAAGTGACTGAGTGGATTATTTTGGGGGGTAGGGGGGAGGGTGGAAGGGAGAAATGGGGTCAAAGGTAACTTTGATGCCCAAATGGCTACTCCTCTAATCCTCAGCTCCTGTGCTTCTTGCTTTAATTGTGTGTTAGCATTAAAGGGAAGAAGACACTTCTAGGTTAGCCTTTGAGGTGAAGGAGTTGTGTCTGTGGGGCAACTAGATGGCTTCCATCTGACGAAGGTCTATAAAGCCGTTCATCTCCAGGTTACTGGTTCAAATCCAGCCCCAGGTTGGTAGCAATTGAAGGTCATTGCTAGCCGGTGGCTGCTTGGCCTGCGTGAATTTAATCTGGATCTCGGTCCAGTTGTCTGGCTTCCCCCAAAACACCACCAGGATGGCACAAATTGGGACCCTTTGTTGGCAGCCCCAGCAGAGAAGCCAAGGGCTGCCTGGAGAATGAACGTCTCCTCTTATTCCCAGGAGTCCTCCCTTGGGACAAGGTTGAGGCACATTTCAGAAGCATAAAGGAAACTCCTACTTCCACTGTGTGCGCTGTGCCAGTAATAGAAGACGTTGGGGCTGTTAACCCAGCACCTTTCTTGAGCACTGCACAGCTGAGTATTTCGAGACCTTCACTCCAAGGAATGGTGTGGGAGTCAAATCAGTGATGGGCCATAATCCAAAGTATCCAGAGGAGAATAGACAAATGGATACATCCGAGGAATGAGGTGTCTGGGGAGGTGTTGAGAATAGGGGTGGTATCAGTCTGCCATGGGGTACCTGCACAATGCCCCCAAACCAGCTTAACCGGCTGCAGTGTCCTTGATAACCCACTCCTTCCCCTCTTCATTTACATATGTGAATGATGACCCACAGGAAGTAACTGTGGGAGAAAGAAGGGAATTGGCCTCTTTAGATCTATTAAATCACTTTATTACAGGAACCAGGTTTGAATGGCCCTTCCCGGCAGGGGGTGAGTCTCCCTCTCTCTCTCCCCCTTTATCTGATCACAAAGAGATTAAAATCTCTGCAGGACAGGAGACTAACAGGGCTCCTCCAGGGCTGCCTTGTGAGCTTAAAATGAGGCATTCAGGTTAAATCTCCGAGCCTTCCCCAGGCGCTGGAGATGGATTCATTTGGGGGCCTCTGAGGAGGCAGGGGGAAGAAGCACACAGGAGCAGAGTTGGTCTTCAACCAGGATGCCAAGAACTGAAATGCTGGGTCCATTCCTCCGCTGGTGCAAATCATTGAAGACAATGGAGCTGCACTGATTTACACCCGCTGATGAGAGAGCTGCTCAGGGGGACCCCGACAGGCCTTAGAGTCTCAACAGCCGGTTTTAGTTCGTGAGTTTTATTTTGGAAGGCGACTAGGGTGGTGCATCCCCAGCGGTGGCTAGCACTCCCCCCAGAAGCTGTGGGTTGGGTCCATCTGGCAAGACAATTCAAGCCCAGAAGAGAAAGGAACCCATGAAATAGCCTCCTGGGGCAAAGACTAAAACACAAACACATGGCACTTGAAGTGGGTGTACGCCCAGGGTAGTCCCCGCTAGCCCCCCAAGGCAGCAAGAGTTACCAGCAGAAGGGGAATTGAAACACATTAAAGGCAAATGCTCTAATGGGTACCATGGTTCGCAGCCTCAGCTGAGAGGCCGAGGACTGAATGGGCCATGGAGACTGAACTCCTTTCCCAAGTCACAAAATAGTCCTCATAGCACAGGACTGAGGCACATTGGCAGGGCACTGGGGGGGCTGGCACTGCTGCCCTTCTTATGGGGGGGCTAAAGATTTCTGTCTCCAGGCTGTCAGTGTGGCACCCTAGCTACAATAGGGAACTGGGAGTCCCGAGCTCCTCTCCTGCCTTTGTCTCTGACTGGCTCGGTGAGCTCAGGCCAGTCATTTCCCTCCTCTGTGCCTCAGTTTCTCCATCTGTAAAAACAGAGAACTGTTCTCTTGCAGGATTTTATATCCCATCTGTTGCCAGGGTGTCTGACTGTCTGCCTGCCTCTTAGGATGTGGTGAGGCTTAATATTTGGGAAGAGCTTTGAGAGCCTCAGATAAAACTAGTGAAAGTAAGCTTGGTGTACTATAAAAACAAACCCACTCGAGTCTGAAAACAGAAAGCTGTTTAAAAACGGGCTCAGAGAAAAGCCTGAGGAATGTCTGGAAGCCCCGAATTAAATTCCCAAAAGGAGAGACCAGAAAGGGAATAGTTAACTCTGGGGGGGAAAAAATTAAACTAACCCGAATGATTAACGTTTTGTGCGTCCCTTAAAACAGCCGCATTAGGAAAATCGTCCTGGTCCCTAACCCCCCCCATCTCAGAGTTGCGTTTCCCAAGGAAATCACAAGGATTAATAATCCCCTGGTATTTTATGTACCTTACTGTTACTGATCTGATACCAGGGGGCCCCTATTAGCCAGAGAGTTGCGACTCTGCAGCTCTCTGGGGGCCCTCAGCTTCCCAGCACACTGTGTGACTGGTAACGTGGTTTGAAGTGCCGCATGTTGTACTCCGTATAAAGCAATTCCCACCTCCCCTGATCTCGAGGCTCCATGTAGAGGCTGAACTTTAATTTAAAAGCTCAAATGTGAGTGTGTAGGGTGGCGGATCCCATGGAGAATTAATCCGGAGCCTCTTCAGGTTGCTGATTTCTAGGCTGACGTGGCTTTCTAAGGCTCAGCCTTGAATGGGAGCAGGATCATGTCCTGAAAAATCAATAGCGAAACTCAGACTGATTTATTTAATGCTGGTATTACAGTAGAGTGCAGAGGCCCAGCCAGGATCCTGGGTCTGTTGTATTGGGCACCGTATACACATGAAGATGTGGTCCCCACCCAAAGAACTTACTATGGGAACAGTTCAGGCCCTTAAACACAGGGCCTATTGTTATCAGTGCTGGATTTATCACAGCTTTGTGCCAAAGAAGTTCTTCCACTGCTGGGGAAAATAGTCCCTCCCCTGAATACTGCTGTTGTGGGAAGAGTGGAAAATACATGCATTGGATTAGCAACGTTACTGTGGAAAAATGAAAGCCCGTTGGTCAAGGTTACACGAGTGTTGAGAAGCTACAATGAAGTGGAAGAACCTCTCAGCATGTTTATCAAAGGGGAATGCTAATGCGTATCCAGAGAAACTCAAGTGATAAGAATTTTAAAAGACTTTGGTTCTTGTTATCTAATAAGGATAGCACTTAAGCTGTTTTTTTTTTGTTTGTTTTTGTTTTTAAACCTCCAGAGAACTTGTGATACTGTATCATGTGGGCATCTGAATCCCATTCCTATGGTTCCAGGTCTGGCCGTTTTTCCCTGCAGTTCAGATCATGGGTTAGACAGGCATGTCCTCTGGAAAGGAGGCAGTGTTGTCTAATAATTAGAGCAATGGGGAACTGCGAGTTGGGACTCCTGGGTTCCATTTTTCATTCTGCCAATTTCTGGCTCTCTGAGCGCATGGAGGATCTGTGTAAGCTGTGCCACAGGAGGGCAGAGGATTTATTAATTGAAAAAGAATGTATGGTATGATGGCATCCGGAGACCCCTGCTGTTCCTGGGGTCCATTTGTGCAAGGCGCTGTACAGACACGTAGAAAGAGACACTCCCTGCCCCAGAGAGCTTGCAGTCTATACAGACAAGACAGATAAATGGCGGGAGAAAGGTAGCCCTGTTATCCCCATTTTACAGATGAGGGAATTGAGGCTCAGTAAGATTGTCAATTGACCGCGATCACGGGGGAAGTCCATGACAGGAGACCAAGGCTGAGCTGTCAGCTCAGAGTTCCAGCCCAGCGCCTTTACCACAAGACCAACACAGGAGCAGTTTACGCTGTTCAGACTGAACAAATAGATCTGCCTTCTTTTTTGGTCTTTGTTCTAAATTACAGCTGGTGTTACTTGTGGACAGTTGTAGTGCTATAGACACTGGCAGGGTCTAACGCAGGGGTAGGCAACCTATGGCATGCGTGCCGAAGGCGGCACACGAGCTGATTTCCAGGGGCACTCACACTGCCCGGGTCCTGGCCACCGGTCCGGGGGGCTCTGCATTTTAATTTAATTTTAAATTAAGCTTCTTAAACATTTTGAAACCTTATTTACTTTACATATGACAATAGTTTAGTTATATATTATAGACTTATAGAAAGAGACCTTCTAAAAATGTTAAAATATATTACTGGCATGCAAAGCCTTAATTTAGAGTGAATAAATGAAGATTCAGCACACCACTTCTGAAAGGTTAGAATCATAGAATATCAGGGTTGGAAGGGACCTCAGGAGGTATCTAGTCCAACCCCCTGCTCAAAGCAGGACTAATCCCCAGACAGATTTTTTTACCCCAGTTCCCTAAATGGCCCCCTCAAGGATTGAGCTTGCAACCCTGGGTTTAGCAGGCCAATGCTCAAACCACTGAGCTATCCCTCCCCCCCGGTCTAACATAAGGGTTTTGATGAAAACATTGCACAAGAGGAGCTCCTCAGTGCTAGCAATGGGAGCACTGGTGTAGACCAGCTGCTGTGTCTTGTACAATCATGTCATCTACTCTTACTCTGTTAGTCTATAAGGTGCCACAGGACTCTGTCACTTTTTACAGATCCAGACTAACACGGCTACCCCTCTGATACTCTTATTCCATGCGTTCCTAGACAGCACAGTGATACAAATGTGCTAGAGCAGACAGGACTCAGACTTCCACCATTGGTACCCCCCGTGGAAGTGCAACAGGCCTGATAACTCTTGGTGTAGATGGGTGCATCTATAGCAGGAAAACTGAGACCTGTAGTGGTCCACTAATAGCATTTGTAGTGTAGACAGGGTTCAGGTGTCTTTACCATAGGATTGCTCATTCTTGCTCTGGATCGGACAGAACCGCGCCGCTCTATTACGCTTTGATTGGAGCATCGTTTCCTGACCCAGTTGTGGAATATGCTGTCCCAGCCATTCTCCCGATCACCTCTGTGTTAGAACCTGCTGCCTCCAGTCATGGCAGGCACAAGTTGCTCCCGTTGTGACGTGCACAGTCCCTTACCCAGTATGCAGATATTCTTCACTGCTGGCTTGGAAAACCTCCATTCTTTCTAGCAAGCCACTAGGTTGGTCCAATAGTAAAACCAGTGCCACGGCAGGAACCGCCTAGCACATTGGGTCCCTGATCTGGGGGGGCCCTACATTTCACATAAAGCCCAGCCTGCAGCTACTCTGTGCTTAACTTTCCATGAGTCTGAAGCCATGCAAGCTCTTACACACCTGAGTAACTTTACTTCGGTGAGTAGTCCTATTAGCCTTGTAATTCCCCATAGGTACAGCTCTGCTAGCGGAAGCTGTAGTGTAGGTGAGGCTCAGATCTTTTGTATTACTATAGCACCTAAAAGCTGCAGCTGAGATCAGAGCCCCCCCTTATGCCAGGCACGAAATAGACCGGTGAGACACAGGAATATTATTCCCATTTTACAGATGGGGGGGGGGGGAAATGAGGCACAGAAATTGACTTACTCATGGTCCCACAGGGAGCCTTGGAAGAGCAAGGGATTGAAAAACCCCCTACCCCCCGCGCACCCCCTCACCAGGGGCGCACAGAGACATGCCAGCAGCAGCCGGCCGCTTCCGAGAGTGACGGGGGGGAGGGGGGGGCATGGCAGGCAGACAGTGTGCCTGAGCACCCCGCTGCGCCACGGGACTTTTAGCGGCCCAGAGATTGCAAGGGGGCAGCCAAAGAACCTGGCAGGCCGGACAGAAATGTTAGATGGGCCGGATCCAGCTCGTGGGCTGTATTTTGCCCACCCCTACGCTATTCAGTGTAAATAACCTGGCAGGGATCACGCCCAGAATTAACAAGGGGCATCTTACCAAGACAGATTTTTCAACAGCTGATGTTGTTTTTTGGTGGTCCCCGCTACTGACTCTACAAACTCCTGGTGCTTAAAAAAGATCTGGAAATTGCTCCTGTCTAGCGAATGGTAAAGAACAGCTTGTGATCTTAACTCCTGGTTCTAGCTCGCTAATAGGGAGAAATGATTCCCAAATAGGCATTTGAATTCTGAAGCGAATTTCCATTTGGCTGTGTTGTGACCCTTTTGTGTTCCCCTTCCGTGAACATTTGGGGCAGTGGTTCTCAACCTGAGCAGGGTTAGAGAATGCAGTGATGTGATTGTCCGAACTTTGTCTGCCGCTGGTGGAGCTGCATCCACTGGGAATTATGGGGTGTAGCGATTGCCACTGAGCACAATGGGACTCTACAAGGGAGTGAACGAGGTGTTTGCTGGCATCTTGGAGGCTGATCCTGCAATGTGCCAAATTAGCCGTGGAGTCCTTGTAAGGGAATCTGTTGATATCCAAGCTATTCTGAATGGGAAAATGCACCTTTGTACCTCTCTATTTTGTTTGTAAAGTATTGCTGGGATTAATAAGGCAGCGTGTTGTGTGATTCATGTGCCTGGGCTCCAGTCTGGATCCAGTGAAATACAGCGTCTGATATTTACTATCCAAAAAGAGCAGACTTGTCCCATTTCTAAAAGAGCTCTGAGCTCCTGTCTCTGTCTAAATTTTAAATTGATCACTAGAGGCATCTCCCTTCCCCCACCACAAACTCTCAAACACCCAGGGGGTGGGAGAGAGAAAACGCCCTTAAATGTTCTCCAAGATAAAATGACTCCAAGCAAATGGAATCTCTTCACGCTTTTTTTTTTTTTAAGAGCAAGGCTCAAATCAAACCTAGAAAAGTCTGGATGTGTTTGAGATCTGGAATGGACTTCTTGGGTCATAAAGTCCAGGTCCCCCTAGGCCAGGGATTCTCAAACTTCATTGCACCGTGATCCCCTTCTGACAACAAAACTTACAGCACAACCCCAGGAGTGGGGACTGAAGCCTGAGCCCTGCCAACCCATGGGGAGGGACCAAAACCCGAACCTCATCATCCCTGGTGGGAGGGCAATCCCAAGGGCTTCAGCCCCAGCCAGGGGCCTGTAACCTGAACCCCACTGCCCAGGGCTGAAACCCAAGGGTTTCGGCAACCAGGCTCGGGCTTTGGACCTGGGCCGCCACAATTCTAAGCCAGCCTTGGCAATCCCATAAAAACGGGGTCCCGACCCACAGTTTGAGAACCCCTGCCCTATGCTAATGCCTCCATTATTAACACGTTCCCAAACCCTGCCTTAAAAGTCAGCCAGGTCGGCACCCAAACTGGAACAGGAATAAGTCGATGGGCGGTAACACACACCAACATAACTGTATTTGTGTGGACGTTCTTCTTTCGAAACAAAGCCGCCCTGTCTTCATTTAACTTCAATCAGTTAAAAATAAAAAAAATTCGGTGTAGGGCTTGTCCATATGGGGAAGCTATTTTGGAATAAGGAAAGATGTGAATTTAAATATTGTAGCTATTCCAGAAAAAATTCCCCCATGACCCGTATTCTGGTCAATTTCCCCATTTGTACAAGCCCTTGGATTACTCAGAATAAGGTGCTTACTCCAAAATAAAAGTGTTTGACACACAACGTGCACCAAAATAGCTAAAGATGTGAACTGAAAGTGGTGGTGTACTTATTTCTGTCTGAGTCTGTGTGTAGACAAGCCCTTAGAAAGAAGCCACTTCTCTCTCTCTAGCTCAGGGGTTCTCAAACTGGGGGTCAGGACCCCACAGGGGGTCACAAGGTTATTACATGGGGGGTCGCGAGCTGTCAACCTCCACCCCAAACCCTGCTTTGCAGCCAGCATTTATAATGGTGTTAAATTAGGGTTACCATATTTAGTGCCTCCGAAAGGAGGACACTCCACGGGGCCACGGCCCCGCCCCTGCCCCAACTCCGCCCCCTCCCCAAAGTCTCCGCCCCCTCCCCTGCTTCCCGCGAACATTTGAGTCGCGGGAAGCCTGAAGCAGGTAAGGGGGGGTGTGGGGGGAGGAGGCGCGGCCCACCCCCGGCCCCGCAGGTCCCCAGCCCGGCCCCCGGCCTGTCCCCCGAGCCCCTGGCCCGGCACCGCCGGCCCGGCCCCTGAGCCCCCGGCCCGGCACCGCTGGCTGAGCCCCCGAGCTCCCGGCCAGGCCCCTGAGCCCCCGGCCCGGCCTGGCACCGCTGGCCGAGCCCCCGAGCCCCTGGCCAGGCCCCCGAGCCCCCGGCCCGGCACCGCCAGCCCGGCCCGGCACCGCCGGCAGAGCCCCCGAGCCGCCGGCCCGGCACCACATGTCCGATTTTCCCGACATGTCCGGCTTTTTGGGATTTCCCCCCGGACGGGGATTTGGAGTCCAAAAAGCCAGACATGTCCGGGAAAATCCGGACGTATGGTAACCCTAGTTAAATATATAAAAAAGTGTTTTTAATTTATAAGGGGGGGGTCGCACTCAGAGGCTTGCTGTGTGGAAAGGATCACCAGTAAAAAAGTTTGAGAGCCACTGGTCTAACTCTATATTCCCTCAGGCAATGGAAAATTTTCCAAGTGATTCAGGGGAGACATTAAAAATCCTATTCACATAAATGATCCCCCCCCATCTGCATGCATGCAAATTCGAACCCTTTTCTACAAGTGGCATTGCCAGCAAGACCCAGCTCCTGGATGCAAAGTTTTCTCTCCTCCCACTTCTAACCAACAGACCAAACTGATTGTTTAGTCTGCAGAAGAGAAGAGAAGAATGAGGGGGGATTTGATAGCTGCTTTTAACTACCTGAAAGGGGGTTCCAGAGAAGATGGATCTAGACTGTGGTACTCTCAGTGATACCAGATGACAGAACAAGGAGTAATTGTCTCAAGCTGCAGTGCGGGAGGTTTAGATTGGATATTAGGAGAAACTTTTTCACTAGGAGGGTGGTGAAGCACTGGAATGGGTTACCTAGGGAGGTGGTGGAATCTCCTTCCTTAGAGGTTTTTAAGGTCAGGCTTGACAAAGCCCTGGTTGGGATGATTTAGTTGGGGATTGGTCCTGCTTTGAGCAGGGGGTTGGACTAGATACCTCCTGAGGTCCCTTCCAACCCTGATATTCTATGATCCATACCCTAATCAATTAGTCTGGTTGACAAACTGACTTGGGTAGCGGGAAAACACCCAAATCATTCCTTAGCCATGGAAGAGAATCGGTGGCAACATTTCAGTACCGAGTGCCGGGGCTGAAAATACAAGTGTGTTGCGTTGAATGGTTTGATCTTACACCCAGGTTTGATCTAGGCTAGTCAGACTGTGGTTAACTTTGCTTGTTTTCTTCCTAGTGTGACTGTAACTTGGTTCTATATGCACACAAGCACATCTGTCAGTGGTGGTACCAGTTGTGCTTTGTAGCCTACGCTATGTTAGAGGGTTAACCCTACCACCGGCCCCATGGAAATTCATGAGTCAGATCCCCAAATAGTCATGATTTTTAAAATATATTTGGGGTGCTTTTTATTTGCCTTCTGTTTCTTCAGCTCACGTTTTCAAACGTTTCTCCACAGCCAGGAGGGTGGGAAACGTACCTGACGTAAATTAAATCTGAAATTGTCACGTAATCTCCTGATTTAAGAAAAACACACATTTCACAAGACTTGAGCTAAAACTGGCAACCCTGAGCTGGCGCCACCGAGTCAGATCAATGTGGGCTGCTGTCACTGTCCTGCTAGCCCAAGCAGTGCAAATTTCATAGCCCACCGTTGAGGTGACGAATCCTAAAACGAACAAACCTGTGCGAGTTGATCTGGACTCGCAGGGTAGGTCTGTGCTGCAGTAAAACACCCACAGCTGACCCGTGTCAGCTGACGCAGGCTGCAGGGCTGTACAACTGCAGTATAGACATTCGGGCTCATGATGCTGGGGGAGGGTCCCGGAGCCTGGGCTCCAGCCCGAGCCTGAACGTCTAAACTGCAATTTTATAGCCCAGCAGCCCGAGCCTCGTCAGCTGATGTGGGCCAGATGTTTTATTGCAGTGGAGGGGCACCCGGGCACGCTCTTGGTGCAAAGCATGAACTCCACAAATATGTGATCAGTGCAGGGGTTCTCAAACCGGGGGTCAGGACCCCTCCGAGGGTCACAAGGTTATTACATGGTGGGGGGGGTCGCGAGCGGTCAGCCTCCACCCTAAACCCCACTTTGCCTCCAGCACTTAATAATGGTGTTAAGAATGTGTTTTTAATTTATAAGGGGAATCACACTCAGAGGCTTGCTATGTGAAAGGGGTCACCAGTACAAAAGTTTGAGAACCCCTGGATAAGTGGAATAAGTTACAACAGGGGATGTGGTAAAGAAACAAGCCCCTCTTCCGTTTATCCACCCCAAGCCAGGTGATGAACACGTTCGAGGAAAGGAGGCGCTACCTTCTGGTTCTGAGATCCAGAATGTGGTGTGTGCCCAGGCGTCGCAAGAAGGCAATCTTTCGAGGGGCTTTGCCGCTCTGACTCGAGCAGGCTTGGGCGACCATTTTCCCCACACCAGGGAACAATCCTGCACTGAGTGATGAAGCTGGGCCGGCTGTGGCCCCGCGGGTCTCTCCTGTGGCTTTCTGAACGTCCTTGTCAGAAAATCGGCTGCATCCTTAGTTGCTGCTGACACTAGAGAGGGGGCTGTGTCTGAGAGCCATATCTGGTATTTATCATCATTTATCTGCTGTCCTAGGCTGAGCCCAAGGGCCAGTTGCAAAGTGGGGACTTTGATCTGAACTTTAAGCATGGGAGAAGGCTGGGTTTCTAGATCTGGATCATAGCCCATCTCCTCTTCAGATTGCCATACAAGCACGGCCTCCCTCCCTGAGCCGGTCTTGGTACAGTCTGGGCACCAGCATGGGCAGGGCCAGGCAGTTCCAAACCAGCCTGAACCCTGATCTGACACAGCTTTTGTGTACATTTCCCTCGAGCATGAACCAGGGCTGCGTAGGGGAAATGGCCCTGCCTCACCCCCAGATTGAAGGGTCTTTCTGCCTCCCCTCTCTGCCCCCAACCAGGGTTTGGGTGCCTTGTAAGAAATGGGGAGAGGTAGGTAGGAATCTTGGCTGTCCACAAGAGCTGGAGCACTGTCCCTCACTTGTCTCTGTTCCTTACCCCGGTGGTGGAGCAGCAGGAGATGGGAAGGCATTTAGGGCTCACAACTGGCACAATTCTTATGAAAGCCTCCTTCCTCTCTTAGGTCTCTTCCTATTTCTCTCCCCTCCCTGCAGGGTGGGTGGGAATGGGATTGGGTAATCCAAGGCCCCGCTGACAATTTACAGATCCCCTGCATCACATCTACTCGCCCACAGGGTTCCTGGCTGGGGGGGAGCCGTTGAAAAGCTCCCGTGGGAGCCTGCCAAGACTGAGCTGTATTTGCCCCGAGTGCAGCTCCCCTTCCGCCTCCACCTGCAGGACTGTGCATGCTGCCTCTAGCGCATATCATTGTGCTCCAAGCTGGGGCTCAGAGGCAGTGGTGGGACCCTGTCTACGCTGATTGTGGAACCCTGTTTTAGAAGGAATAAGGAGGGCTGAGACCGGGCTCTGGGATTCTGGCCAAGCCGGTGGAGCTTACCAAAGCTGTCTTGGTTCTGTAGCTAAACTGGGTTCCGAGGCCATTGATCAGAGGGGCTACGTCAAGAGGTTCTCTGCCCGTTTCTCTCCCTCCCATCCCCATAAGAGCGTTCAGTAAATGATTGGCACTGTGTACAGAGCGCTGTAAGTGTGTTTGGCCCTTGATAGACAAGTAAGAACGGGTCCCTGCCGAGTTTGTGATAGAAATTTGGACAGAACGCGACTATCAGTGGTGGGGGGCGGGACAGAAGGAAGACGAGGCTGATGTAGAGTTGGGGGTGGGGAAGGACTTTTCTTGTTACGTGAAAACTTTCAAGATTCCAAAAATTTTCGTGTCCTGAATGGGGCCAAAGAGTCAATTGCAAACTGTCACCAACCGAAAATCTAGGGGGGGACATCCTTCAGGTTGGGTCAATCAAAATGTTTTGTTTACATTTTGATCTTTACTGTAATTCGCTTATTTTGAAATGAAAAGTTCTTTTGAACCAGAAAACTGGAATTTTTTTTTGTTCTGCCGACAGTGAAGCAAAACATTTTGACAATTTCAGTTCTTTTTTCCAAAATCTTTTTCTGAGTTGAAAAAGAATCACCGAAACCAACCTCTCCCGTGGGCCAGGTTCTGAAATTGGCATTTTCCAATGGGGCGGGAGCAAAATGGCATCAAAAAATTGCATGCCATAAACTCTCACGTAACCGTAGACATACCTATGCTAGATAAAGAGCCCTGCTTTGCACACATGCGCGCGCTCCCGCTTGCTCCATATTTAATTTTCTTTATTTAAGGATTTTAAGCGGTTGATTATTGTATCTATAATCTGGATTTACACAGGCCCATTTAATCCAAAGCCTGTCAGCCCTTTGCAAAGCACCCTTCCACATGAAATAGGGAAGGATTCTCTTCAATCGGTAAACTGAGGGCCCCGTGTCATGCAGCAAGTAAGTGGAAAGCCAAGAACAGAGCCCAACTGGCTGATTCCCAGTCCTACGCTCTGACTGACAGATGGTTTAATATATGCCTGCCTTGCAGTATTAGAAGCTTCTTTGCTCATAGTTGTACCACCCAGGAGGCAGCTTTCATCCTCTGAGGGCATGGACTCCTTTATTCCCAAGGCCTCACCTTTTTCTTGGAGGCGTAGCATGGTGTGAGAATGCTTGGCTAAAAGAGCTATGCTTAGCTGAGCGGCCTGGGTGCTGGACAGTCCTGTGGGTGTTCATTGCAGGGGGCAGATGGGCTGAGAAGTGGCCATGCCAGCAAAGTCTGTTCAGGGGGTGGATGAGTGCTGGGCGTGTGAATCCCTGCAAACCCTGCGATGTAGGCAGGAGAATTCTGAAGAGCTTGATTCGGGTAGTGGGGAGGGAAGGTTTGGGATGTTCTAGGGTAGGAGAGAAGGAGCGGGGGGGTTTCCTGAGCAGTGCAAGGTCTGGGATTTTGTATTTTCCCCACTGCTTTAGGTGGGTATAAATAACGCATAATGCTCTACCGATAAAAAGGCACATCCCAGCTCCAGGAAGCCTGTATTCAATGGGAGTGGAAGCACAGTGGGAGTTCTGCCATTGGCCTCAGCTAAGATGCACCCTTCTGTCCTGGCGCCATGACCAAAGGGATTGTGTCTCCTCTGTTGAAAAGCAATGAAACGAGAAAAAACTATTTTTCCTCATTGGAGTTACGCGCTTGCACCTCTTCAGTGTCGTGGTAGGTGGAAGAGTTTGGCCTTGTCTGCAGACTTGCTCTGCTTTAACTAAAGGGTGTTTCTTAAAGTGATGTACTCAATCTACGCAAAGTCTTGTGAAGGTGCAGAGGCTTATCTCAATTTAGCTTCAATTGATTTCATGAGCCACCCTTAACGTTGGCTATGTTTACGCTACAGCCAATGTCGGCAGAACTTGCGTTGCTCACCACCACACCCACCACCCGAGCGACATAAGTTACACTAAAACAACAAGGAGTCTGGTGGCACCTTAAAGACTAACAGATTTATTTGGTCATAAGCCTTTGTGGGTAAAAAACCCTCTTCTTCTTCTTCTTGCATCTGAAGAAGCGGGTTTTTTACCCACAAAAGCTTATGCCCAAATAAATCTGTTAGTCTTTAAGGTGCCACCGGACTCCTTGTTGTTTTTGTGGATACAGACTAACATGGCTACCCCCTGATAAGTTACACTGACAGAAGCGCTCATGTGCACAGCACTATCTCGGCAGGAGAGCATCTCCCGCCAACATAGCTTGTGCGGCTGGCGGAGGTGGTTTTATGATGCTCTCCCGTTGGCACAGAGCATCTTCACCACTGTGCAGTGCTGTACATATAGATGTGGCCCAAGTGTCTAGAATGGGTTTTGCACGGGTTTAACCAACCTTCAGTTGAACTGATGCAATTTTCTTGTGTAGATAAGTTGTGCAATTGACTTCTTTGCTGGAGGCCCCCACATGGCCGGGCTAATGATGTCTTGATTAGCTGAAAGGTTCTCAGCGCTGTGCTCCCAAGAATGTCTCCTTGTGTTGAGTTGATTCCATGCCCTTGGGGGATGACTGTACTGTTGTAAGGCTGTGAACAAAGATGACCCTCTAGCATTAAAAGGCACCTCTTGAATGCATGTCAATTGATAATAAATGGTTGGATTAGAGCCCAGGACTGGACTTCTGAGACAAATTGCCACCTCTGCCACTGCCATGCTCTGCAGTCTGGGGCAAGTCACTTACCCTCTCTGCACCTCATTTGTGAAGTGGGAACAAATCTTGCCTCTCAGGGATGCTGTGAGGATTAGTGTTTGTAAGGTGCTCTGAGATCCTCCAGCCAAAGAAGCAATAGAAGCACAGGCTGCTGTTTGTTTCCACTGCAGCAGGACTCTATAAAGTAATTTTAAAAGTTTGTTTTGTTTTTTAAATGAAGAAAACACCTTGGTTTTAATGGAGGGGAAATGACCTCTCCTTAGCGGCCAGTAGGGAATCAACAGTGAGCAGAGAGCTGCTTTTGTAGATTAGACAGTGAACTCTTCAGGGCAGGGGCGGTCTTTTTTGTTTTGTGTTTGTACAGCACCGAGCGCCACGGGGCCCTGGCCCATCGCTGGGTGCTAATGCAGTATAATAGGAAGTGCTTCTGTGAGTTGAGGGCTCTTGATCGCCAGCCAACGCATCCAATAGTAAGGGAACGCTCAGACTTCCCATGCAGCTGGGTTTTTGGCGGGGGGGGGGGGGGGGGGCACAAGGGGTAGAGTTGCCTGAGCCCCTTAATCCCTGTGTTAAAATATCAGTTCAAATCCCATGGTACATCTTTGTATAACACCGTGATGCCAATCAGAGGGTTGGGAGGACTATTAAACCCTTTGCTAGCCACATAGTTGCACTGATTCCCTGTTCATTTCAGGATCCACTTCAAAATTTGCCTGAAGTGGCCTTTTCTCCTGATGGCCTCATGGCCCTCTTTGCCTTCCCTTCCCTGTTCATCCTAGCACTGACCACTCCTCCATGCAGTCCCACCCTCCTGGAGGAGATGCTCCTGCTGGGTAGAACAGCCTCCCTGAGTGTCTCTGGCTCCCCTGAATCTCCCGTCTTCGCTTGCCTGTGCCTCTTAGGCTCTCACTCTGTGTATTGTAACAAGCTGCAACACGCTGATTCCTCCTGGATGGACTCGGAGCTGATCAATTCTGTGTGCCATAGGCCCTGCACCGCTAATAGTTAATGGAGATTCTCCTTTTAGCTCAAGTGGCAGTGGCCTGTGCTTTTGGAGCACGAGGATTTGATTTCTATCCCTGCTGCATCCTGAAGTTACAAGTAGACACGGCCTAAGGATAGCATCCTGCTGCTGTTCTAGGCGGCTATGAATTAGTGCAAACATTTTCTCTCTGTAAAGATGTGCTTTGTACTGTGTGAGTGCAGCATGTTCTTTGAGACTCTAAGCTGCACTCAGGTGGTTATCTTTCTCTGGCAGGCTCTCCAAACAGGTTCCATCAGAATTCAGCCTTCCGCAGTGGCCAAGTGAGTGACTTTCCCTCCCGTAATCTGTATGCAACTCACTGAGTGAATCAGTGAATACTGTGGTGGAGGATTGTCACAGGATAAGCTGTCTCCTCCTTGGATGAGAACCTCAATGCTTTGTGGAGCAGCAGGACAATGTTCTCTTCCACTGATGCTCCCTCTTCTCATCCTTAAGAGTGATTCTACCATGACTCTGAACTGTTATTTTAAAGCAGTTGTTGTTGGGTAATTCTGTTTCTCGCTCTGCCATGGTGGGAAACCTGGGTGTGATCTTCCTGCACTGGAAGTTACACAGAGTGGAGTGACTGTCAACATGTAGCAGGGCCTCCGTCCCAGTAGAGTTCATCTCTCCTTGGAAGAATGGTGGTGGTGGCATTTGGAGGTGAGGAAACTTCAGGGACAGGGAACTCCCTGGTGTTGGGGAGGAAAAGCAGGGATGGGTGTTCAGCCAACCAGAACGTCTTAGCATGTCAACATGAGCAGGACCTGTAGAAATTCCTTCCCAAAAGAGAAGGACTTTAAAATGACTTAGTGTCAGCTGTTGAAATTATTAACTTGTATAACTCTGAAACGGTCCTCGGCTCTCTACAAAACATGAGTAGGACACCTCCTCTCTCCTGCAGAGCATGAGGTCCTCTTGGCCTGGCCTCTCGTGTTGCTCAGGAAAGGGAGCGTGTGCCGTGATTACAAGGAGAATCCATTTCCTGGCATGTTAAGGGGGAGAGGGCAGGTCCTGGGTGGACAAGAACTAGAGGCACAGGGAGGGGATTGGGAGGTGTTTGAGGAGCAAGAGGAGGGAGGATGAGGACAGATGTAAGGGGAGGGAGGAAATATAGAGATAAGGATAAAGTGCTTGAACTTGATGCTAAGGGGAAAGTGGGTGGGGGGGGAGAAGGTGGTTATTGGCTACGTGATGGGTGGGATAGTGAGGAAAGGCCAAATGTCGGTGACCTTGCCCAGGAAGGTTCTCCGATCCCATGGGGAGTGAGTGCAGCAGATGCCTTGGTAGAGCTATGTCTTAGCAAGGAGTTGGATGGGGGAGGAGGTCAGGTAGATTTGGGAATTATCTGCACTGAGGTGGTGGCTGAAATTGTGGGAGCAGATGAGGGAGGAGTCTGAGGAGAGAAACTTAAAGGACCCCAACAGATAAGGGAGGAGGGGGGCAAAGGCCGCTCTGAGAATGCTGTCAGCCAGGAAAGGAGAGCCAGGAGGAAAGTAGTCAATATTGCTGAAGGCACCAAGGACTTGGATTGGGCCAGTTGCACCAGGTCATTGTGCTGATACCCTGTCCTGGTAGCTGTGTCTTGAACCCTTGAATCCTGGTGGTCATTACAAACAGCACCCCACCCCCAATTTTCTAACCTTTATGGGGGTTTGGGAAAGTGATGCAGTGACTTCTACCTGAGTCTTCAGAGAACCTGGAAGAACAGCTCTGAGCCGCGTTAGCCGCTGCCCCTGTTAACTGCATTGCACGTTGACTCTGAAGTGTAACAATGATTCTTTAAATGTCAACCTTCCCTATTTGACTCCAGAGTGAGGCGTACTGTGAAATTGGGATATTCCCCTATTGCCCGCAGGGAGACCGCACAATCTGAGCATGACCTCTCATTTTGACCTCATGAGTGGGCGGAGTTTGGGAGAGCCCCATTACTTCTTTTTTTCCAATATGACCTTCTGAAGACACCAGGCCAATAAAAAGAACCGAGCACATCACGGGTAGGAGAGGAAATCTTAGCCCGGGCATCATGGTGAAAAACTGTTGGCAAGATGTACTGCAGCAGTGTTGTTTGGGTTCCTTATTTGCCTAGTGACCCGTTTGCCAAAGGACCCAGGAAAGGAGGCTGCTGTGGGGTATGAGGAGGAAGAGTAGGGTCTGTCAGCAGTGGCTCTGGGGCTCTGCTGGGGAAACCGGGAGAGCAGAGAGTTGTCTGAACAATCCTGGTTCATAGCATAGGCCCAGTGTTCCAGCGAGTGCATCATCTATGAACGTGAAACCGTTCCTGGCTGCGCTGGGCTGTGTATGTGGTGGGGCGAGGGGGGGCAGACAGAGGTAGGGGGCTGGCGGGGAGGAGACAGCAGTGAATATGGGGCTATTTGAGAGGAAGTGGAAGGGATCATGATCTCAAGCTGACGTTCGCACATGCTCGCACACACGCTCACGCTCGCACACACACAGAGCTCTGCCTTTAGCCTGCGGATTCTCAGTGTCCACTTCAGCTTCCCTCCCCCCATGGAGACCCTGGAACTCCTGGAATTTGACCAGCGGGAGCAGTGGACAGGGACAGCTCTTTGTTCTCTGGGTCCAGCCTTGGTGACTAAAAGCAGAGCCCGTCCCCTCCCCCCTTCCAGTATCTCTCTAGGCTCCTACTCCTCCCCCCCACCCTTTTTTTTTGGGTGGGGGGGGGGAGTGGACGAGGCCTGGGAATGTTCCTGCTTTGTGTGTGGTGTGGGGCAGGCTGAGAGGAGGAGGAGGGGGCTTTGGGCCCCTTCCTTTCAGATGCAGGAGGTATGCAGCTAATTCAATGGGCTTCACTTTGATTACCTATCTGATAACAGAGGAATTTGAACAATGTGTGTGTTTTGGGAAGGGGGGAGGGGAGGATGCTCTGAGGACCACCAGCCTCTCAGCAGCTCACTTCAAAAGGCCCAAGAGGGGAGGGGGTGGAGGGGATGAGTCCGTGCCCGCCTGCCCTGTTGTTTCTTTCCCCTCCCCAGGGAGAGGGGGTTTCCTTCGCCTTTTGTTGGGGGTTTGTGGTTTATCTGTAGCTCTCCTGGAAAATAAACAGGGCTATGTCATGTTTTGGGTGGCTCTTCCTCCTTGTTCTGTGCCCACGCGGGGCTGGTGAAATGCAGCCATCTCTGGGACATGGAGGGCAGTGCCCAGCGCAACATGGCAGAGGAAAGACATTGTGCCCAAGAACACAGAGCCAAGCCCTCATTATAAGAGCAATGGAGCTAGAGCCGCTGGTTTTCTAAAGGTCTAGCTGAAGGATCAGCTAGTTGTGGGGAAACCTGGGTTCCCAGCTCTGCCAGTCCTTGCTGTGTAGCCTTGGGCGAGTTACTTTGCCTCTCTGCCTCGGTTTCCCCACCTGTAAAAAGGGGATAAAACCCAGCTCCAAAGGGTGCTATGAGGTCAAAATTGATAAATTGATAGACTTTGATGCCTTCAGGTGGAAGGGATCCAAAGAACAGGGCAACTCACACAAATAAACAATGCAACACGCTGTGTAGTGAAGTTCCTTCCTGACCCAGCTGTCGATCAGTTTCTGCCCGGAAGCATGAAGATTCAGAGTCCTGAGGATTTTCCTCTTTGCCAGTGTAAACACAGCTGCTGCTCCTGTTCATATAAACATCTAATGATAAAGATCTTGCATTTGCATCAGCTTTCATCTCAAAGGGTCCTGATAGGCAAAGGTTCCCTTCACCTATTACTGAAACGCATCCACTTCTCGAGTGAAACCCAGCATCTGTTCAACAGCGGCACCGCGCATTTTGGGGCAGGAAGTAAAGGGCATCATTTCCTCAATGATGCTTCAAGGGGAATTTAGGGAGGCAGGATGCAATTGCCCTAATTAGAGTCTGGGGGGAACATCCCAACTCTTACAAAGAAGGAGGTGGAATCGAGAATGATCTTTAACCTTGTGGAGGTAATTCTCTGTGAGATGCCCACTGCACAGGCAGAGGACGTGAATGATTGCTGGGACTGGCGGGTTACCCGCTGGGCACCTTCTTGGCCCTAAGAATGCCCTGAAGGGAAGTCTTGCTGATTCATCATCTTGTTTGGGTCTCTGCTCTGAGGAGCTGCTCCCTATTCATCCAAAGGGAAAGGCAGTGCCTTGTGAGGAGGCATTTTAAGAAAGGGGACTGGGGTGGCCTGGCAGGGGAAAAATGAAGCCCTGTCAGGCTTAAATGAGCTTCTTTGAGCCCTGCCATGAAGGCAAGGCACAATCTGCCCATGGCAGTCTGCACTCCTCTTCCTTGGCAGCCTGGAGCTGGCAGCATAGGGAGGGAATGTGAGAGCGGGCGCTTGCTCCAGATCCTGACACCATGAGGCGAGGGTCACACGTCTTCCGAGCCAGGCTCAGTGAACAGTACGCTCAGAAGGAGCTGGGCGCATAGGCGTGGGAACTAGGGCTGCAGCACCCCCAGGTTTTACGCAGGGCTCCAGCTGCCAGCCCCGCATGCGGGATCCCGGCTGCAGGCTCCGCTCCCAGCCACCGGCCCCACGCCTGGGCTCCGCGCCCGGCTCCAGCCTCAGCCCCCTTACCCCTGGCTGCATTCCCTCCCCCTTTCCCTCCCCCCGAGCCATGGCCCTGCTTTCAGCCCCAGCTCTAGGGAACAGCGCGGGGTGTGGGCAGGGATAAGGTGGGGTGCAGCTCCCCAATATAAAAAGTGTTCCAAGTTCATGGGAGGGAATTTGTTACTTTACTGTGGACTCTGGGTCTGTACGAGTGCAGCTTGGAAGCCTCTTTATGCTGCAGGGAAAGCTGACTCGGGGTTTGCTCGGTGCCACCAGGGAGGGACGTTAATTTCCTTTTCCAGCTAAGCATTAAGTGTACAGATGCTGGCCAGGATCAGCAAACGGTGTGCTCCCCTTCCTGAAGTAACCAGTCACCCGAGTGGCTTGCAGCTCTGGTCCCTGCTTCTTGGGGCTCCCCTTTAAGATGGTGATGCCATGAATTGGATCTGGCGAGAAACCTTTGTTCCATTTAAAGGGGACCTCGCCCACTTGTCAAACCCCTTGCCCCAACACACAGGCTGCTGTGAATTCCTGTCCTGGTGAACCAGCCTGAGGCCACAAGTGGTTCTCTTCCCCTCCTAAAGCCTGTTTCTGTGGCCTTGAGGATGGCTCTGTTCATGTATAGAGCCTTGTTTATTGCCATGAGGGTTTCCCAGAATCAGCCCTGGAATGGTGCAGTGGCAGGGGGATCTGGAGAGCGGGCAAGATGGGAAAAAGCCTTGGGGAAGGAGTGGCAGGGCTGGGGTTGGGGAGATAAAAAGCCCAGAGGAAAAGAGTAAATTTTCCTTTGAACTTGGAGGGTCCTTCCTCCAGCTTTGTCCAAACCCCACCCCAACATAAACTTTCCCTTTCCCATTGCCCCCCACAAACACCCTCGTCCTGGCCTGAATAGCAGTAAAGATCTATCTAAAAAAACCTCTCTTCTTCCTGATTTTAGTATTTTTTCCATATTCAGGTCCTTGCCATCATGTGCCGAGAGAGTGGGGCAATGGCTGTGAGAGCGAGGTGTTTTCCTGTGAGGATAGGGAGAGGGCAAGATGTGAATTCTCTCCCCTTAGGGTGTGTTTAAGTCTAAATGTGGGGCATTTTCCTACAATCTGCAAAGAATGGGCTGTGGGAGATCACATGACCTGGGTTACTGAGTAACACATGAATGGTGGGAATGCTCCATTCATTAAAAAAAAAAAAAAAAAAAAAAATCCTGATTCCAAAGAGCAGCGTGAGGACCAGATGGGCAGGGAGCTGAGAGCAAGGCTGCTGGAGGGAAAGGGGAACTGCCTGAACAGGACCTGGGGCCACAGGGCTGTTGCAGGATAGGTGGAGTTGCTAAAATGCTGGGAACGTTCTTTTAACCCCCCCTCTTCCCCCAAACAAATTGCAAATTAACTCTTTACTCACCCCTCCACCTCCCCAAAAGCAGACATTTCCATCTGAGCCGGTAAATATCTCCTTGGCCCATACAGACAGGTATCAATAGTCTTGCGTCAGCTGGTGGCCCTCTGGCATGGACCAGCTGGGGGTGGTGGTGTATGGCTGAGGGTATCAGTCTTGTCCAAGGGGCTCAGATATTATTAGTAGTGAAAGCATTACAAATGCCTAAATTCCTACCACTAGAACTCCTCATGATCTTGCTTTCCTAGAATGGATGAAACTTAGAAGGATGAATTATTTTCATACCATTAATGGTTTTCTTCACCATTATGCAAACAGCTGAAATTAAGTCTCTTATCAGATTCTTGAATTTGGTTTCACTGAGCTGACAATGAAACCAGTCTTGTCCAACTGATAGCTTGCCTTCTTCCTACTGAATCAGCAGAGATTATCAACTAGCATAGACCATCCTCACCCTAACAGCTGTATATTTATTGTGGGCTACTTGTTAAACTGACTACAGAACTGTGGTGAAAATGACATGTATAATTTGGGTTCAGCTGTGCTCCTGGCCAGCAATCTCATTCCAGTGGAGCATCTTTCTGTAAAACCCTTGGATGAAAAGGATCGCAGAACTGGGACAAGCTGAATTCATAAATAAAATTCCTTTTGCATCATCCCTGTCATGTCATATTGGAAAACTGTGGCTGCGTGTGGCCACACACAGCCCCAGGGAAAGTTTTCTTTTATTGCTCTGTTCCACTGAGAAACTGCTCGTGGAAACATTAGCAAGTACGCCCCTTCGAAACCTGCAACCGGGCAGTTCAGTGCAGGACTCTGTTTTGCAATGGAGGGTCTGATCCTGCAAGCTGCTGGAAACTCATGATTCTAGCTGACATCTGGGGCCCTGGAAACCTTGCAGGATTGCCACCTTAATTCCCCACATGGAGAGTAGCAGGTGAAATCAAGCAAGGGTCTGGGGGAAGGGGTCTATAATCACTTTCATGGCATGAGTGACTAGTGTTGGCAACAAATCTATCTGAATTCCGCTCTCGTCTTGGCTTTGTTGGCTATGTATCTACCAAACTGATAAATCCTCCGTGGCTCTGTGTGTATCTGCATTCATCAAAGGCTCCAGGTTATTAAACAGAGAGCTGTGGAAACTAAAACCCAAGAACAGGTATAGTAGTCTGGGCAGTGCCGGTCTCCCCTCACGATGTCTGTGTCTCAGTTCTGATCCTAAAGGGACCGCCTCCTCCGGGGGCGGAAAAAGAGCTGTTCAATCTACATGACCTATTGACTCCTCCGTGCTCTGTTGTGACTGCCAGCAGGGGGAGCCATCCAACACACTGTGTTCTTAAGTATCAGAGGGGTAGCCACGTTAGTCTGGATCTGTAAAAAGCAACAAGAGTCCTGTGGCACCTTATAGACTAACAGACGTTTCGGCGCATAAGCTTTCGTGGGTGAATACTCACCACCTGATGAACTGTGTGTTCTTAGTTGTCTATGAGAATGGTTCTTAATAGGGCTGTCAATTAATCGCAGTTAACTCAGGCGATTATCTCAAAAAATTAATTGTGATTAATCGCACTGTTAAACAATAGAATGACAATTGAAATTTCTTAAATGTTTCTGGATGTTTTTCTACATTTTCAAATATATCCATTTCAATTGCAACACCGAATACAAAGTGTACAGTGATCACTTTATATTATTTTTATTACAAATATTTGCACTGTAAAATGATAAGCAAGCGTATTTTTCAATTCACCTCATACAAGTACTGTAGTGCAATCTTTCATAAGTGCTACTTACAAATGTTTTTTGTTGCATAACTGCATTCAAAAACAAAATAATGTAAAACTTTAGAGCTTACAAGTCCACTCAGTCCTACTTCTTGTTCAGCCAATCGCTAAGAGAAACAAGTTTGTTTACATTTACGGGAGATACTGCTGCCTGCTTCTTATTTACAATGTCACCTGAAAGTGAGAACAGGCGTTCGCATGGCACTGTTGTAGCTGGCATCACAATATATTTACATGCCAGATGCGCTAAAGATTCATATGTCTCTTCATGCTTCGGCCATTGTTCCTGAGGACATGCTTCCAGGAACATGCTGATAATACTTGTTAAAAAAATAATGCGTTAGTTAATTAAATTTGTGACTGAACTCCTTGGGGGAGAATTGTATGTCTCCTGCTCTGTTTTACCCGCATTCTGCATATATTTCATGTTATAGCAGTCTCAGATGAGAACCCAGCACATGTTGTTCATTTTAAGAACACTTTCACTGCAAATCTGACAAAACGCAAAGAAGATACCCATGTGAAATTTCTAAAGATAGCTACAGCACTCAACCCAAGGTTTAAGACTCTAAAGTGTCTTCCAAAATCTGACAGGGACGAAGTGTGGAGCATGCTTTCAGAAGTCTTAAAAGAGCAACACTGATGCAGAAACTACAGAACCCAAACCACCAAAAAATAAAATCAGCCTTCTGCTGGTGGCATCTGACTCTGATGATGAAAATGAATATGCGTCGGTCCACACTGGTTTGGATCGTTATCCAGTAGAACCAGTCATCAGCATGGACGCATGTCCTCTGGGATGGTGGTTGAAGCATCAAAGAACATACACATGGGTGGTGGGTGGAGCCCAACTCTGGGGAGGTTAGTCCCCAGCTCTGCCCCTTCCGCCCATGGCCGGAGCCACGAGACCCCTTGCACACACACCCTGCAGCCAGAGCCATGAGCCCCCCACCCCTGCCCTGAGCACCCCTCCTCCACCTGCCCGGAGGGGCCCTGGGCCAGCCACAGCCCGGAGCGCCCCCTCCCCCCCCCCCCCCCCCCCCGTCTGGAGGAGCCCCAGCCAGGCTGGCCAAAGCCCCGAGCCTTCCCGCCCCACCCAGAGAAGCCCCGGCCGAAGTCCCGAGCTGAGCCTGCCTCCGCCTGGAGGAGCCCAAGGCTGGCCACAGCCATGTCTCGCCTCCCCTCCCCAAACCCAACCAGGCCACTGCCCAGGAGAAAAGCGTCTGTAGAAGACACTTTTTGATATGCCCCAGGCAGGTTTGATATGCCTCCTCCGCCGTCCCAGAACCTGCATGGGGCATAATAAAGCAAAGACTTTGCCGCCAAACCCTGCAACCAGAGGTCCGGCAGCCGTGGGGCCTATTATACCCGCCGCCCATGGACATATGAACCTTTAGCGCATCTGACATGTAAATATCTTGCAAGACCAGCTACAACAGTGCCATGCGAACGCCTGTTCTCGCTTTCGGGTGACATTGTGAACAAGGAGCAGGCAGCATTATCTCCTGCAAATGTAAACAAACTTGTTTGTCTCAGCGATTAGCTAAACAAGAAGTAGGACTAATTGGACTTGTAGGCCCTAAAGTTTTACGTTGTTTTATTTTTGAATGCAGGTTTTTTTTATATAATTCTACATTTGTAGGGTCAACTTTCACAATAAAGAGATTGCACTACAGTACTTGTATGAGGTGAATTGAAAAATACTATTTCTTTTGTTTTTTACAGAGAAAATATTTGTAATCAAAAATAAATATAAAGTGAGCACTGTACACTTTGTATCCTGTGTTGTAATTGAAATGAATGTATTTGAAAATGTAGAAAACACCCAAAAATATTTAAATAAATGGTAATCTATTATTGTTTAACAGCGCAATTAATCGCGATTAATTTTTTTAATTGCTTGACAGCCCTGGTTCTTAACCAGGGGGTACATCAACTCATCTAGATATTTGCCTAGTTTTACAACAGGCTACATAAAAAGCACTAGGAAAGTCAGTACAAGCTAAAATTTCATACAGACAATGACTTCTTTATCGTGATCTATGTACTATACACTGAAATGTAAGTACAATATTAATATTCTAATCAATTTATTTTATGAATATATGGTAAAAATGAGAAATTCGGTGATTTTTTTTTTTTTTTTTCAGTAAAGTGCTGTGACACATTTGTATTTTTAGGTCTGATTTTGAAAGCAAGTAATTTTTAATTGAGATGAAACTTGAAGGTACGCAAGACAAATCAGACTCTGAAAGGGGTACAGTAGTCTGGAAAGGTTGAGAGCCACTGTCTATGAAGCAACCCTTTCAGGTCAGCGTATCTTCCAGAAGCCTCTCTGGGGAGGTAAGCACTCGGGCTTCCTTGTGTCTGTCTGTCCATCCTTTGTCAAGCTCCACGGTGGAAAGAGAACGCCCTTGTTCCAGTGAGACTGCAACCTGGGGAATGTGGTTCTTTTCTCGCCGTGCCACAGGAAACTGGGTCTTCTCGCAATGTCTAACCTTTGTTCCCTTCTCTGGCCTCCTAGAGCAAGCTCCACATGGAGGGATTCCGCAGCCTGAAAGAAGGCGAGGCAGTCGAGTTCACCTTCAAGAAGTCATCCAAAGGCTTGGAGTCCATCCGAGTGACTGGCCCTGGGGGCGTGTTCTGCATTGGGAGTGAGAGGAGACCAAAGGGGAAGAACCTCCAGAAACGCAGATCGAAAGGAGACCGGTAAGGGCAGCAGGGCAAGGGATGCACGGTGATCAGACAGTGGCACCTGATCTCCAAGGGCTTTGTGATCAGCCTAGCACCTGAGCCATACTGGGGAGAGCTTCATGGGGGAGGCCAGGATGGGAGGAGACACATAGTCAAGACTGGTTTGTGGACTATGTTCTGATGTGATAACACCCTCTCCACCCATCTGCCATCCACCCACCCCTCTGTTTGTATCATTCCTTCCTCTGAAACACTTGTTCTGTGCCCAGTCACTTGGCACCTCTTCATTTCCAAACATGCCCCAGAATCTTCTGCCTCCTTTGGGGCCCGGGCTAAGATTCTGGAGTTTATCCAAGATCCAAAGGCATCCACTTCTGCAAGGAAATTTCCCTGTCGGAGAAGGGCAGGTCGTTGTCAGTCTGCTTCTGAGGAGGTCACCAAAGTAACCCCAGTTCTATACCGGTGGCAACCAGCGGAGACCACCAGTGTAGCTTCTACACAAGGCCCCAATGGACAGACATCTCCTGTGACCCTGTGAGGGAGCTCTGCAGGACAGACACCCAACTGTCAGTGGGGCTGGACGTTACTGATATTAAAGGGGCTGATAAAAAGGCGCTGGGCTGGGGAGACCCCATCTGGCTGCTGGGCCTTTGGGACACAGCTGGGAAGGCATGAGGCTGAATATCACAGCGCCACTGGGAACAGGAGGGTTCTTGCCACGGGGCTCCTGGGGGTAGGAGAGGCAGTGGCCCTTCCCCTGAAAGATCTTCCTTCAGCTTTTAATGAGTGTCAGATGCAGATTTCTGGGGAAAGGGCAGAAAACCAGAAGTGAAAGGCCAGAGGTCAAAAACACCCAGGGCTGAATGGCATGGACCAATGCTCCCTTTCTGTTTGCGTGTGTTCAGGATGGCGCTGTAGCCACACAGCAAATTGGGGGAGGGAAGGGGTAATTTTCTCTCATAAAAGCCCAGCGTTGTGAGATCGGTGACTGCTCAGGAAATGGCCAGACAGCCGAGCAGAGTCTCCCACGGCAGCTTTGCAGCCCAGAGGCGAGGCTCTTGTTAGCCCCGTGTAGCCTTCCCCTCCCACCCCGAGTTTGCAAGGGGGTTCCTCAGGGACTTCCCTTACATCCTAGGCAGGCATCAGCACGGCTGCATGAAAGTGCTGCCCCCTGGTGGTATTTTGAAGTATATTTCGCAGGCTGTGAAAAGAACAGCCTGTTTGCAGCCATCCATTTCTGATGAGTGGCTTCTGCATGGGGATTTAAATCCATGTGGGGCCTTTTTTGTTTTTGTTTTTTGTTTTGATTTTTTTTCTTGGCTTTGGTAATTTGATCATAGAGATGCAGGACTTAACATGAAAATGTGGACAAAAGCCAGAAAAATACACTGAAAGTAGGCTTGGCAGAATTTGATTAGTATCTTTTTATAATTTCAGTGGACAATATCGGCAGGAGGCGTCTGGGTGCCGGGGCTCCGGGGGAGTGGGGTTGATAGGGTGGGGGTCTAGGTGCAGCTGCTTGGGGATCAGTGGGATGGGGGTCTGGGCAGGGCCGACGAGAGGGGGTGAAGCTGGTACAAATCACCAGGGCCTGGCAGTCCAGAAGGGGGCCCAGGACTGGCACTAGAACCCAGGAGGCAGTGTTCCGCTTCAGTGAGCACTTGTAGAAATGGGGGGGGGCGGCACGTAACCCTGTGTGTCCCCGTGCCCCACCTCTGCTTGGGGGGCCAATCCCCCCCAAACTGCACCCCTGGTTCCTCTCCCCCACCCCTGGTGACTTAGCCATTTTCTGTGGGTGGGCAATCACTTGGACACGCCTTCCCCCTCCCCCCCCCCGCCAGTAACTCTCCTGGATAGAATCCGAACTAGTCAGCTGTCTCTCACAGGCTCTATAGAGATTTTCCTCCACTTTTGGAGCAGGCGGATGTGAGTTCTGTCCCAGTCTGATGACCACAACGTCTCCATAGCTTTGTTACCGCAGTCATGGGGACACCAGTCAGGGCTGGGAAACCAGCTGGTTCTCCCCACCTGCGGGTCCCATGTGCTCCTGCTCAGGGCGTAACAAGGTGAGGCAACTGGGAAAGCTTTAAGCAGCACCGGCAGTTGGAATGACTATACCCTGACCCACTGATTTCTCTCCCCGGATCTCCGTCTCTCCCCTTCCTCTTCCTAGATGCTACAACTGTGGTGGGCTGGACCATCATGCCAAAGAATGCAAGCTGCCGCCGCAGCCAAAGAAATGCCACTTCTGCCAGAGCATCACCCACATGGTTGCCAACTGCCCCATCAAAGCACAGCAATCGCCCAGCTCTCAGGGAAAGCCCGCCTACTTCCGGGAGGAAGAAGAAATGCACAGCTCGTCCCTTCTTCCTGAAACCAGAGAATGATGGTGGGGGATTGGGGGGTGGGGGAGGAGATTTCCATCAGGATCAAAAGGCTTCAGCAAGGGATCGGTCAGCAAAGGGGGAGCAGCGAGCAGTCTCTGCCGTCATGATGTAGGGGGGTTGGTGTAAAGAAGGGATGGGAGGGAGGGTGGCAGCTCAAACTGTAGGATGCAACCTGCCAGGCTACGGCGCTGGTATCTGGACAGAAGGACTGGGATGGTTGTATGTTGGTTACAAAATCCCAGCACAGATCTCATCCCCCACACACACTTTGGGTACGTCTTCACTGCCCACCGGATTGGCGGGTAGCAATCGATCCCCGAACATGCTCCCCGTCAACTCTGGAACTCCACCAACGCGAGAGGCAGAAGTGGAGTCGACGGGGGAGTCGCGGCCATCGATCCCGCGCTGTGAGGACGGGAGGTAGGTCGATCTAAGCTACGTCGACTTCAGCTATGCTATTCTCGTAGCTGAAGTTGCGTATCTTAGATCGATCTCCCCCACCCCAGTGTAGACCAGCCCTTTGAGTGGGAAGAACCCGGTTACCCCTCTGTCCAGATGCCCAGCTCCAAAAGTGGGAGAGGGAGCAGCCTCGTAACCCTGTACCTAACCACTTCCTCCAACCGAAAGCCACGTGCCGCTCTAGTTTCTTTCCCTGTGTTTGGTGATTTTTACTTTTTTGAAACAAACCTTCCCAGTAGTGTTTGTGAACCCCTGGGGTCACTTTGGGTGGAGCAGGACCGGTGCCTCCATTCTAGCAGGAGAACAGAGACCAGTTCTCAATGGCAAGCTAGAAACTAGTGAGCAATCTGTTCTTGCTAGACAGGGGCGAGCCAAATGGATCTCGCCCAGGATTGCTGCTTGCCCAGGAATATCCACACTGTCCACCTGCAGGGGAATGGTGGAACAGCATACCTCTCTTGAATTAAGTGTTAGCTGGCCCTGAAATAATTGGGAAGAGCCTCTTTATTTATTTAAGGCTTTCCATGCTGGACGGAGGGTTTTGTAGCCTTGCTGGGACCTGCTCCTCTCTGAAGGCCCTTCGTTTCAGAGCCACCCAGACTTCATATCCCTCACCTCTCCCAGTTTGTGGGGGAGGGGAAGGAGTTGATGGTAGAAGTTGGGCTTTTTATGCCCCCAAATTAGCATGAAAAGGCCTTTTTCTAGGGGCCAATCCTGGGCCCTCTAAAATGATTTCAGTGAGCTCGGACCTTGGCTCCTAGCATTTAACTAGGCTCGGGGTTTCTTTAACTGAAGGCCATTGTAATATAATGCTGACTTTTTAAAATCTCTAGCTATATTAGCAAGAGACAGATCAAAGCAACACATGGCCTAGTTGGAAGGAAACCATGGCGAAATTAAAACTGTAACAAATGGGACATTTGTAAAATTTTGGGGAGGAGTTCTTCCAGCCTTGCCAGAATCTGCTGTCTTGGTCTGCCGCTCGCTGTCTGTCAGCGTGCATGCGGCACACGAGCGGCGGCATTGCCTCAGTGGCAGGAGGCATGGAAACACGTGTCTTGGAATCGATCATGGTGGGTCCTCATTGCCCAGGGCCTGCAATGCAGGGTCCGACAGAGGAAGAAGCCATATTCCCACACACAGACTGTTTTTAAAGTCGTGACAGGTGAGAGCACCTACAGTGGAATATATTTAATGTTGCCCTGTGCCTATAGGGGCCGAATCAGTGGGAGTCTTCCCATTGACTTCAATAGACTTTGAATCAGACCTATATTGTATACAATTTGCTTCTGTTCCTCCCTTTATTAGGGCCCAATCCTCCGGTCCATATACATCCGTAATGCCCTTTTTAGAGCATAAGGGCTGCAGGCTCGGTCCTTTCCTTTCCTGTAGGAACAGGGTGACCTTCTGTCAGTTAAAAGCTGCTGCCTTCTCTCCCCACTTTGCCTTCCCCCACCCCCTCTATTCTGCCTTTTATTTATTTGTTCCCATGGACAGCTGCCCTTGCAATGCAAGGCCCCCCCCACCCCATCCATGCTGAAGCCGACGTGATGTGAAACCTGCACTAGGACGTGCGCGTATGACGTATCTTTGGGTTTGTTTGTCGTCTTTGTTTTTTTTTTTTTTTAATATAAATATTCTGTTTTTTTGTATTTTTGTATATTTTAATCTTAAAGAGAGAGGACATAACTACTGCAACTTATTCTCAGGTATTTGAGCAATCTCAGGGATGAACAACCTCTGCAGCTCCAGTGCTGGATGGAGTGGAATTTTGTTTTTTGTTTTTTTAACAGCACAAAGATAGAACAAAGTTTGTATTTTAAACTGTAGGTCTACCTCGCTGGATGTTCGTCGGGTGGACTGATTATTTTTAAAACTGTATTTTTTAATAGATTCTCTTCTCCCTCTCACTGTATTTACATGAAATTTGGGACTTTGTGTCCACGGGTGGTTAAAGAGAAGTCAGTCAATGTTGCAGAGGAGGGTACAGCCACCTGTATCTGTATTTTGGTACCGAACTCCAAATTCCCTCCCAGCCTGGCCATGTTTCCATCTCCCCTCCTCATTCCTGTCCATTCTCAATTCCGCTCACTGGCTGGAAACATTCCTGTCTCCCGAGTTTTTGCCCCAATCCAATTTTTGCTGACTATCATCACTCATTGTTCTGCTGGTGACTTCCTTCTGTATAGATCCCCAGTGACCTAGCTCAGTGCCCGACTTCACATCAGAAATGGGGGACAATGACTGATTGGATGTCACTCCAGCCCTGGAAGTGGGGGGGTTAATCTGGATTGGAGGCAGAAGGAAGCCTGCTGCCCTTGCACCTGGTTATTCCTCTCTCTGAGAGAGCAAGAGCCTTTCAGTGCATATATTAAGGTCCTAAACGGGCTATAACATAAATACCTTCTTTAAAAACTCCTTTTTCTCTGCACGGCTGTGAAATGTTGGCTGTGAGGTTCTCACCTCCTTACCCCCACCTGGACTGTTTGCATTTCTAGGAAACCTGCAGTATAACCAGAATAAATGTTACAATGCTAACTCTCCACAAGAGGAGGCCCTTCTGGTCCAACCATCTCTACCTAGTGCTAATGTGCTTCGACTCCAGCACCTCCTTGGGGGATGTGAATGGAGCTGGGCACGTAATGTATGCTGCAAGAGTTCCCAAAGCCAGCCCTATCATCCAAATTTGTGGCAGATTCAGATACAATTGCTCCCCTTTTCTCTTCCCTGCCCCCTGCTTCTCCCCTCTCCACTTTCCTCAAATGCTAGCCAACAATTGCTGGGTGGGACTATGGAGTCCTGTCCTCGAGCCAGGAACTGTTACATTCCTGTGCGCTCTGCAGCCAGAGGGCCTGGCCGTACCGCCCCTCCCCGGTACGGGATAATGCTGACATGGTGGTATGTTTCAGAATGTGTGTGCAGTTTCCACTATAAGTTTTAGGTAGTAATAGAATAGATTTAGATCAGGGCAGGAAATGTCAAGCAAGAGAGATCTCTAATCTTCCAAACAGGTACCAGGCGGAAATTAGGGGGAATCCGAGGCACTGCTTAAGAGTTTCCCCCTCCGAGGCTTCCCTCTGCCACAGGGATATGAATTTGGAGAGCAGGAGTGCTTAAAACAGTTGGAGTGAAATGCTCACCTCTCAGAACTCTGGGAGCTGCTATCCAAGGGGCTGATCCAGCTCCCATTTAAGTTGATGGCAAAACTTCCCTTCTAAGGGAGATGAATCAGGCAGGGCCGGCTCCAGGGTTTTGGCCGCCCCAAGCAGCCAAAAAGAAAAAAAAAAAAAAAAAAACGCGATCGCGATCTGCGGCGGCAATTCGGCGGGAGGTCCTTCGCTCCCAGGCGGAGTGAGGGACCGTCCGCCGAATTGCCGCCGAATACCTGGACGTACCACCCCTCTCCGAAGCGGCCGCCCCAAGCACCTGCTTGACAAGCTGATGCCTGGAGCCGGCCCTGGAATCAGGGCCCAAATGAAAAAGAGGGGCTAGGAAGCATTGTGTTTGTAACACACTCCCCTGCTAAATCATTGTGAAAAGTGACTAGCCTGGTCAGAAAATATACTTGCCTGCCTTTAGCAAGTCAGATATTTATTGTGATAATGAACAGTTAGCCTCGCAAGGCTCCTTAACACACACTGTTATGACCCTGGTATGCACGAGAGCCACCTAGGTGAGATGCCAGTCTCAGATGTTGCCTGTATCTAGGCTTGGTGGATGGAGGGAAGCTCTCATGCTGGCTTTCTGCCCTGCTGCAGTAGTGAGTGTGGTGAAGTGGTGATGGCCCTTTTGAGGGGAAAAAAAAGGAAGTTTGTTTTTTAAATAGCTATGGGATCTATACAAATCTACCTCAGGATAACTTCTCTGTCTGAACGGGGTAAATGCAATAGAATGCATTGGGTTGTGTGCCTCTAACCCTGGGTTCCAGTACCCCTGTGCCACACACACAGGGAACTGTTGACCATCCTTTGGTACCTTAGGTGTGCCAATGGGTAAATGCTGCCCCTTCTAGTTTTGTATCTGTCTTGAAGAATTGTGTAGGACTTTTCCAAGTAATCAGTCTGGTGATTTGCTAGGTGTCTAGTATGTGTAAATATCTATGTAAATCTCTCCACTTTCTTTCAATATTCTCCTTGATTATTGTTTACAAACTTAAAAAAAAAATAGCCAAAGCATCTGATGGGTTTTTGGACCAGGGAGATGGGATCCTCTCTGTATGCTCTGCCCGTGCAGGGAGGTGACTTAGGTAATCAGCCCCATCCTGGGCTCTGGTGAGAAAATGAATCATAAAGCCCTCAGGTTTTCTGCTGTCAATAGAGCAAATTGCCTCCCAAGAAAACAATGATTGATTTGTAAGGGGAAGCCACGCTAGAGAAGATGGAATTTTTCAGTATTCAATTGCATCTTCTTTTTTCTGTGGTTTGCAGTATCCTTTGCCACGTACACTACAATACTCTATGTACCTCCATCTGCAGACTGAAGATCTTTGTTGTGGCTTTTTCCATTCCTTGATGATCTTGTAGATAAATTGCTGCAAGAGACTTACTGTCATCACCTCCTCTGCTTGTGCACGGTTTGCAGGCAATGGACGCTATGCATTATGGAACAGCAGGTAGACTATGCCAAGGTATCTTTGAGCTAGGAACTTAACCCAGGTCTGCCCTGTTCACTAATCATCCTTCTTACAGAAGCTCTAAGTATTAGTCCTAACCAAAAATGTAGGAGCATTTGAATGTTAGGGGGATAAAATACCCCTGGAGGAATGATTCTCCCCTGGTGCAAAAACTTGGGAGTTAAAGTGGCTACAAGATTGTCTACTGTCAGACGGAAGAATGTAACTCCATGTTTACTGCTAGCAACCAAAGCTTGTTTGTGTCAAACTCTTGAATTTTTATGAAGCGGGAAGGGGTGGGAGGGAGGGAGGGAGTAAGAGGGTGAATGTGTACGATTTTGGGGGTTGTCTGAACTGCAGGACTGTGCTTTCTGGAGAGCAGATTTCCTGCTGAAATGTCTGCAGTGAGATCAAAAATTCTCTCTGCATTTTTTTCTCCTTTTCATTTTTGTACCAATCACGCAAAATGTTTGATTCTTTTCTGCAAAATAAAGAATATGGGTAATGGCGGCTGGTGCTTTTCCTTTCATTACCAGAGATCTGTCATGTTGAGAAGCATGTTCCCAAAGCTACAGACACTACCTGAATGATAACTGGTTCCAAGAGTCCAGAAGCGGAGGGCTGGGACTCAGGAATTCTTGGTTCTGTTCCACAGTGACTTAGTCACTTAGATGGCCCTCATCACTGTGATATTTGAGCACTGAGGCTATGTTTACAGGAGCTGCGTCTCCCATGAAACCACTCCATGCCAGTAGGAGAGCATCTCCCACCAACATAGCGCTGCCCACACCGGCACTTTTGTCGGTCAGGGGTGTATTGTTTTTTCCCCACGCCCTGACCAACAAAAGTTTTACCGACAAAAGTCCTAGAATTGCTCTTATCCTCCCAATGCCCTCTGAAGGAAGGAAACATTAACCTATTTTACAGATAAGAAACAGAAGGGCACAGTAGATTAAGTGACTTTCCCAAAGCAGCTCAGAAAATGTGAGCCAGGAACTGAACAGGTCTGTCCTGTCCACTAATCATCCTTCTTGCGCAAGCTCTAAGCATCACTCCCATCCACAAATTGACTGACTCCAAATCTGAATACTTCCCAGCATTGAGAGATTTTGGTTTGGTCCCCTCTTAATCATTTTAATTATTTTCCAATTAACTTTACCATCTACTAAAGTTTGTATCTAAACTTTTTCAATAAGAGTATGATATGCAGTTACATTGAGAAAGTACAAGGGCTTTTAATTCTTATGTACTAATCACCCACTTGCATCAGGATGTGATCCTCCTTTGCTGGTTGCATGTAATGTACACAGGCATCAGGCACAAAGACTGTTTTACCCACAGGTTTGAGTCCTAACAGCATCAGCTCAGCCTTTCTCTTTCCATTATGCAGCACAGAACTTTAAATTATGTCTCTTTCCTATCAGAGTTTTAAAAAATATTCAAGGGCCTATATGCCCTGCCTAGTAGGTTTGGTAAGAATAAAAGTTCGGGGGGGGGGGGGGGGGGAGCTCAGTGCTGTCTGCTGCCCTCCACCCCAGAGGTGGCTGCATTTTAGTGCCCCAATTGGAGCTGTGTGAAGTGTTTTTGGATGAAAGGTACTATAACAGTTGTCTCATTACCATCCATAGACACCCCCCCCCCCCAGTGGTTTGTAGATTAAATGCTTGGATCAGCTAGAAGGGAAATAGTCCATGAAAATATATTTTCCTTTTATCTTTATAATGTTCTCAGAACACTACCCCTCTTCTTATAGTTGATAAGGACCCAATCCAGAAGTCAATGGGGCTGCATGTGAGTGCAGCAATCTGTCCACAGATTCCATCAGAATTTGACTATTTGTAGCCATAATTTTGATTGCACAATTGGTGACTTATTTGGGTAGGGACCGTTTTCAACCTGGTCTGCTGCAAACTAAGCAAGACTTAATTTTGATACACAGGGCCCTTTTTAACTGTTTGCTATCTTAGACTATTCTCAATTGCTATTTAATGTGGGGAATCTAATCTGTTTGCAGTTTTCCTCCTTTTTTAAATAAATATTTTTTGCCCTGACACCCAGCGTTAATGGTATACAGTCTAATCACGTAGAGGTCATCTTCCACTCTAAACATCCCAAGGTTCTGTACTGTGCAAAAAGATTAAGAGGGCTTAGTGGCAGCAGCTATTAAAAAGCAAAGTCTCATACTGTTTTCAGAAGTAAGGTGAGCAAGTGTGCCTGCAAATATAAACCTCCCAGGCAAGAGCAATCAGAAGCTAGTAACCTCTTTTTATGAGTCATGCTACTTGCAAACCGGAGGAGGATACCCCTGTGTACGAAGGGAAACTCAGGTCCAACTCCATCAAACTCCACATAGAAGCATGTCAACCAGTAGCATGCATAGATAGAGGACTTCAGTTTGTTGCCCCATGGAGCACAGCAGGGAGTTCCTCTGGTGAGCCAAGCAGAACTCCTTTTGAGCCCGTGTAAGGAAAGCTCATCTGTCAGGACCTGCTGTGCAGAGGAGGTGCTCTTTCCTGTTCCACTGGAAGCAGCAGTCTCCCACACCCAACACCTCGCTTCCCAGTCCGTACCTTCTTCTAGCAGCAAACATCTTAGGCTTGTACCCACCATTGCTTACTCCCCCGACTCAAAACCATCTCATAAAGCCCCAATGGGTTGTACCCTTTCTGTGTTACCCTCTGCCATTCCAGCCTGTCCAAAATATTGCTACTAAAGCCTTCTCTTGTCGCTAACCCCCACCCCTTTGTAAGCTTCCTCTCACTATTATCAGATTTAAGCTTTTAAGCCCTATCTTCCTGGCCCTGTAAGTGTTTTATAAGTGATCATCTTGCTTTATAAGTGAGTTCTCCTAATAAACTCATTCTCCAATGGCTTTTACCACATAATTGGACTATGTTCTTCAACCATTTTTGCTGCTCAATGGCAGGTGGAGCAGCAAAGCCTGCTAGGCGTCCTAACCGAATTGTTACCTGTTTCACCCACAGCTGGAGACAAACAGAGACAAGAGCTACCTGGTGTAGTGAGGAGCAAAATAATGTGGCTAGCCCACGCTGACAAAAGGATGGTGTGTGTGAAATGGTGTTCTCTCCATTTGTGTGGCTGTAGGGTGACCAGACAGCAAGTGTGAAAAATTGGGACAGGGAGTGGGGGATAATAGGAGCCTATATAAGAAAAAGCCCCAAATATTGGGACTGTCCCTATAAAATCAGGACATCTGGTCACCCTGTGTGGCTGTGGCCAAAAAAAAAAAAAAAAATCAGAGTAACAACCAAGCCCCATTTTAAAATGTCACCTGACTGGTGTGTGAATTGCAACAGCTGACACGTGGTGCTGTGCCTGGGGATGTGGGCATAGGCATAGTCTGATTTCTATATTCTCCCTAAACTACACCCAGGGAGGTGGGGCAGGAACTGACAAGCCTGCATGCTATGTGGGTGGCCACGGGTAGGATTCTGAGGGGCTGTTACGAAGCTTGCATGTGAAGAGAGGGAGAAATGGGGGCTGTGCCCATAAACGTCCCAGCCCGGCAGGGTGGGCCTTGGTGCCCCGTTACCAAGGTGTGAGCTGCCCTTGAACATGGCGCCAGTCAGTCTGGGGTGTGGCACCCAAAGCATCTCCCCAGGGCAGGGGCACAGGGCACCCCTCGTGGGAGGGCGGGCCTGGGCTTACAGAGGGGGCTTAGCCGCCTCTCCTAAGGGACCCGCTCTACCCTCAGGCACCTGCCCACCCCTACAGCTGTGTCCCTGTACAGGCTGTTCCCATCTCCTGTTAACCCCGCCCCCAGCCTGTGCCCCTCAGCAGGGTCCCGCCTCCGCCCCCGGGCCGCGTTGGCGGGAAGAGGAAAGCGCGGGACCCTTAAAGGCAGCAGCTTCAGCGTGCCCACGGCGCATGCGCGAGGAGTCGGTGTCCGCGCGTGATGATGACGTATGCGGAAGGACACGTCACCCTGCTCGGGAAGCTGCTGAGAGGCTGGGTGCCGGAGGGAGAGGTACGGCTAGGAGCGGGGAGAGGGGCTGGGGGTGCTCCCATTGCGAGCGGGGGGGTTCCCCCCACTCCCAGCTGCGGGAGGGTCTGGGGAGAGCCTGTGGTGGGAGGGGGGTACCTGACGCGGCTGGGGGAAGCCCCGGGGTGCTGAGGCAGCATGGCCTAGTGGTCAGAGCACTAGGCTGGGACTCAGGAGAACTGGGCTGTACTCCCGGCTCTGCCACTAGTCCGCTGGGTGGCCTTGGGCCAGTCACTTCCCTGCCACGTGCCTCAGTTTCCCCATCTGTAGCACAGTGATAATGATCCTTGGTAAAGCGCCTGGAGTCCTACGGATGACACGGGCTGTGTGAGAGCTGGGTAGTATTGCTAGTGGCTAGGGAGGAAGGCCAAGGTCTCGGGAGCCAGAGTCTCCTATTGAGAGGGGGGTGGGGAAAGTTCTGGTAATAAAGCCCAAGTTCTGGGAGGTGGCTGAGCTGCCCTGAGTCCCTGGCCAGACTTCCTCTCTGGAGGAGCAAGGGGAGGGACTCTAAGTGAGAGTGGGTGAAGAAACCATCCCATCTATTCACCTAGGGCCCATGATCGATTCAAAAGCAGGCCCAGATTGGTGTGTATTAAACAGCTAGAGGTGGACTATCCTCCCCACCCCCAGGCTCTCTCTCCATCATTAGGTTGCCTGCCCTTAGCTGAAGGTGAATAGCTCAGAACCCTAGTTGGAAGAAAGTAAAGGATTCTCTGGGAGTTCAGCAAATTGCCACAGGCAGGATCAATGGGCCAAACGTACATGGGACCTATCAACATTTGTGCTGATGAAAGATTCTGCCTTGATGACTGGAGGCTGAATTCCTCTTTTTCTACAGAACAGAAATCGCATGAGCAGCAGCAGGGCAGGTTCTCCGCTCCTGCCAGTGTATATTGTCCCTAAATTGGAGCAAGCACTTCTGTGGGTGAAAGGGGAGTGCAGTCTCCAAGATCAGTTAGCCCTTGTCTTCACTGATGACCAGTTAATGACAACCATGGTGGTAACTTTTGTAATGTGCGTGCTTATTCTCTGAAAACTGTGCTGGGACCCAACAAGTCTTTTCACGCAGGCCATTGAACAGTTATCAGGTGGTATCTGTTTTTTCTTATTGCCACCCAGTGCTGGCAATATAAAGCTGACAAACTCCATATCCCATTTCTAAGCTATCCAGCCCTGGGCTTGCATACTGTGTTTTTCTATCTTTAGTATAAGTTAGTTTAAAAAAAAAACAAACTCTTAGAAGGTGACTGACTACAGCTTACTTTTCCAAAGTGACTGTTCTTACTGCTTTGGGCCCAAACAGATCTTCCTGATTTATTTGTCCCTCTTCTCATCTTGCTCCTCAAAAATTGGCTGTGGGTAAGGCCATGTCATGGATCAAAGAAGGAGAGTTGACCATCATAGAGAGATTTTGTGCCAACATTATAAAGGTAAGACATAAACCTCAGTGCTATCTGTGACAACCAAGCATTTTCAAGATTGCTTCTCCATATTAGAGAAAAGAACTATCACTGTGAATGCTTCTGTAAAAAAATGCCACTGTACAGAACACATGTTAACTCTAGTACTGAATGTACATTCCTAAATTGTTTTCAGGGATGGAAAATTACACTGGCTTGAATCTTGTGGATGACCAGAGCCATTGATGCTCGTCAGTAGCAAGCTGGGATTCCCAGATTTCTAATATTTGTAGCGCTGTCTGATCAAGAGATACATTATTTTAAGATTCATTATCTTGTCATCCTCTTGCCCTTTCTCTCATTTCATTTCTGATAACCAGCATCATAAGAATCACTAGAGCTAGAAATTATTTTACCATCTAAAAGCAGATGGAAACCCCAGTTTTCAAATGGTATTACGTGTTTGTCTGTCTAGTGGTTTGAGAAATAATGGCTGTTAAAGTCATATGAGAATTGAAGAGGGGGTGGGAAGGATGCAGACAGACTATTTTAGATTCATATAATTCCAATTCTTCTTTTAAAAAATATTTATATTGAATGTAATATATCCCAATAGTTCTAGAAAACTGTCTGCCATACCCTCTGCAAGCAAGTCTTGAGAAACTTATGCTGTTGCTGACATAAGCATCTCTGTTTCCATGCTCAAAAAGAGCTGTAGATGCCCGGTGAAATTAAGGGGAGGAAATATCCATTTTAGGGGTGAAAGTCAGATTTTTCTCCATGTAGATGAGTTGGGTCTGTAGTTTCTCTTGAATGCTGAAATTGTAAATGCTTACAATACTGGCACTGTGGGACTCGGAATACCTGCTGAGTCTTCACTGACAGAAGGTGGTAATCACTTCATAGTGCTGTTCCAGGCTCTCTTGTATCTTAAATATGGTCAGTTCTCTGTCGCACAACAGGGTAAAGGAGAGCCAAAGGCAGTTTATGGTGAGTGCCACGGTCATAGTGCTTCAAATGGACTCTAAGCTAGGGTTACCAAAGAGCCATATGTACATCTATCTAGTAGCCTGTGTTCTTCTGTCTTTCGCTATTTTGACTCCCCTTCGCCCCCCGAACTTTACAGGGAGTCCATTAGATGGATTCTATACTAAAGGGGAGGCACTGCCAGGAGTTGGATGGATTAAGCTAATTGAGGTGGGACTCCAAGTTGGTTGTTAGCTTTCTAGTCTGTTTAGCCTTTCTTTTTCTTGCCATCTAGGCAGGTCCAATGCCCAAGCATGTCGCATTCATCATGGATGGGAATCGCCGTTATGCTCAGAAGTGCCACGTGAAGAGGCAGCAGGGGCATTCGGAGGGCTTCGACAAACTGGCACAGGTGGGGAGGACCTTCTGTATAGGTGCTTCTGGGTGACAGCGGTTTGGATGTTGGATCCCTGGTTCCAGTTTTCCTCAGCATTTTCTTTTTTCGTGCATGCACAATTGTCCCCTTTCTTAAAGGGAGTGGAATCTGGTATTTAGACCCTGGGGCTGGGAGTCAGAATTCCGGGGTTCTGTTCTCAGATCTACCATTGACCCCTGTGGCCTTGGGAGAGTCACTTAATCTCTCCTATTTACTCATCTGTAAAACAGGGAAATAATACCTACCTCACAGACCATGATGCCTAATGTTTATAAAGCACTTTCAGATCCTTTAGTGAAAGATTGCAAAGTACACAGTGTGATAGATATGACAATATCCTGGACAAACCTTACTGAACTGAGTCCAATACCTTTGGGATTCGATTAAATATGCAATTGTTTGTGTTATTGTGAGATTGTATGTAACTTCTCGGGGGGGGGGGGGTGCGGTGCTAATGTAATTCCTCCAGTTATTGGCCCTTTGAAGTCGTGTCGTTGTCGTCGCCCGCCCCCCCCCCCCCCCCCCCACCCCGGGAGAGGCTCATATATACTAGTTCAAACTCTTCTCTAGGGACCAACATCCAAAAAAGGGATTTTGGGATAAATAGCCTGTTGTTTAAACAGACTCAGAGCTTTTGATTCTGATCCAGCAAACAGACAAGACCCCCATCTGTGGAGGTCTCCAGTCCTTAAGGAAGGGTTGGATGGACTGACACCGACCAGACTTCTGGAGATTGGGGGGGCGGGGACGGGGTAATCTCCAAGATTATTAGCAAGCATTTAGGTTCTTTTATTGTTTTTGAATATGTTTCCTCTGTGAGGAGAAAGAAAGCAAGCAGGCTCATTTAGGCAATCTGTCTTTATTGCTGGGAATAACACAGTGAAGGCAGGGAACTGTTTAGCCTAGAAATCCTGGTCAGAAGGGAGAGAGATGGGTGTGGGGGCTGGAAGCCTGAAAGTCAGTGCTCTAGCTGGACCACTAAGAGGAAGTACAAGTGCACTTGCCATGAACTGACACATGCATTATTATATTATGTATTAATCTTTTCTCTTGTATGCTACAAGAAATGGTTTCCTTGGGTGGGTTAGTACTCGGTCTGTTCTGGAATTGACCTCTCTGGCTTAAATACTGTAAATGTTTTCAGCCCTCTGTGACCCTTCTGCTAGATGTTTATTTCACAAAAGTGGCTCATCCCTACTCCCTCTACCTAGGCTTCCGAGATTCTGCGCATTGTTATAACTTCTGTGGCTATAAAGAGTTCCTGGCCATAATAAGTGACTGTAGGAAGTGTTGGTGTAACTCTCCACTGAAGGTGCTCAGATTGGAACGTTAATGAAATGGAAAGGTGACAAATTCAAAACTGATGCAAAGAAATACTTTTTCCACACAGTGCGTAATTAGACTGTGAAACTCCATTGCCATATGATGTTGTTGAGGCCAGGAACTTTACGAGATTCAAATGAGATTTGCACATTTATATGGATAACAAGATATCCAGAGTTCTAACAGTTGATAGTTTGAGGGGTGGGGGGAAGGGAAGGTTGTTTTTTGTTTTGGTGTTTTTTTTTGTTTGTTTTGTTTGTGTTTGTTTTTGTTTTGGTGGTGTGTGTGGTTTTGGGTTTTGTTTGTTTGTTTTTAAGGTTCTGGAAGGGATATAAAACCTCATGAGTCAGGGTTTATGCCAATCTCTAACTATTAGGGGGTTAGCATGAGACTTTCATGGAAGTTGGGCTGTCCCACATCTACCTACTGTAAGTTTCTTCTAAAGCATCTGTCTCTGGACACTGTTGGAAACAGGGTGCTGAACTAGATGAATCTCTGGTCTGACCCGTTATGGCAATTCCTATGTTTCTAAATACTCCTTCTGTTTTACTGGCTGTTCTTAGAAAACACTGTAATCTACCCTGTAACAGGCCCTACACTCCATGTTTAGGTTCTGAGCAGGGGTAAAGAAAGGTTATATTTGTTCAAGCCAAGATTATTTTCCAGAGTCCTTTGAGGTGAACCTGGAATCTTTATAGAACTAGGGCCATGGTAGACTCTCTTCTTTTTCTTTTCTTTCCTTTTTGTCCCAGTCATTGTTAGTGTAGTGATGAACTTCCGTGAAGTTCACACACTTGCTGAGATCTGGTGCTCTGAGTCAGTGGGGTACACAGAGGTCTTCCATGGGGTACATCAGCTCATTTAGATATTTGCCTAGTTTTACCACAGGCTGCATAAAAAGCACTACCGAAGACAGTACAAACTAAAATTTCACGCAGACAATGACTTGTTTGTACTGCTCTATATATTATACACTGAAATGTAAGTACAATATTTATATTCCAATTGACTTATTTTATAATTGTATGGTAGAAATGAGAAAGTCAGGAATTTTTCAGTAAGAGTGTGCTGTTACACTTGTATTTTTATGTCTGATTTTGTAAGCATGTAACTTTTAATTGAGATGAAACTTGGGGGTACACAAGACAAATCAGACTCTGAAAGGGGTACAGTAGTCGGTAAAGGTTTTGAGTCACTGCTCTGAGTGACTCCATTTTTCCTCTTGCAGACGCTGAGGTGGTGCTTGAATCTGGATATCCGGGAGGTCACGGTCTATGCATTTAGCATTGAGAACTTTAAACGCTCCGAGGAGGAGGTGGATGGGCTGATGGAGCTGGCGAGGCAAAAATTTAGCCGCCTGCTGGAAGAACAGTAAGATCCTCTCAAGCCCACGCCGAGAGGGCGAAATAAATTTGGGGCAAAGGGAGAAATGGCAGTAAGGGATGTTAAAGTGATGTTGTGATGTGATGTGTTAATCTGCATTAACTCAATGAAAGCAGCTGTATATGTCTCCAGCTGGAGACCTGGATTCAGTGTGGATTTATATGACCACAGAGAGGCAATTTAATGTTCAACAACTTGGCACATTTATTTTTGTCTGCGTGCAACGTGCGACAAAAAGAATGAAAGCCCTGACTTTTGTGACATCAGAAGAACTGTCAGGGGACAGGGTTAGAATAAAGGGGGCTGGGTTAGCGTAGTTCAGTTTTTAGGTGAATTGGTAAAGGTAGAGAGGGGCTGGAATATTGGAGAGGTGCTGTACATCAGGACTGAAGTAGGCTGAAAACTTGTATAGCACCGGTTTGCACCGTACTGGACTTGAGCCAGCGTTGTCATTCTCCACTCAGGAGCTGGTACTGGAATACAAAGGTGGTTGTGGATTTCAGGATAGCTCTACTAGGAGAGTGTCTCTTCTGTCCAAAATAACTATATAATGAGCACGTTTCCTGTCGGCATTGTTTTTCCCTTGTTGATGCACTAGTCTCCCCTCCAATTGGAAATTAGTGATAGGTGAATAGCCACTACTAATTCTAGTTGCCCGTACCCCTCTTAATTTCTGCTTAGTAAAACGCAGGAAAATAATCACTTGTATAAAAATCTTTCTTGTGATGAATTTAATAGCCTCTAAGTATGGCACACAATGCACTATCCCACAACTATAATCCTTACCTTGGTTCTTTTTTGGACAATTATTGAACTATTTCTGTGTGTCGGGAAACTGGGTTACTTTTATTTTTAAATTTCCCTTGAAGAAATGGCTAGAGCTCTAGTGATGATCAAATTCAGGTTGCCTGTAAACAATTTCAACACTACAGGCCTCACTGCCAGTTACATCAGGTCTTCATTTCACCTATGATGTTATGACCCTCTTCCATAATAGATGTTAGGAGTGCCAGATGTGACTTACAGGCAATAGGTAGGCCCTACCAAATTCACAGCAATGAAAAATGCATCATGGACCGTGAAAACTGGTCTTTTGTATACTTTTACCCTATAACAATATTTCTCAAACTGAGGGTCCTGACCCAAAAGGCCATTGTGGGGGGGGTCATGGTATTGCAACCCTTACTTCTGCACTGCCCCCAGAGCTGGGCGGCCAGAGAGCCACAGCTGCTGGCTGAGTCTCCAGCTCTGAAGGCAGTGACATTATCAGCGGCAGCACAAAAGTAAGGGTGGCATTGGGGAGGGGAGTCATCACTCTTTGGGGGAGGTTGATGTGGGGCTTTACGTGTTTATATTGCTGGTTTTAAATACATACTCATGCTTTCTTACAACACTGTGAAACTTAAGATTTTTAAAATGCTATGACGTGAAACTTACGAAAATGGACTGTGAATTTGGTAGGGCTATGGCACGCCTGCTGTTGATCAGAGCCCAGCTGCTCTCCTCAGCCTTTGTTGTTCTGTGTAGGGAGAATTTGAAGAAGCATGGTGTGCGTATCCGTGTCCTTGGGGACCTGCCACTTCTGCCACTGGATATTCAGGAATTGATTGCCCAGGCTGTGCTGGCAACCAGGAACTACAACAAGTGAGTAATACACAATTCAAAGTTGCAGAGACACTGTATCCATCCCATGCTCTTGGAAGTGGAGATTCAACAGACACTGCACATTGTCCCTTTCTGCCTTTTTCCCCATAAGCATGCATCAGTGTTCTAGATAGATTCTTCTTTCTGTTACCTGCTGGGTCCTTTGTTGAGTTAGTTTCTTTCACATTTTTCAGGTGTTTCCTGAATGTCTGCTTTGCATACACGTCAAGACATGAAATCAGCAATGCAGTGAGAGAGATGGCCTGGGGAGTGGAACAAGGACTACTTGAACCTAGGTAACTCATGTGTCTTGCTCTAATGACCCTAGTCTACCCACATCCCCCTCACAGCTTCTGGGATTACTGTGCAGTCTTCCAGAGGTGCAACAACATAAGAGCCATTGCTTTAAAATCCAGTCTGTTTCTGGATGTCCCCATTAGGATGGTGGCATGAAATAAAGCAGGGTGGATTTGATTTAAATCAAATTGATTTAAATCACTAGTCAGGAATACTCTATTTAATCATGGATTTCTACATAAAAGTGCATTCTTGTTGGTTGTTATAACCTTAATACATATTCTTCACAACACACAAATAGATGTAGGTTTCATTTTAGAAGGTACACACTATACATTTTTAAAGTGATTTACTTTGAAAACTTTTCAGATTTAGTTTTACAGCTATATCAGAAAATGAATGACTGTTTGGTTATTTCAGTTATCTAAGGTAACTGAAGCAGATAGTTCACCTCCCAATGACTTCATAAATATCTCCAGTTCAACAGGTTAATCATTAATATTTGGAGGATTTTCTTGCCATGCTGTATTAGGAGGGGAACATCACCAGACAGACCTTTAAATTGTTTTATTTAACTAAAACAACAAGGTTATGTATTCTGGATTGTTTTCTTCAACAGCAAACATATACTATTTTAACAAAACAAGCATATGAATTTTTGAATTTTTAAACATTCAAGTTTTTTAAAATCAGGTTTATTGTTGTTAATTGTTTAACTAAAATAGTTAAATTAAAGATTAAAAAAAAAAAAAGTTAAATAGACTATGTCAGCCAGGTCAACATGAGAAACTTAAAATATTGGCTTCTACAGCTAACTCAGTCGTCTTCACCTTCATTTTCCTGTTTGTTCATAATCTGGAGAAGAAAAACAAGCTTTCCTGCTTTTTCAGGTCCCAAACAATTTCTCAATTTGGAATGAATTAGTCCAAAGAAATAATATTTTCTTTCTACACAGGCAGAAGAAGCTACTGCTGTTAAAAGTGAGATTATTACTTCAACAGTCTCTGAATCCAAGTGCTTAAGTGACTGCCACCAGTTCACTGGTGTGACTTTCTTTAAAACATCATCAGCAAACCTATATTTCTTGAATGGTTCACCCTTAGCTCAGAAGTTATTATAGTTGGCATTATGGAGGGATGATTGCTGGATGTCCATGTCCTAGCCAACTCCTCTTCTTCAGCAGTTAAGGTTTGACCCTGGTACCGAGTATTGAGAATACTTGCAAGAAAATGAGCTGGAGATAGTGCTTGTCCCATTCATTTTTTTTTTTTAATGCTTGTAATTTAACTCTGTCATTGCATATTTCTCTTTTTAAGATCTCATTCCGTTCCTTTCAAATTTCAACAGCGTCAGCAATAAAACAGCTATTTCCCTGCATTTTGTTCAAGGCTACAGAAATAGGCTTCAGGGTACTCGGCATGTGTTCAACATTTCTCTTAAGCCCAATGTTGAGAACTTTGGCTGTGACAGTGCCATCTATTTTTCACAATTTTGTTCACAAACTGTCATCAAATTAGGCCAGTTCTTGATATTGTGCTCAAAACAGTCCACTGCTGAGTTCCATTGCACGTCTTGTGGGAAAGTTAGCTTGGTTCCTCCCACTTTTTTCAGAGCAGCTGCTGCAAAGTGGTTATTACAGAAGTATTTTGCAATTTCAACAACATTAGCCTTTAGTTCTGGAACACTGAAGTCTTTGGCTAGGATGTGCATCAAATGAGCACTGCAACCATATGTTATTAGCTTGGGACTCTCTTCTAAATTTCTTCTAACCTTGGATACATTTGCAGCATTTTCTGTGACCAAGCTGTGTAATAGACATTTGAATTTTTTTTTCACGGTTTGTTATAGCTTTTACTGCTACTTCTTGTAAGTATCCTGCTGTGTGTGCATTTCCTGAAGTATCAAGTGTTTCTGTAAGGAAAACCTTCTCTTCTGTTGTCACACAAGCACATACAACAGGATCATTATGGAGATCGCTCCACCATCAAGACTCAGGTTAACAATTTTACCTCTAGACCTTTTGCACACTGCTCAATTTCTCTTTCATACACTTTATCCAGCAATTTGCCTGCGACATCTGCTCTGTTGGGTGGACTGTATCCTGGTCTTAATGACTGAACCATGTTAATTAAATGTGGGTTCTCAATCATATGGAAAGGAGAGTTTGTTGCATAAACAAACCGGGCAATTTTTTCATCAATTACCTCTTTTTGTAATCTGCTGGTTCCTATCACAAACTTATCTATAGTTGTTTCTGGATGATGGAGATGTTTGTTTTTTCTTTTTGCTACAGGTGATATACTGTGGCTATGTGACATACATGATGTGACTGAAACACTATCATTGGCAGATAACTCTGAAACTATAGAAAACGATGGTGATCTTAAAAGTGGATAGTCTTCAGAATCCTGTATGTTGAGGATGGATTCTCCTAAACAAAATAAGTCAATGCAGTTATTTAATTATTATTACGATACTGCTCATTTAGTATTACTCATTGTATTCACTGACACTCAGTACTACTTTAAAGGTGAAATTGTAAAAGGAAGATCTGCCTATTTCAGCCATTTATTTTTTTTATCACAACTGCATCTAAAATGATAGTACCATAGAGTAACAACTATATTTTTTGCTCAAACATGAGAATTCAAGAATAGTCCATAAAGAAGACAGGCAGTCCTTAAGAAAGAAGTATGAAATAAAAAAGCTTACCAACCTGAAGATCCTACATGTTCCTTTCATCATCTTCAACGCAGCTTCCTCCTGAGAAGGAACACTTCTCATGATGTTGTTTCATCCGGGCAACCAGGCCTTGCATTTCTTTGTTTGCATTTTGCATGCATGCCTCTCTTACCTACAGGTAGAGGAACTTAATTAAAATATTCCCAAACTGGGTCTCTCTTACGGCCTGCTGCCATTATAGGTTTTCCCTTCTAGTGAGAGAATGGTATGGTAGATCTCAAATCAATGAAGGCTACACTCAAAAAGACCTCAAGATTTCTTGAATATGCTGCTCCAATAGTTTCACTTTTGTTTCTACTGCCTGTCCCTCCCTTCTCACATTTATCTCCAGACTTCTTCTCCTTGTCCAGATCTATTCTGCCCCCCCAACAATCTTCTATTCATTGAACTTTTTGAAACTTTGCACTTTGAGAGAGAGGTAAGGGATTGACTGTGTGTACACAAATTTGCAGAGGGACAATAGGGTTTAGGTCTGTAATTTCTCACCTCAATATATTATTTATTTATTTAAAAACATTTTTGCTGTTAACAAGCATGTTATCTCTGGAGACACAAATCCACAGTTTGAGAACTGCTTAACTAAACATTTCTGATGGTATCTTCTAGACTGAGCATTGAGTCCCTTTGGGTAGATAAAGATTAACCTAAATAATCTATAACGAAACCCCTGGAACCTCACAAGGTTAGGTCCCTAATCCATTAATTTTTGGAACTAGTTTATAAAACTTTTCTTAAACATTACATGACTATATTGTCTCATACTATAGAATTAGAATTTATAGTCTCTATTCCATGATGAGATATCTTTGAGCTATAATGTATCTTAATTAAAACTATCTTTAGATAGGTATTTTCCTCAAAAAGCATTTTATCAAAAAAAATCCGACTTAAAAAAAAAATCGGATTTTTTTTTTTTTTTTAATTTAATCATTTACTTTTTTCCAGGGTGGATAAAAATAACTGGGAGAGCAAGACTGCTTTTGATCAAAAGACTTCAATGTGGAATGTTCTATATGTGGTGATAAAGAATTCAGGGGTGATGGGTTTACAAGGTCTTTCAGCGAATAGTCAGTCCTCTCTCTCCACCACTGCTAACCACACTTGACAGGATAATGAGTTGCTCTTTAAAAGGGTGCTGGATGTGATTCCAAAACTGGTCCCTGGAGTGCTTGCTTGTGGCTCACAGAGAGCTGGTTAGTCATATGATGCTGGCCTCTCCTTATTTCCAGCTGCTGGACTGCATAAAAAAACCAACCACAATTATATCAAATACCTTAATATTGAGATCGATTCTGTGCCCCTTTCCATCCCCTTTGTGCTATGGGCCCTAGCCCTTTTATAAGGGGATCCCCAGCATGGAGAAGTCCCAACAGCTGTGGAGCTGGCATAGCAAGCGCCTACACTGCCTTCTCCACAATTTCCTGGCACGGGGGGACAGAGAGGGGGTGCGCCCAGGACACACTGGTGCTGTGGAGTGTCAAGGCCAATACCTTCCCCTGGATGTACATCAGATTGCTTTGCAATGTCCAGTCTTAAACTGAGTCCTTGTTTCAGGTAACCCATCTATGCTACAAGTACAGACATGTAGGCGACCATGTTACAATGCAGTTGTCTTAAACTGGTTCCACCCCGCTTCAATTGTAGTGTGTGGGATCTTAACTATGTCTCTTAACGAAGCTAAAGCTTTGGATACACCCAGCAGGAATTCTAAGATCTCACCTACACTGTAAATTTGAACTGTGTTGTAACTAGTTTAGGGAGCAAACATGTGGTAACCCGTAGGGTATATAGGCCCTTACTTTACAGGTTTTGATAGCTACACAAAACTTTTTTTTTTTTTTTTTTTTTTGGTCCCAATACACCCATAAATGCCATTTTAAAGAGACAGTAACACCACAGCGCCTTGATTTGGTAAGTTGTGTAGTCCATCAGTTAATGTATTGTAAAAACAGGATGATTCCTTAAAAATTTCACCTGATATTTTGTCATATTTTCCCTACTGGCCCTTAGGCATTCACTGATTCCAATCAGATTAGTTTATAGTGACTGAAAATTACTATATGGCCTTAGATAACCTGGTGATGAGTACAGTACAAGAACCTGAATGGAACAAAAGTGAGCTGGAGGGTCTCAATTCAGTTCCAGTGTTTATGGCATAAAAGATGCCTTGACAGTTGGCTTCCTTGCTGGCAGTCTCAGTTGTGAGGTCAAGTAACAAATGGATTATAGAGACTGAACTCCCCGCTCCAGCATGGAGAGGGGATAGAGTTGAGATGGTCAGGAGAGGGGAAGGCGCTTGCACTGCCACTGTCTGTGCTGTAGATCTCTTCAATCTCTGGTGTTCTCTGTCCAGAACCGCAAACTCATACCTTTGTAAGTAGGCCTAGTAACTCTGATTTCATGGTGTCGTCACTGTCAGGTTATGAAAGTGATCTTATTAATGGGAGGTCTCTCTGTCTGTCTCTCTTTCTCTCAGCGATGTGTCAGAGTCATTGCTCGATAAATGTCTCTACACCAACAACTCCCCCAACCCAGACCTCCTGATACGAACCTCTGGAGAGGTCCGGCTTAGTGACTTCTTGCTCTGGCAGGTAAAACCTCTGTCTTGTCCTCAAAATATTCCGTATTTGCGTAACAGGCCTTTCTTCTGAGCCCAGGAGTCAGCTGAAGTGAGAACCTCTTCAGAAACCAGTCATGTCTTGGCACCAGCAATTCACTGGATGGTCTAAATCCCAGGGAAAATCCCAATATGAGCTTTTTCCATCTCTCCTGACTTCAGGGTGCTCTAATGCACTCCAGTGCAACAAACTGGAGATTGTAATTGTCCTGAAAACACTTAAAATAAGAAATCACAGTCTAGTTCACAAGTTGGTGAAGAGACTGATTTGTACCTTCCTTGTTCATTCTCTCACTCATGTCAGTCCAAGTTTTAGATTATCCGAAACTGGGAACTATCTGGCAACAGTCTGGCAACATATATCCCTGGGATGTGATGGAAGGAATGTGTGATGAGCATCCACTCTTAGCTGTGAATGTTCAGAGGGAAAGGTTTAAAAGGACATTATCAGGTTTAAAAATAATAGATTTAAGACTAGCTTGTCAATATGCACTTTATTTCTGTTTATTTCCTTTTCTATTTCTTGTGCGCTAGAGCAGTGCTGTAAAGTTTGGGCTGCAAACAATGCAGAAACATGTTGGAATCAAACTGCTTTTCAGTTAAATTAGAGGGGGGGGGGGAAACAAACTTGTTTGGACCCTAAATTACCTGCTGCCTTTAAACAATCACTGATCATGTCTCAGTTACCAGCTCTGCAGATGACAAGTTTGCAGATGTTCTCTAATCTGAGTTGTGACTTGCTTCTAAATTGTCCTGCCCTTCTCCTCCAAAAGTTTGGGGTACACATGTACTCTGGGCAGATATGAACATCATAAGCGAATGTTGGTCTCACTACTTTCATTCATCAACTCACCAGTGAGGTAAAGGATTAATGGCCTTGAAGAATGAACTACATCATTAAGGGTCCCTCCAGGTGGTGCCTGAGCCAACTTGACAGGGCATTAGTGGGAAATGTACATTCCTACAACACTTGTTATAAATGGAGTTCTTCATTATGTCAGTCTGGCATTCTTCATCAGCACAGTTTCCCCAATAGCAGTTTGTAATAATATTAGAAGTGGAGGTTCTGACGAGCTGAATCCTTGCTTTCCTTCGTTCTTGCTTCTCCTCATAGTGCAATCCTGTAATGTAGACCTATAACAAACTGAATGGCAACACAGAGAAGGGCACAACAGCTGTCACCCAATAATATGTCTGACAAATACCTTTATGCCATGTATCTGCGCTGGTAAAATGAGTTTGTTCAACTTCTAGTCTACATTGGAGAATGGGAGAAAGTGGCCAAGAAATGGATCAGACGTTCTGGAGAAGTTATTAAGTGGTGTGAGGGTTGTGTGTACTGCAGTGGTGACACTGGAAGTGTGTCCTATACAACATGACAGCCCTGAAACAGGAGTTATTCTGATGCTGATGAAGCTAATTTGAAATATTGAAGGGAATGTCTTAATTGTTATATTTATCTGAAACAAAATGAGAACTTAAAATTCTTTAGACTTTATATAGCGTTTTTTAAATCTTGAAAGAACTATACAGACAAGAGCAGTCCATGCAATGTCCCTGGAAGGTAAAGCATTATCCACATCTTGCAGAAATCCTAGCAGAAGAATTACATAACTTTCCCAAGTCTTTAGAAGGAGTTGATGGCAAAACCAAGATTTAAGTGGAAAACTCCTGGCTCCCAGTCCTATGATGTCACCACTGTGTCTCAAATCCAATGTGCAGTTAAAATGATATTAAGGGGGGGGGGGAAAGGAATCATACAAGATGTCCTATGATAAATGGTGGTCCAGAGGTCTTGTTTCGATCACTAATATGAACCTGTCATCCATCCCTGACCCAGGCTCCAACAGTCATGTGATGCTGTTTTAGTTTTGATGCTTAATTTACTAGCAATAGATTCTCTTAAGACTGATGTAGCAGTCTAACCCTGCCTGCATATTGTACTAAGGATGGAAGGCCCTTGCAGTCCCAACGGTAGAAACAAACAGGTGGAAATAGAACAGTGTTGAGCTGACTCTGAATTTCCTGGCTGTTGTGGTTTTAATTTAAACCCCCTTCATCCAAATGGCATGTTATCATCCCTCAGAGGGATAATTGTTGCTCAATGCTTCCCAGCCTTCTCCTATTAAAATTTCACACAACCAGTCCGATAAATCAGGCTGTGTTGTAATTCTTGGAATACTGTATTGGACAGCCTCATGTACGCATGCAGGCAGGACCTGATAAACAAATCCTATGAGAGTCCCTGCCTGGGAAGCTCTGGCATGGCTTGTGACTGACACAGCCACTTCTTGATGATTTTCATCCCTAGGTATTAAATTCTTGGTGATCTTGCTTTCTGCAGACATCCCACTCATGCTTGGTCTTTCAGTCTGTGCTGTGGCCAGAATATTCCTTCTGGAACTTGTGTGAGGCTATCCTTCGGTTCCAGATGAACCACAGCGCTTTACAGGTAAGAGCACTAGCGAGGAAGAGCCCAAGACTATATATTGTCTACACAAATCAGTAATATGCTGGAGGCCAGGAGAGCATGTGTGTAACGTAGCCTAGTAAGTATTAGAAACATTGCAATTAACCATGTTTGGATAAACTAGTGATATGTCTAGTCAGACACTGTTTCGATAGTGGCCTACAGCAGATGTTCAGTGGTGGGGTGAGTACAATGATGCACCATATCAGCACTTGTCTGGTGGCTGGGGTGGCTTCTGCAGAATGTTTCACAAAACAATTTCTAGCCTTTATAATAATGATGGCGTAGAAAATCGGAGCCAATGCTGATCTGACCTGATTCAATACCGTTTGCCTGAGCTTGCAGATAAAAGAAACTGCTCTGACAGCTGGGATCCTCCCCTGTTCATTTCATTAGAGTGTTCATTCTGAAGCATAATGATACATTGTAATACAATTAACTCATCGACTGATGATCATTTTAATAGAAATAGCCAGACACTTTGGGATTCAGGGCAGCACTGAAATACCACTACTTCTTCCATAAGTAATGAGAAGGTGAAAAGCCCCCAAAATGCTTCAGACTTCTTATAGGCTTGTCATTGATCATGTCATTTGGGTTGCACCTCAATGTGACAACACATAAAATGTAAACAAATTCCCCTTATCTCACTTAATTGCTTTAATGTTCTCATTTATTTTGAGGGTATAATAGTGTTTTTAACCAGGCTCATTGTAATTACTCTGAAAATTGTAATTAATGTTACCTAAATGTAGTTAACCCCAACTTCAAGGTATTAACATGTAAATTCCCAACTCTCTGGGAGCGTTCTTATCCTATCCCTTTCAAACATGCAGATTGTTGAAAAATAAGCAAATTAATGTTTTTACTGCAATTCTATTCATTTAATATTCTCTGCTTTCCATTTAGTTTTCTTTCTGACGTAGATTGATTTAACTAAGTAAGGAGGAATTTCTCCATCGGTGCTACGGCTTATTAAGTATGGGTTACTAAAACAGCCAAAAGTGAAACTGACTGTGGCTAGCTGTCATAATAGCTTCAAAGCTGTTAGCCCCATACATACTGAGATTAGGCCAGCTATCTCGTGGCAACCGGAAATCAGTTGAGGGTGTCTCTGCAGAAGTTGGTTAAAGATCTTAGCCAAAACTTGTTTGAATTTCTAATTTTGTTTTTGGCTTTATTTGGTACTTGTGTTCCCATGTATTACTAACGAATACAGTCCAATACAAGGATTTATTTAAAAAAAAAAAAAAGTTACTCTATTTAAAATGAGTTACTGCTGCTAGACCAAGTTTTATAGGAACTCCGCATTTTCCAGTTGCTAGTACTGTCACTCATATCCTCATTTAAGAAGAGTTGCTAGTGCCTTAATTAAATGAATAACCAAGATTACTTCATCAGCCTTACACTTTGGATAGTGCTCCACATTGGTACATGAAAATTGAGTTAGATTTCCAGGCCCGTTCTCTCTCTCGAGCATCAGGGGTTGTACATGCTACTGGGAGTGTATTTAGGCTTTGTGGGAGGAGAGCTCCTTGTCATTCTAAAGCAGCGATACTCAGACTGGCGCTTAGGAGCCACAAGTGGCTCTTTAATGTGTCTTTTGCAGCTCTTTGCAGCGTATGATATTAAAACACTGTGATTTAATTATTTATTAATCAGGATACTTTTACTATGTTATTAACCAATTGTAGAATACTTGGTCAGTCATTTCGCTGTGAGAATAATGTATCAAAATAGTAAATGAAGCAATGAATTCAAACTACTGTGGCTCTTTTGGGTGATGTTGATCGCTAATTTAGCTCTTGAGCCACTGAGGTCAGAGTATCACTGCTTTAAAATAACCACTGAAGCCTCAGAAGGAGCTGGGATGATGGCACATGAAGAAAGTCCCATCCAAGGCCAAGGAGGGTCCGCGTAGGTGTGGGATGAATTGTGAAGAGAAGGAAGTATGTCAATGAAGATATGATAGGGTTTTGGTGGCTTGACTTCTGCTGCTAGATGACCGTGAATTTTATCAGTTGAGGAGGTTTATTTTGGGAGGGGATTTCTGCACTGTCAGGACAGTTTTTGGAGACTGGGGGAGCCCCGAAGGGCTGGTACGGTTGAGGGTTTGAAAGCTAGCAGAAGGGACATGTCGAAGGCGTTTATCGCTTTGTGGGAGTATTGGACAGTTACCTTCCTCCCCTTCCACCTCTGTTGGGACCAAACTGCCTCACGGTGCCATCTGCCATTCTGCAGCATAGGTTGTGCAGCATATAGGCTGGGGCTTTCTAATCCCAGATCATACAACTTCAGGCTTTTGAGCACCCCATTAATTGCTCTACAGTGGGCCCACAATTCAGTAGAGAGACTAGGAGTTTAGTACATGGCACTGGTATGTAGTAGTGAGGCAGCTGTAATCTGAGTTGCTCTGTGATAAATGGGGAGGAGGGTAGTGGAAATGATTAAGGAGAGATTGGTCAGCAAGCCACTTCCATTGAAATGAAGACATCAAGTCCCTCCTGGTAAACAGGCACTCTGTCCAGAGGCAGAAATCCTATGTAGAAGAGTTCAGTTATCTTGTATTTCAAACAGGCAACGCTATGCCTGTGGAACATACCTCAATTGAATGGCTCATCCAAGCACATAAAGAGTGCTTCTGCTCACACTACTAGCAGCAAGAAAGTTAAACTGGCATCTAAAAATCTCTCATAGACTTCCTCACTGGAGTGAGTTGGGGGTTATTCCCACTTTTTATGGCTACTGTTTGTCTTGTTGCTTACTTGAAAGGACAGCACTACCTTGGTATGTTTGCCATTTTGTTGTCACAACCCTAGAGTTAGAAATATTTTTAAAACAAAGCTTATTTTTGTGGAAAGCGTTGGGGAGACTCCTAAATCCATTTTTTAAAAAAAAAGTCTCCATTCATGTAGATTTCTAGTATTCAAAGCTTCATGACTGCAGACTTCAAAATGCGATGTGGAGAGAAATCAAACTATTTTTGTACTAGAAAATTTCAATACTTAAATCGGTTACCTTTCTATAGCCCCCATACTGTGTCTTAAATCAGTGCATTATTAAGTCCAAAGTGTCATCTGGGTGGTGGTGAGTCTGCTCTCACTTTCTGCTGAAGCAGATTACTTCAAACAGCTGGTCATCAGATGGTAGACTTGCCCCATAAACCATTGTCCTGATTCCTATAACGCCACCTTTGAACAGCTTTGAGAACCGGTTCAAAGGATTCTGGGATGGCTTTGACAGGGACTGTTTCGTGTACATGGCTTTGTGGTTTGAGAGCTCTGTTGTAAACTAGTTTCTTTAGCTCTGATTCAGATACTTGAGGTTTTTCCGCTGGCAGTCACCGCCTTTTTTCCATTTTAAAAATGAGTATGTGACCAGACCTAGGTCTCGGTGAAGGGTTCCTCAAGGATTTTCTTGTACCCTCTCCAGTCAATCAAACAGCTGCCTAACAGTACAGGAGATTCACACCGGGCCTATTTTAGGTTTAATCTACAGATTGATAGCTAAGTAAGCAGCGACTTATTTTTGCTGCAACCTGTTCTGCCATGTATCAGCACCACAGAAAGAGAAATGAGCGGAAAGAGCCAGTAAAACGCTAATACTCTTGCTTTTCACTTCAGAAGGCCAGAGATTTGCACATGGAGGAAAGGAAGCGGCAGCAGCTGGAAAGTGACCAGGCTTATGTAACAAACAAGCTGCAACAGGAAGGGTCTGCATCCCATGGAGACTCTCAGCGCCGACGGACACTATTGCAGAAATACACTGCCCTGCGGGAAGAGAGAACCCAGGGCTTTCTGCAGGCCCTAGAGCACAAAAGAGTGGACTTCCTTGAAAGATTGTGTACAGTGTCTGCATGACCTGGATAGGCCTTGTGACGGTGAATATGAGCAGTGTTAGATATAACACTACTGCTAGGCCAGAGGAATTCACTATGTGGGGGGATGGGGAGGGGGGTCCACACTGGTGATGCAAGACTGGTACAAGATTTTATATTCAAAGTGGCACTATCCAAAGGGCAGAAGCTGAGTACTAAGTACTACTTCTGTAAATGCCACTGGGGAAGGTAACGTGTCAGGATGGTCTTGCCTCCTGCCTCTAAAAATGGAGAAAGGAATGCAATGCCTCCTCTCTTCTCTGCTGCCTGACTCTTTGCATCTCTGGGTATTTTTGTGACCAGCAGTTGACTAGAATGAACTTCCAATGTGGTTAAGGCTTCTTGTGAGTCAGCTGAGGCAAAAGAACCCAATTCTCTCTTAAATCTGCCTTGGGATCCTGTGCTTCAATTCCTACTGCCACTTTCAGTGAGATTTGTTTATTATAACAACGTGGGTGGTCAGCTCTTCCAAAGAAGCATGCTATTCCCATTCTGTGTGGAAAGAATTGTTTATGGTGGGGACCTGCTATGAGCTGTGGCAAAAAAATATTCTCCATAAATCATTTTCTTGTCAAATTTTTCCTTCTTTGCCCTCCTTGACTTTTTGTTCCAGGTTTTGATACATCTGCTGCTGGCTTTCAAAGAGCTGTAGCAAAATATAGACCCTCTTCCATGCTGTATAGAGGAAGAAGTTGTTACTGGCCCTTAATATCCTCTTGTACTTGCATTCTTGTTCCATTATCCTCTCTACAGTATTGAAAGAAGGAAGGGCACAGGTGTCTTTTTCCAATATCAGGCACAATACTTGTATTTGTTTATTATTATTATTTTGGAAGAGGTGTGGAGAAAGAACTGGCTGTGAATCAAATACCTTGTTAAAAAGAACTTGTCTGAGGCAGGGAGATAACTTAGCTAAAGCCAGCTACATCATGAACTACTAAATGAGTGTAAGACTCAATCCACATGTACAGCTTTTCCCCTTCTGCTTCAGAGTATTGGGATGGCCTTAGCTCAAGAACATGGGGACTAAGATGAATCCATGTTTCCTACTCAATATGGTTTAAAGATGACCTGTAGAGGCTCTTAACAGGGATGGTTTGTGTGGCTGTGGAGTAATTTGATAATGGGAAAGACTCAAATGGGCACTGTACTACCTGTTTTGAATTCCCTACTGGCAGGGAGATGGACTAGCTGACATTCTAGTTTTTTGCATCTCTGATTTATGTGCTTTTGTATGGCCAAAACCAACTGAACATGTCTCCACAATGTTTTTTCTGAGGCACATTCAAATGCAATATCAGCTTTTGCTGTTTTTAAAGTGTTCCTTTTACCTCCAGTTAAAAAAAATGCAGATTTGAAAGACTTAAGTAGTGCAAACAGCACCCTGAAAATTATTGTGAAGAGGATCATTAAAATGTCAAACATGAATAAAGCATTTTACTACAAAACCTTTTTAAAATTAGCTGAAAATTTAAAACTATCGTAAGCTGCTTTTTAAAGATTTAGTGAAGACGATGCCCAGGTCTAGTGGTGGTGGTGGTGGTGTTCCTTAACGAATATGTGACTCCCCACTTTATGCCTGTTGAGATGGAGTGAATTAGCAGATTTTCTGATTTGGTGATGTGCTGGAAGCCTGAGACATTGGCTGAATAAACCACCTTCCAGTGCATCCTCTTGTGTAAATAGCTAATGCTAACTCCCAAATAATGCATCGTGAGATCTATGGGTAATGAAGGCTGTCAATTTTATAGTGTTTATCTACCTGCATTTCATTTAATCCTTTCTTTACCTTTCAAGAGGTTTTCTGTGGAAATTGTTCTTAAGTTCCCTGCTCTCTTATCCTTAAAGAGCTGGATTTCTCTGCAGTCTAAATTTTACAGGGCACGTAGAGCCCTAGCACAGGACTTGGGAGCCCGTTCCACTGTACCCTTCAGGGACTAGAGAATAGGTTCTGTGCAATAACCTGGTTTTGGTCAAATAAAATTATATTTTCAGGTGTAAGATGAAAACCAGGACAGCCTGACCTGCAGTGGTATGTTTTTTTTTTTTTATTATTTTTTTTAAATAAGGAATTGGTGGAAAAAGGTTGTGAAAAACAGCACGCAGAGTTTGTACATATATACCTTTTTAGGAATAGGTCTTTCCACTGAAGTTTTCGAGTTAAAGCTACACGAAGAAAGTTCAATTTCTGTAATTTAGAATGGTGTAAAAGCCTTGAGGGAAGATAGATATAATATGGATAATTATCACTGGAAAGTTTTCTGGGAAGGCTTGCTGTGTAGTTGAAGAGCCCTGTTACAACCCAGAAAGCTGTGGGGTGCTATTCTTCTAGAGAAGATATAGCTAAAAGGACAAGTTTGACACAGGTAAAACTTGTGTACCTAACAATCAGACATAAAGTGTAGCAAATGTACATGGAGAAATAGACTATGGGGTCTCTTTCTCTAACTGTCTTCCTGGGGAAAGGGGCAGACTCTACAAGTCATTTACAATCCATAATGGTTACCAGCACTCAAACTTTCACCTTTTTTGAGTTGTTTAATAGTCCCTAATCTAATTTTTCTGGGCTTTTCAAACACTAAAAGATTAGTTTCCCCCATTTCTGTTGGAAAACCTGGAATTTTTACAGGTTGAGGGCAGGGGAGATTTATTTTATCCTCCGTGTAGAGAAGCTTCGAATCAGTTTCTGTTATCAGCCTAGTGTTGATCTGTTTCACTATTGCCAAAAGCATGTCTTAAAGCACCCAGTTCCACCCTCTTGCTTTAACTGAATCCCTGCCCTTCATTGATTAAGGCCTGCTCCTTCCTCTGGTCATTGACTTGGCTATTTCTCTCTCCACGTTTTAGTTGCCATTTTGAGTGATTTCATTGTGCAATTCAAAAAAATAACTTCTTAGATTCATTTTCCCCTTGAAGCCTGGGCTGGGTGGGCCGGCGTTTAAAACTCAGGAGCGATCCCTGCGGGTGTGGTGTGAACCTGGGGCGCGCGCTCTGCCTTTGTGCGCGTGGGCTTTGGCTGGCTGGGCGCTCCCCCCGCGCGAGCGGAGCTTTGTTCCCCGGGCGAGGCGCTAGCAACCCCCCGTCGCACGTGGCTTGCTGGGGGCTGGCGGGTCTAGAGGAGCAGCGGGCGCTGGGGCAGGGAGTCCCCACGTCCTCAGGGTGGTCCCGCCGGCCTGCACGATTGTGCCTGGTGTGGGGGGATACGCTAGGAGGGCCGGCGGGTGCTGAAGGGACAGCTCCTTAACCTGCCCACTAGCCCCCAGCAGACAACGAGGCGGGGGCGTGGGGGGCTGGCTCGAGGTAGGAAAGCCCGCACCTTGCATGTGCGCTGCAGGGGAGGCTGCCCGCCCACGCGGAGCTCCTTCCCACCTGCCTCCCCGCCGGCGGCAGCGCCAAGCCTAGGCGGAGGGAGGCCGCTGGGCCCAGTGGCCGCGATCCGCCCGCCCGCAGCTGAGCAGCTGTTGCAGGGGCCTGTCTGCACCCTCTCGGCCCCAGCTGGGGGAGGATTCCCGCAGCCCCCGGGCTGGGCCCTGGCAGGTTCGCAGGGGTCTCTCCTTTCCCCCAGGGTGCGATCGCCTTAGGCTACCTTAGCTCTACCCTCCATCTTACCCCCTAGTGCCCTGCGGGAGCCTCCTTACACCGGCGTGGGGCGATGCACAGCGCCCCCCCCAGTATAATTATGTACAGCCCACTCCTCCCCCCCCCTTGATTTGGAGGGCGGGAATAGTGAAGCTTCCCTCTCCCCCCCCCCCCCCGATATTTGACAGGTATTAGCTACGCGCTGTCCGCCATTGGGGCAGAAAGCGGGTTTTGCAGCCCCCCCTCCCTCCTAGGTGCCTTGGGGGTGTGAACAGCCAGGCCCCGGCTTGTTCGGCGGGGAGAAGGGGGGCTGTAGCAGCCGCTTTGCACGGAGCAGCTGGAAGGCGCGAGGCGGGCGCAGCGCGAGCGTTGGCATGGCGGGGACGGGAGAAGAGGGCAGAGCTGCGCGCGCCACCTCCTCTTTTCGCTTTCTCCTCCCCCGCCCAGTTTGGCCCTTCCCCCACGTGACCCGTGCTGGCCAATGGGCGGGCGGGGCGGTGGGGATCCGGCTGGAACCGGTTGGGCCGCGTCCGGCTCTATATAAAACTTTATAAACACCCGATTCAAATTAGTGGGGTCGGGAGAGAGACCAGGGAACCTAACGCCAACGCCTGCCCTACCGTCCGACCTACGCGAGCCTCCCCTGCCCACACCGCCCGGCCCTAGCGAGACCCTCTCACTCCGCCCAGCCGAGCTCCTCACGCACCGCCCGGAGACATGCCCAAGAGAAAGGTACGTGGCGCGGCGGAAGGACAGCCACTTCACCCGCTCCCGTTTGCGAGGCTAAGGCCCTAGGCCCAAACTGCTCTCCCTCCCCCCACCCCGCCGTTGCTGAGGGGGGCGGGACTAACCGCTCATTCTCCCCTCCTCCCCCCCCTTTGGGGCGGTAACGGTTATGAGGCGGCGCGCGGGCGAGGCCCCAACGGTCGCGGGGGAGGGGCGGGGCAGCGCGAGTCACTTCGTGACCGTTACCCGTCGCGCGCGGTTAATGGCCTTGGCCGAAGCAGCCTGAGTCGGGGAAGGGGGGAGCGGGAGCTCGAATGGACAGGGTGGCGGCTGGGCCTGGTGGGATTAATGGGCGGCCGAGTGGAGCCGGCTCGATCCGGTTGGTTTTGGCGGGAGGGCGGCTGGATGCACGTGCCCGCGCGGAGCTAGGGAGCGCGCGGGGAGGGAGGGGGGAGGATGTGCGGGCTCGCCCCCTCCCTCAAGTAGGCGAGAGCGCGCGGGAAAGGGCGGGAAGCGGCCGCGCTCTGGTTCTGGGGCCGAGTTGCCGCCAAAACCAGGGCTCTGGTTGGGTCCTTCAGTGGGAGTAGCGTCTCCTTGGGGCAGCCCAGGCGCTGAGCCTAGGGGAGATAATTCGCCACCTCCGGGGCGGGGGGTAGCCGCCTAACCTGGAGGCGGATGAGGAGAGGGCGGTCACCCCTACACATCCCCTTCCCTCAACTCTGGCGGGTAGAGTGGAGGGAGAGAGTCAGTGAGTGCTTTTAAGTTCTCCTTTATAATAGTGAGGCTCCCATTACACTCCGGGGCAAGTGAGGTACCACCTCTCTGCAGACTCTAGGAGATGTGCTGCCACTGAGTCCAGCTGCATTGTGCGGCTCTCTCATCTCTGCCCAGGTTTCTTATGGCATGGCAGTTACTGCTGTTCCAGCTCGGTTTAGCGAGTCTAGGGATGCCAGGTGTCAACATTGATCTTAAATAGCATGTAGCCACACCACACAGTGTATAGGGCTAACAATCCAATAGCTAGGTGGAATAAGTGAAACATACAAGCTTGAGAGAGGATGGGGAGCACTCCTGGGACTTGAGACTCAGGTGAAACAGTAAGTATAGTTCAGGCCATATTTTTCCACCTCCTAGTGAGAGTTCAAATAAATGTATTTGCTTGATCTAACTACCTGAACCTAACAGACAAAAATTGCATCCTAACACACTGTCTTGGGACCGATAGTTTTATCTTTCATTCAGCCCTTTTAGTTCAGTACTGTTAATTTCTTGGTGTAACTAGTACTTTTCATTGTAGGCTGAAGGAGATTCCAAGGGCGATAAGGCCAAAGTTAAGGATGAGGTAAGAAGATTTATCTTCTGAGGAAGTTTATACATTAAATGTTTGAATTTCAAAATTATAGTTTTGATTTCATCTTGGTGAATTGTAAGGAGCAAATCATTCTTCATTTATACTAACCTTTGAAAGACTTTGATTGTAAGTCTTTTTATCTTAGCCTTTGTCAACCTAGCTAATAGTTGTATCCCCATATTGCCCATCATCTAAGCCAGGGGCTCTCAAACTGGGGTAGTGAGGTTATTACATGGGGCGGTTGCAAGCTGTTAGCCTCCACTCCAAACCCCACTTCACCTCAAGCAGGAAATGTGTTAATTTATAAGGAGGGAAGGGGGTCGCACTAAGGCTTGTTGTGTAAAAGTATAGAAGTTTGAGAACCACTGATCTAAGCAATGTGTTCTGTTCATCATGGTAGTGTGAAGAAAGCAGGTCAAATGTTCTAGTGTTAATCTCTTTTACACTCTTGAATCAAACTTATTTTGAGGTCTTTAAATTATATAATTAATTTATACTTTTCAGCTATTCTGATAGTTACATTAATTTGTTTTCTTCCTTTTTTCTTTTTGATAGCCACAACGGAGATCAGCAAGGTTATCTGCTGTAAGTATTTTCTTATTGGGATGACATGTGTTGCATGATAAACACTACTTTTTAAAATATTGGGCTTGAATATTAAACACAGAAGATCTGCTGGAGGTAACATCAGGTGTTATTCTAGAATGCTCATTAGTAGGTCACTTGGGAGAAGGTTGCCTGTTGTGACTATTGTGCTATATTACAAGTTAGAGGAATGAGGTGGTAGCTGAGACAGAAACACACACACATGGGCAAACAGCCCAAGTTTCTTTTGCTGTAAAGCAAGGCATCGGAAAAAAATGCAAGAGTTTAAAGTGCTTGTCATTTTGTGGGTTCTACACTTCAGTTGTTTTTCTCACTTCTAGAAACCTGCTCCTCCGAAGCCAGAGCCTAAACCTAAAAAGGTAGCTCCAAAGGTAAGTTGATACCATGGGAAGCGAATTAATGTAAAATATCATGAATGTCCTATGCAAAGTATATTTGTGGTCTATTTAGTTTGAGACATGGCCTGGTGGTAACAGGTAATCATGGCTTAAATGCTCCGATGTCAATGCATTAAATAAAAACATTGCTTGTCTACTTAAATATCCTTGGAAGGGTTGATGTCACTTTCATTACTTAGAATATTTGTGTGAGATCTGATCAAGTACTTTAAGGGCAGTACTCTCATTAAAGCTGTACATTTAGTTCTCTGAAAACTAAATGCTTGTGTGTTACTCTATTCCAGGGGTTCTCAAACTGGGGGTTGGGACCTTTCAGGGGGTTGCCAGGTTATTACCTGAGGGGTCATGAGCTGTCAGCCTCCACCCCCAAACCTCACTTTGCCTCCATTTATAATGGTGTTATAAATTAAAAACACTTTTAAATATATTTTAGGGGGGGTCGCACTCAGAGGCTTGCTATGTGAAAGGGGTCACCAGTACAAAGGTTTGAGAACCACTGCTCTATTCCCCTACTTGCATCTAAATTCCAAATAGTGTACAGTTTCGCCATCATGCCAGTTATGGGGCTTTTGCAGGTACATAGTCGGGTATTGAGAAGATGCTTGTACTTCTAACAATATTAATATCTTCCCACCACTTGGCAGAAGGGTGAAAAATTACCCAAGGGAAAGAAGGGGAAAGCTGATGCTGGCAAGGATGGAAACAACCCTGCAGAAAATGGAGATGCCAAAACAGACCAGGTATAGTCTAGTAGCCTCAGTTACTTTAATGAACTCGGAGGTTTTCCATGTTATTAGGTAAAGGCAGGTCTAGGCCTGTGCTGTAAAAAGAGGTATTGATACTTGATTTTATTAGGCTACTTGTTTATGGCATAAGCCATGTACACACTTACATTTAAGGGTTTGCTCTGGGCTGGTTTGTTCCAACCATTCTCAAATGATGTGTACTTAAAACGAAAGTTGTTTGGTGCTAGTTGAAAGCAGCAGCGCTAAATTGTCACTTACGTCATGCACTGTTACTTTTCTATGCACCAATAGCATTAAAATAACTTCAGGCTTGCTTCTAAGGCTCCTCTAATTCTCCATGCCACTTGATGAATATTGTGAGCTGATAACTGTAACAAAGCACAGTTTTTTGAGATCCTCAATGGTTGGGGTGGGCTATAATTTGTTTCTTCCCAGATTCTGTTATGAATTGCTTTGTGCAAAGTGAGAAGTGAGTGTAAATCTGCACAGTGCACTGACTAGTTCTCCTTTTTCTTTCAGGCACAGAAAGCTGAAGGTGCTGGTGATGCCAAGTGAATTGTGTGAATTTTTGATAACTGTGTACTTCTGGTGACTGTACAGTTTGAAATACTATTTTTTATCAAGTTTTATAACAATGCAGAATTTTGTTTTACTTTTTTTTAAGCTATGTTGTTAGCACACAGAATGCTTCGTTGTTGTGTTTTTTGGGGAGCAACAGGGGCAAAAATGTCTCTCTCAGAACCCAGTTTTAAAAAAAAAAAAAAAAAAGTATGTCCCCTTGGTTTTTTTGTTTTATTAGGAGAGGGCTCTTCCTGGACATGAAGAGGAGGGATTCCCTGATGCTGCATATAAGTTTAGGTTTGTGAAATGCATTGGAGTGAACATTGAAGGTCCCAACATGCCTGCTTGCCAATTTTAAAACTGGTTTGTAATGCCCTCTTTTTTCTCATTCCCGTAGTCATTTGCATATAGCTTATCACTCCTTTAAATATGACAAAAGCCATTTTGGGACTTATCACTCTAAAATCTAATGCATTGTCACTGTCAGGCAATCCAGACTTCAGTGTCAAAATTGGGATGTGCAGGCTCTAAAAGGAGCCTTTTATATTGTGGATCTTCAAATTAAAAACTCTGCAGTTTTAATTTTGTTTTCCTCTAAAAGTCAGGGTAGGCTTGTGAAAAGTTGTTAAACAACATGCTAAATGTGAAAGTGTCCACCCTCACTCTAAACTTTTCCCTGTCCAAGTATGAAATGAAGATTCTTCAATGGTTTTATATAGTAACTTTTACGTTTTGATAGTCCATGGAGGGAGGGGAGTTTGAAGTTGTTGTAAAATGTTGCAGATTGTAGCCCATGTCCTGCCTGAATTACCATGATTGTTTATGAAAAGTACCTTTAATAAAGCTGGATACGGTTTGGCTTGGACTGTTCTTAATACTTTTTCTGCTTTCTCTGGCCTTTCTCCTTCAGACATGTTGCCATGTCAAAGGTGGGAAAGTGATATATGTCAATCAATCTGTTAGGGCTGTCAATTACAGTTAACTCATGTGATAACTCCAATTAATCATGATTAAAAAAAAGTGCAATTGCACTTATAACAATAGAATACCAATTTAAAATTATTCTACATTTTCAATATTAATTTCAATTACAACACAGAATACGAAATGCACAGTGCTCACTTTATATTATTTTTATTACAAATTTATAGTTTAACATAAGAAATAGTATCTTTCAATTCACCTCAAACAAGTACTGAAGAGAAATCTCTTTTTTGTGAAAGTCTAACTTACAAATGCAGACTATTTTGGTTACATAGCTGCACTCAAAAACAAAACCGTGTAAGCCTACAGGTCCTATTACTGCTTTTGCCACTCGCTAAGACAGACAAGTTTGTTTACATTGACAGGAGATACTGCTGCCTGCTTATTTCTCACCAGAAGGTGAGAACAGGCATTCGCATGACGCTTTTATAGCCAGCATTGCAAGGTATTTACATGCCAGATATGCTTAACATTCATATCCCCTTCATGCTTTGGACACCATTCCAGAGCACGTGCTTCCATGCTGATGACACTCGTTAAAAAAAGTGTTAATTAAATTTCTAACTGAACTCCTTGTGGGAGAATTGTATGTCTCTGGCTCTATTTTACCTGTGTTCTGCCATATATTTCATGTTATAGCAGTCTCAGATGATGACTCAGTACATGGTGTTCATTTTAAGAACACTTTCACAGCAGATTTGACAAAACGCAAAGAAGGTACCACTGTGGGGTTTCTAAAAATAGCTACAGCCCTTGACCCAAGATCTATGAATCTGAAGTGCCTTCCAAAATCTGAGAGGGATGAGGTGTGGAGCATACTTTTAGAAGTCTTAAAAGAGCAATAATCTCTGATGCGGAAACTACAGAACCTAAGCCACCAAAAAAGAAAATCAGCCTGCTCGTGGCATCTGACAGATGATGAAAACAAACATGCATCAGTCCACACTGCTTTGGATTGTTATCAAGCAGTACCCATCACCAGCATGGAAGCATGTCCTCTGGAATGGTGGTGGAAGCATGAAGGGACACGAATCTTTAGCACATCTGGCACAAAGCTCTTGCAACACCAGCTACAACAGTGCCATGCGAATGTTCTCACTTTCAGGTTACATTGTAAACAAGCAGGCACCATTATCTCCTGGAAGTTGTAACTAACTTTGTTTGTCTGGGTGGTTGGCTGACCAAGAAGTAGGACAGAGTGTACTTGTAGGCTTGAAAATTTTACATTTTATTTTTGAATGCAATTTTTGGGTACATAATTCTATATTTGTAAGTTCAACTTTCATGATAAAGAGATTGCCCTACAGTACTTGTATGAGGTGAATTGAAAAATAATTTTTTTTACAGTGAATATTTGTAATAAATACACCTCCAGCCTGATACAACACAGGTTCACATAGGTCATGGTAAAGCAGCGCTCCGGCGGATCAGTGTGTCCGCCACCAGTGAGTGCGGGGAGGATGGGGAAAGGACGCCCCCCGTACTCACCTGGGGCAGGAAGCAGAGCGCTGTGGCTGGGAGCTGGCAGAGGAGCGGGCTGGGGCCAGGCTCCTCTGCTTCCGCCACTGCCAGTGAGTGTGGGACTTTTCCCCAATCCTGTTCCCCTCCTCAGCGGCATGGCTGGGGCCTGGGCAAGGAAAGCGGAGTGGGCTGGGGCCGCGGTGCTCCGCTTCCTGCCGCAGGTTAGTATGGGGGGCATCCTTTCCCCAACCTTCCTGCACTCGCTGGAAGCGGGGCAGCCCAGCCTCTCTACTCCGCCAGCTCCCTGCCGCAGCGCTCTGTTTCCCGCTGCAGGTGAGTACGGGGGGCGTCCTTTCCCCAACCTCCCTACACTCACCGGCCACAGGAAGTGGAGCGCCACCGCAGGGAGCTGGCGGAGTGGAGCGGGCTGGGGCCAGGCTGCTCCGCTTCCCACTGCTGTCGGTGAGTGCCTGTGAGGGGGTGTGGATAGGGGATGGAGCAGGGGGATTGAGTAGGGGGTGGTGATTAGGGAGAGGGGTCTCTGGAGGAGGTAGTCAGGGGACAAGGAGCAGGGGGCCCACAGCAAGTTCAATATAATAGTCTCACCTATAGCGTGGTAAGATTTTTTTGGGTCCGGAGGACCACGTTATATTGGGGTAGAGGTGTATAGTGAGCACTGTACACTTTGTATTTTGTGTTGTAATTGAAATTAATATATTTGAAAATGTAGTAAACATCCAAAAGTATTTAAAATAAATGGTATTCTATTGTTTAACAGTGTGATTAATTTTTGTAATCATGTGCTCAATTGCAATTAATTGCTTGACAGCCCTCATATATACTCTCATAGGGTAGTCTGTTCACAAAACAAAAGCTGTATTTAGTCACCTTGTCCTTACAGTACAAGTACATCTGCTAGCTCTACTGCATGGTTGTTTGGGTCATATCTGGCCCCAGATTGCATTCTGGGCTGGTACATAGAGGGGGTAGTTCCACTACAGGGGTTTTTTTGGTCACATGTGGCTTCAGGCTGCATTTTTGGGCCTGTGTAAGAACATACTAAACTAACAATTCCCCTCAATGTCATGGTCTAACATACAATGAGTGCTTGAATTAGAATAGGGCGAACTAATATTTTAACCTAGATTTTTACAGTGAAAACACTACTAGCATGTTGTAATGGGCTCCGCAAAAGACTTGTCAGCTGAATTTTGTTGGCTGCAGAGATAACTAGATCAAAAGCTTACTTTGCCAAGTTAGGAACTGAATATGCACAGAAAGCAGATTTGTTGAGTAAGAGAGTGTCACTTCTGTTTAGTCATTTCTCAAATAGAGTCACACTTAAAGGATACATTCAACTTTAAATTAGGGTTGTCGATTAATTGCAGTTAACTCACTTGATTAACTTAAAAAAATTAATTGCAGTTTTAATGGCTCTGTTAATCAGTAGAATTCCAATTGACACTTATTACATGTTTCTGGATGTTTTTCTACAATATCTACAAATATTGGTTTCAATTACAACACAAAATACAAAGTCTACACTGCTCACTATATTTTTATTACAAATATTTGCACTGTAAAAATGATAAAATAGTATTTTTCAATTCATCTCATATGTACTGTAGTGCAATCTATTGTGAAAGTGCAATTTACAAGTGTAGATTATTTTTTTGTTACATAACTGCACTCAAATAAAACAATGCAAAACTTTAGATCCTACAAGTCTACTAAGTCCTACTTCTCATTCAGACAATCGCGAAGACAAATAAGTTTGTTTACATTTATGGGAGATAATGCTGACCACTTCTTATTTACAATGTCACCAGAAAGTAAGAACAGGCGTTCGCATGACACTTTTGTAGCCAGCATTGCAAGGTATTTACAGGCCAGATATGCTAAACATTTGTATGCCCCTTAATGCTTTGGCCACCATTCCAGAGCACATGCTTCCATGCTGATGACGCTCGTTAAAAAAATAATGCATTAATTAAATTTCTGACTGAACTCCGTGCGGGAGAATTGTGTCTCTGGCTCTATTTTACCCACATTCTGCCATATATTTCATGTCTCAGATGATGACTCAGCACATGTTCATTTTAAGAACACTTTTGTTCCAGATTTGACAAAATGCAAAGAAAGTACCAATGTGAGATTTCTAAAGATAACTATAGCACTTGACCCAAGATATATGAATCTGAAGTGCCTTCCGAAATCTGAGATGGATGAGGTATGGAGCATGCTTTCAGAAGTCTTAAAAGAGCAACACTCCGATGTGGAAACTACAGAACTCAAACCAAAAAAGAAAACCTGCTGGTAGTATCTGAATCAGATGATGAAAATAAACATTCATTGGTCTGCTCTGCTTTGGATTGTTATCTAGCAGAACCTGTCATCAGCATGGACGCATGTCCTCTGGAATGGTGGTTGAAGCATGAAGGGACATATTAATCTTTAGCGCATCTGGCATGTAAATACCTTGTGACACCAGCTACAAAAGTGCCATGCAAACACCTGTTCTCACTTTCAGGTAACATTGTGAACAAGAAGTAGGCAGCATTATCTCCTGCAAATGTAAACAAACTTGTTTGAGTGATTGGCTGAACAAAAAATAGGACTGAATGGACTTGTAGTCTCTAAAGTTTTATATTTTTATTTTTGTACATAATTCTACATTTGTAAGTTCAACTTTCATGATAAGGAGATTGCACTACAGTACTTGTTTTAGGTGAATTGAAAAATACTATTTCTTTTGTTTTTTACAGTGCAAATATTTGTAATAAAAATAAATATAAAGTGAGTACTGTATACTTTGTATTCTGTATTATAATTGAAATCAATATATTTGAAAATGTAGAAAACATCCAAAAATATTTAAGTAAATGGCAATCTATTATTGTTTAACAGTGCGATTAATTGCGATTAATTTTTTTAATCGCTTGACAGCCCTAGTTTAAATCTTTTAAACAATGAATGTATGTAATTTTAAGTGGTATATCTGCCTCTCTGTCCCCTTAACAATTCCTGTGGTTATTGTAAATGTAGCATTTTAAAAGGTTAAAATCAGACAAGGGTTTGTTTGCATTGTGCCGCTTAATTAGTTAAAGTGCTCCAAGTCAGCTTAAACCTAGTCTTCCCTTAGTATTTCATTCAGTTACTGTCTGCATCAGTAACTTTAGTGGAGCAAAGTCAGTGTTTTGTAAACTTTCCTGAGGCGTGTTTGTGTACTGTAATATTGTATAGTCATATTTGAGCAGTGACGTTATGCGGAAGATTCCTGCCTCAAGAAGGTGCGTCTACAGAGATTGGGTGTCTTAGGAGGGCCAGAGGAAAATTCTAGCTTAATATTTTATTTGAAATCCTTGCTTTTTTGAAAGGTATAGCAACTTTATTATCTCAGGCATTTAGTGTTGAGAGAGAGATGTAGGAGTCAAACTACCTGGTGTATTACCTTTTGATGTCACTTGGACTAGAAAAGTGCAGGGGTGAATTACTTCTAGTCAACTGTTACTGCTCATTGTTACTATATATTTAACACAATTGTATAGTCTAAGTAATAAAAGGAAAGACAAGGCTGTATACACCAGCTATACATAGTGTATGGTAAGAGAAATGCATCCATGTGCTTTAGGTAGCACTCAAATAATGAACTGCAGTTTGCCAATGTATTACATTCCCTGTTCTTCTTTACTATACGATCTATGAGCAAAATAGAATTTCACATTCACACACTATCCAGTTCATGCTGTCCAATTCTGATTTGGTTCTAGTCTACGTCTTTACTGGTTTTTAGGTTAGTTTTACCATAACAGCTAGCTCTCATTTTACTGGAGCTGTTATAAATATTAACTGGGATACATGCTAGAAAATACAGAAAGAGCCTGAAATATTTGTAGAAATGCCTCTTCCTCCCTTGATAAAAGCCTGTTATACTTTCCCTTCCAGCAAAGGAGAGTTGGAGCAGGCTTTCAGTAGAACCAGTCACAGATGCTCTGACTGCAGAAGGGACTTTTTTCAATGTAATGTCTGTCTACTCAAATGCTAAGCCAGGTGCATAATACTTCTTAGGCCTTCTGAGAAAAACTGATATTTCTTCATGGTCAGAGTTGCTATATCTCCGTAAAAAGAAATGAGGGTAAAACTATGAAGCCTAAGTATTTGCTCCTTAAACAACACTTACACCTTTGACAGTGTACTATATAGCCTTTTCCAATCTAAAAAGTATGTAAACAGGTATACTTCTGCTATGTCTACCTTATCTTGTAGAATGTTTCCTCTAGACCAGGAGTTCCCAAACTGTGAGGGGTATGTGGAAGAAATTGTGTAATGGTAGATTTTATTTATTTTATTGCATTTTCCTAATAGGCTTTAAAGCTCTAGGAATTTGATAAAATATGATAGTTTATTTAAGATGTACCAGTGAGAACTCAAATACACAGACACTGATGTACCAAGCTCTCACCTCCAATCACCAGTTCAGTTGCCCAGCAACTGTCCAGTCTAATTGAGCTCAGAACTTAGGAGGGTTATTTTGGTTGTATATATCGCACTATAACTGTATCTGTACATAACAGTGAAATATGGATGGATGGCTAAATGTAGGTTCTATTAAGCACACAAAATATCAGTGATGAGAAGGGTTGGAGTACGCAGCAGCTGGTAGATCTGGAAGGGGGTCTGTAGTAAGAAAAGTTTGGGAACCTCTGCTCTAGACAAGCAGGAAAGTGATTTCTCTAATCCCTTTTAATTGGTGGCTAATATAAAAGTTTAATTTTGATAACTTAAATATTAATACATTGCAAATTTAACTGTGGTGGCAGACTCCATGGGTATGTCTACACAGCGGGGGGGAAAGAAAAAGCCCACGGCAGCGACTCAGAGCCCCTACCCCTCTCCCTGGGCTTGAGCCCCAGCCTGAATGTTTACACAGGCTATTTGTAGCACCCTAGTGTGAACCCAAGTTTGTAGGCCAGGGCTGTGAGACCTCCTGCTGTGTGGTTTTGGGTTTTTTTGCTATGTAGACATACCCAATTGGGTCCCAGCTGTACTGCAAGACAATGCTGCTTTACTATATCTGTGTCAGGCCAAATGCATAACTAGGTCCCCTTAGCATGACTGAATTTGGAAGGGACCAGATACTCAAATGGATTCCAGCTGCAAAGCTCTTATTTTTGTGTTCCCCTTCATTGCAGGTTAGACTTTGCTTGCTGTTTATTCCTTGTACTTTGTCACTGCCTAGATTGGAAGGAGATTAGGAGTCTTCTCTGCCCTGTCGTCCTTCTTACTGAGTGCTAGTGAGTAGTTGTTATAATTTCCTAAATGATCCACATCCTCGCTATCTGAGACCCTGACTGTCTCTCTTCCCCACTTAATGGTGTTGCAGGAATTGAGATAGCTGGGAGATTTGAACATCTGCGCTCTGGATACTAGGGCATTCGTAGTGGAGGGTCCTTGACATTGGAATTCCTTTTCCCCATTACAGTTGGGTCTTGGTGTAAAGCTCATATATTCATACAGGGGAATTGGACTGCATACAGCAGGGGTGAGCAAACTACGGCCTGTGGGCCGCTTCAGGCCCGTCAGACATTTTTATCTGGATCTCGAGCTCCCACTGGGGAGTGGGGTTGGGGGCTTGCCCCACTCCACCTGCCCGGCGCTCCTCAGCCCCCGACTCCCAATTCTCTTGATGAGCAGCATCTTCTGGCACGTAGAGTCATGCTGCATAGGCACGACTTCACCATGCTGTTTCCGGGATCAGAACCCCCGATGCAGCAGTGTGCCCAATGCCTTCCCAGTCTCCTATGGACCAGCCCTCGAGAGCCTCGAAACTACCCAGGGGCCACACCCGTCCCAGCTAGGGTGCCTCTGCCCATGGCAGTGCCTGGTACGACCGCCTTGGTGTCACTGCCTCAGGCCCTTAGGAGTCCCCGGTATCCCCCCTGCAAACCCCTCACCACCACACTCCATGAGTTCCTTCTCCCACCTCGGTAACATCTCTTATAGAGCCCCCCCCATGCTACAGCCCATAGAGTCCCCCTCCCCCACTGGGCATTCATAGCCCGCCATACAATTTCCATACCCAGATGCAGCCCTCAGGCCAAAAAGTTTGCCCATTCCTGGCATAAAGGATGTTAACTTAATTGGGGATGGAAATCTGTTTACTAAGATATTATTCATGTGTTTTTTATTAAAGTCTGTGTGCTTAGAGGTTGTCCAGTTAATCAGTTTTGTAAATTGAATAATAAAAGTTCAGAAGTTCCCACAATGATCCATGGATTCTTGGTGATTGAAATAAGTACTCTACCTTTTTTCCAAATGCTAAAATTCATTACAAGCTAAAAATGCATTAAATCATTTCCTATGGTTCCATGTAAATAATTGTGATTGCCACATATGATTGCAAATGGGAAGGAAGGGAAGGTAGTCCACACAATTATAAATGACAGGAGTTGATCCTTGAGACAGTCTCTATATTAGAAAGTTCTCCATGCTATGGAAAAGTTTAAGAACCCCTGAAATAAAAGAATAATTACCAAATAAAAATGTAACATGAATGTCGAGGCTGTCTTTCAAGAAACCCTCACTCTCTCTCTTCAGGTAAATTAATGGTTTTGATGCACCTGGAGGATAATAGATTTATAAGGAATAGCAAGCCATGAATTTCTCAAGAACAAATCTTGGCATACCAATCTAATTTTCTTCATTGACAGGGTTACTGTTGTAGTGATGAGGGGAAGCAGTAGATGTGATCTATCTTGATTTTTACTAAGGCTTTTGACACAGTCCCACTTGACATTCTCATAAGCAAACTAGGGAAATGTGATATGGGTTAAATTACTAAAGGTAGGTGTACCACTGGTTGAAAGATCATACTCAAAGAGTAGTTACTGCTTTGCTGTCAAACTGGGAAAACTTAGAGGGTGAGTCCTGGGTCTGGTATTAATATTTTTGTTAATGACTTGGATAATGGAGTGGAGAGTGTGGTTTAAGAAAAAAAAGTATAGAAGACTCCTTGCAAAAACTTTGGGCTTGTGTTCTATCTTCAAGCTTTCTTGTTAATTTTTGTTAATGATATTTAGAATGGCTTCTAGCTGCTGAGTTGATTTTTGTTTGCGAGTACAGGTCTGTCGCATCTTATGCGCATTTAACATGTGCGATTTCAGCTTTACGCGGTCGGCAAAAAAAAAGAGAAAAATAACAATTTTAATACCGTACCTGTAGTGAGGGCGATTCCGCCCACCATTACACTCAATGTAATTTTGACTATACGCAATTTTCGCTTTACGCGCTGACTGCGGAACGTAACCCCAGGGTAAGATGCGACAGATCTGTACCTGCTTCTGAAATCTTAAACAATTAGCATTACAGCTGTGTGATCGATATAGATAGATAGATATAACTGTGATCCAAAATGTCAGTGACTTCTTTCATATGGCAAGAGAGGTGAAAAAAGCAATAAATCCAGTCTCAAATAAGTCCAGATTAGAGAGCCAGTGGGAAGCTTTGGGAGTGGCTTGATGTAAGTTTGAGATGCTGCTGGCAAGCAGACACTGCTTTACAGTGTGGTCCATAAAACTGTGACTGGTGTTTACTACTGGGGGAATTCTGCACCATTGCACACACAGAGAATTCATGTCCGGAGCTGAATTTTTCCCCCCACAAAAAATACATTCTACACATGAAGTGCTGCAGTTCTGCCTTTTGTCCATCAGAGGCCGCTGTGGCGCCAGAACAGCCAGCTGTCTGGTAGTAATGGCTAGCAGCCTGCCCCTTTAGCCAGGGTAGGCGGCCAAGTGGGGCACATGGGGCTGCTGGGGGCTCACAGACTGGGTTCAGAAGGGCTAGTGGGGGTCAGACCTAGGGCACCCGCTCAGGAGCTAGTGGAATGACAGTATTGAGCCAGGGGCTGAATGGGAGAGGGACTCCAGGGTCACATGGGGGTGGAGGGTGCAGAGACACACAGGGACAGATGTGCCTGACTGAATGGGGGAGGCTCAGAGTCAGCCAGGGTTTGCATGGGGGAGGCTCCCTAACAATCCCCACACACATCCCCAACAACCCTCTAGATTCACTTCCAGGCTCCTTCCATCTCCCTCAGCTCCTCCATTACCCCTCACACCCCCAAGCCTTTGCACTGCTTCTTAGGGGTGCGAGAAATACGTTTCTGAATCATAGTTTAAATGAATTTCTCAAAGTTCTGTATTAATATGCCTAGTAAGGAATCTGTTTGTCACAAAAACATTTCCTGAATCCTTTTTTATGGTCTGTATTGTTACAGACATATTTGCTGACAGGTATTTTGAAATAAATTACCAAAATAATTGAAGTTGGCATGATTATACTGTGTTATTTTGAGAAATAAAATATGCAGAATTTTGCAGAATTTTAAAATATTGAGCACAAAATTTTAATTTTTTTGGCAAAGAATTCCCCCAAGAGTAGTCTACAGCAGTCACATTGTGCATTGTCTCTGATCTTCCAAAGTTTAAGAGATGATAGCATCTGCCATGCAATGTTAAATGGTTCAGTGCAGACCACTGGTTTCAGAGTGGATTGTAGCCTAGAAATTCTTCTGTGGGGTTGGCAATCAGGTGTGTGTTTGGAACAAACAACCTCAGAATTATCCCAAAATTCTTTCCATTCTGCCTCAGGATTGAATGAGGACATTTTAATAATATTAGCCCAATCCCAGAAAGGTTTATGAGATTTCAGGTGTCTTTGGAATGTTCTGGAGGTCCTCATGAATTGGCAAGTTGAGGTTGGCCACGGTTCAACTCTACTCACAAGCTGCATGTGTGTCTCTGGATTTTGGTGGGGGTACATGTGCCAGAGTGGGCAACCTTGTGCAGGCGTTGATTTTAATGTTCCAATTACAATTCTCATCATGGCATTAAGCTAGAGATTTGGCACATGGGCTGCCCACCCAGACTGGTGTGCAGTATTCAGCAGTGGAGTATGCCAATGCTAGAATTGCTGTTTGAAGTGTGTGCACATCAGCACCCCAGGAGTTTTCAGACATGGCTCGTTCTTACTTTTACCTTTTCACATATCTTTTCCAGATGGGCTTTAAAAGTCAATCTCTTCTGCCCAAGTTCTTTGGATAGGACTCATTTCAGACCTGCTGACTGCAAAGGGTGACATTAAGTGTTTCTAGATGGCTTTGTTGTTTAGGTGAAAGGCTGTTGGGATGGAGCTTCCAGGATTGAAATATTGTGCCATTATCTTGAGATCAGTGGAGAGGGTGATGAGACTTTTGCCTGGTTCCGCAAGAGCGATGTTATCTGCATAAACAAACTTATGCAAAATTGTGGCAGGTCAGTTACTAAAGTTGATGTTGAACAGTAAAGGAGTTAGCATGGATCCTTGATGTAGACTGTCACCAAGAGTGTGTTTTTTGATGACCTGCCCATTCAGAAGAGTGCGGTATCTCCTGTTGCACCACATTGTGGCCAGAAGTTGCATAGTGCTACAGCACTAGATGCCCATAAATGCCTTGAGCAGTACCCCATATCTCCATACCATATTGTAAGTGACAGATAAATGTATCAGTGCTGTGGTGGTTTTTAGATTCCCCTGGAAGCGAGTCTCAATATGAATAGTAATTGTGAGAACCTGGTCACAGCAACTATGGCCTGGTCTGAAACCAGCCCTTCAGCAGGATAACCTCAAAGATATGGTTGAGATCGGCCAGTGAAAGGAGTGCTATTGGGCAATAGCTGGTATTATCATTTGAAGAGTATAATGACTTCTCACCTCATACCAGCTTTTGGGGATCTTTCCCATTGAATGTATAGCAGTAAATAGGTCTCTCAACCATGCTTGTCCGTTTGTTCCCAAATTCTTGAGGAATTCAAGACAAATGTCATCCTTTCTAGCAGCTTTACCACTTTTAGTGGTCATAAGTTCCTTGTTTATTTCTTGTATAGTATATGGCGATGATAGCGGTGAAGTTGAGGGTCTTTCTTGGATGTTTAGAAAGAGCTTCTTCTGAACCTAAGATGAAAACCTTCACATGGTGCTCCTGTTAGATGTTACCGATTAACGCAATTAACTTTGTCAGAAGGCTACTGGACATCAATTTGTGGATCTCCTGGTATGATTAGCAGTGTGACATTTGTGAGTGACTGTCCCCATCTGTTGTAACACTATAAAACAAAGTCCCTGCAAAACATCAGGAAAATTGTCTGCGATTTTTTTCCTGGTTTTCCTATAGTTTTCTACTGGCTTGATCTCTATCAAAACACAGATATATCCATTGAGTGCTTTGCACAAGGATGTATGCCATGTGATATGCTAATAATTGAAGAAAGTTAATGGAAAATGAAAAACCAATAAGCAGTCCACTCTACATGTTTAAATAGTCTTTAATGCATTTTCTCCAAAAAAATTTATACTGGGGAAATCATATTTATAATATCTTTTCCCCCCTCAAAGATCCCAAAACACTTTACAAATAACACATACAAAAATCACTTTGGCTACTGTGGAATTGCAGCCAGCTCTGGGTGGAATATGCCAGTTTAAGGCAGAAGTTCAGAATACTATACAGAATTGAGAATGCAGTGGAATTTAGTTAAACAGAATGCATTTACCCTAATTTGGATTTGTCTAGGACTGCTGTTAAAGTTAATCATGCAAAATGCCATGGGCTCTTGAATCACCAGTTTTATATGTTATATGGAATAAGGGGGGTAGACAGGTAACACTCATAATCCTTTTTAAAATGATTACATTACATTAGGGACCACCTATGTTTAAAGGAAACTGACTACTGCATGAAAAATATGGGACGGTTTATTTTTAAAGGGCCAGCATCTTTTGTAATGTTTCAGTTGTACAGTATCACAATATACAAATATTTGATGAAATACGGGACAAAGCATTCTGTACAGATTCAGAATGCATTACTTGGGCAACCAAATAACTCCCCTTCAGATATAGCACAGGTAGTCCCCCTATATGTGGTGGCTGCATTGGTGGCAGAAAGGAGAAGAATTGAACTATCCAAAAGATGTAACGGCTCCTGCCTCTAGGGGTGGATAGTCCTGCCCCACAGAGTTAGGTTGCATTAACTGGCACTTGCATTGCCTCATTGATACTTACCGCGACAGTTCAGTTTCCCCCTCTGCCTGGCAAGGAGCTGAGTGCTCTCACTACTGAACTATAAAGTGATTCTCTCTTGGTGCAATTAATATTTAATAATTTAATATTTAATAAGAGTTAAAGTGGAATGGCTTCAACAGAGAGACTGAGGGAGACCTACATCAGAATATCCTATAGTCCAGTGGTCACTGTTTTGTATGGAGTTAGATGTGCTCTAAGCAAGCCTATAAGACAGAAATGTAGGTGAAGAAATGCCTATCTTCACCTGGTTTGTGGATCGCACTAGGGCAGAGATAGTCAATTATTTTTTCTCAAGGTCCAAACTTCTTGATCAAGGTACAGTCAAGGTCCGGACTGCAGAGAAACATTTTTCACACCGCAAGTGCCCCTGTTCAACAAACACCTAAAATGCTGTGTAATATACCCAGGGCCTATTGCAGGAGTAGTCAATAGGCAAACCATGGGCCAAATCCAGACTGCCAGAGGCTTTTGACCGGACCATGAAACTCTGGAGAGTAGGTGAGGGTGAGGCAGCTAATGTAGGTAGAGGAGTGACTGGCTGCATGGTGGTGGGTTTTGGGGAGCTGGTGCCCAGGGCTGACACATAACTCAGGGTGGCAGGTGCCTCCCCACCCTCCCTAAATGGAGCCCCACCCCCATGGGGCTCATAGCAGGAGCCACGGCAGGCACCTGAGGGTGACTCAACTCATGGGGGGACAAGTGTCCTGCCCTCCCTAAATGGAGTCCTGCTCGGCTTGCCCAGCAGGGGTTGAGGCCCCAGTGCACCCAGCATGGTTCCATTTAGGGAGGGCAGGAGGGGACACTTTTCCCTCCCCCGCCCCCCCATTATAAATCAGCCTCGGGCACCAGCTCCCCCAAGCCCGCCAGGACACAGCCAGTCACTCCTCTACTTGCACTAGACCTCTCCCACCCCAGAACTAACTGCCCACAGCCCCCCAGCAGTTTCACAGTCCGTCAAAAGCCTCTGGCGGTTCAGATTTGGCCCAGAGTCTGCCTGTTGACTACCCTGCACTAGGGCTTAAGTGACCAGATGCCTAGAGGGAGGCAGCAGTGTACTTGCCCAGAGGCAGAAACTTAGGGGCCTATGGAACTTTTACAGCAGAAATTTAGGCTCCAAATGAATTTAGGCACCTAGAGCGTTAGGCAGCAGCCAAGTAGGGGTTTTGTGGATCTCAGTGGTGCCTAAAACTGAGACTTGGGTGCCTAAGCCCCTGTGTGGATCTGGGCTTATATGGAAAAAAACTTTAGTAAGTATGAGTGTGGAAGGTCTCTTGCCTGAACTCAGGGGCAAGGTAGTAAGAGAGCCTGGTGCTGTCTTTTATTGACTTCTGGCTATGAGGAATTATCTAGGGTGCTCAAAAGTGGTATAACTGGGAGCAACATGATGGAATAAGGAAGAAAAATTAGGCTGAATAGGACAAAAAACTTCCTGTTGGTGAGATCTGTTCAAATGGAATAGTCTCCCCAAGGGAAATAGTAGAAACCTGGCATCTGAAGAAGTGAGGTTCTTACCCACGAAAGCTTATGCTCCCAGTACTTCTGTTAGTCTCAAAGGTGCCACAGGACCCTCTGTTGCTTTTTAGTAGAAACCTTATTATTTTGGATGCTTAAAATTAGACTGGAGAAAGCACTAGAAAACAGCATAAGAAACAATCTTGCAATGGCTGGGGGATGGCATCAATGTAACCTAATAGGTCTTTTCCTTCTCTAACTTCTACTAAGTCGGAGTTCAGGAAGACTTTTCGCCATCTGGACTAGTCCTTCAAAACCAGACTTTAGGGCTGGTTTCCCCTTCTAAATGATGATTTTGTCACCTACTGTTACAGCATCTTCCATTATTCAACTGATCTTACTCAGTTTATCTTTGGGTTTCGAACTGAAATTTTCCCTGGAGCAACAGTTTTCAGTTCTAAATTCTTCTAGTTATTTTCACTGTGCTGTATCCCTCTTGTACAAGAGGGATACAGCACAATGGTCACAGATGAGACAAGACAGCAGTTATCTCTAGGCAAGAATTGCTAGTATAGTTCCACTAATACAGACAGTAAGAGATAGGCATGTAGGAGAGGCCATTATTCTAAAAACATGGCATCTCTTGGTGCTTAATGCTGGTGCAGATGAATGTGATCTAAGCATAAGGATGTTAAGCCATGGCTTGTAAACCCAGCCCTAGCACCAACTGCCTTTGTGTCCTTCAGCAATTAATTTAATCTCTACCTCAATTTTTTCCTCTCTAAAGTGGAGATAATACCAAAGATTTTTAAATTGTATTTGCTGTTCAGTGGCCTATGTGAAATGATTTTGTTGGGTCTCAGCCTGGTTCTTAATGCACAAGTGTCCCTGTCACTTGTTTAGCCTCTTCACAGAGGCCCAGAATTGAATGGGCCATAGGGACTCAATGAACACCACTCACCCCTAAAAGTGTGGGCATCCCTGCAAGTCAGGTTTGAAGCATACTGCCAGGTAGCACTGTGTTTGGCAAGCTCAGGACAGTCCCACAGGAGTCAGGGTTGTATTATGATTAAGAGACGATTCCCCACTTCACCATGTGGTGGCACCACCAGCAAACATAAAATCAATACTGTACTTGGAACTACTGTATGTGTCACAAGCTGGGACACTGACAACCTGTAACATAGTCTGTGCCTGTCAACAAGCAGGTGTTTCCAAACCATTTTAATAACAAAAACTAATGTGTGTGTTCTTTTAGGATGGAGAAAGGGAATTTTCTGGAATGCTCTAATATTCCCCATTGTGCTGATGTTCTTCCAGCCTGAAAAGAGCAGAATCATGCAACTGGTCACTTAAGCAACATGAGGCTCCCTTAAAAGCCTGGTGGTCTCTCTATCTAAGGTACTTATATGGCTCTCATTGCCACAAGATCTGAGCACCTCATAATCTTAATTTATCCTCACAACACACATGTGAAGTAGGGAAGTGCAAGACCTTCGTTCGGGTTTGTAAATTCACACAGGAAGTCTGTGGTGGAGTAAGTAATTGAATCCTGGTCTCCCAAGGCCTAAGCTAGAACCTGAAGACTGTATCAACCTTCTTGAAGAGTTGTTACAGCTGCTATCAGAGGTATCCTAGAGATCTGGGTCCAACCTGAGAACCCTTATCGTCCTTATCTGTCCTCAATTAGCAGGGGATTCCTTATTTCAGAGCCAAATTTAAATTGGTATCCGCAAGCCTAATATTATCCCACTTTTATTAATGTAAAATTATTTTGTCAGTACTGCTAAATCATGAAATTGAGGTTATAGTATAAATCCCATTATCTAAACCTCACTTCACTGCAAGCTTCCTCCATTTATTATTGTGTTCCCTCACTTTTCTACTCAACCATCCCATCCCAAATATTTTGTGTGCGTTTGCTTTCTCTCCAGTTTCTTTCACACTATAAATGCACTGCAGGATCTAGGATGTTGTCCCAGTTCATAAGGCACATTACATTCTGATTGAATCAAGTTTTCTGATACTTGGAAGGCTTAGATTTTTATTAGTAAATGTTGATTTCACCATACGCACACAAACCAATGAAAAAATATTTCCATCAATAATCAAAATGTATAGATAGGCAAAGTAAGAAAAATGCTGCTTGAGAACTTACTAGAGTTTGATTTAAGGATATTTACTTTGTATATTTTGACATGTAATGTTGACAATTTGTGTTTTAACGGTTATACAGCTTTAATTTTTTTAATCTCAATGTCTACCATCATTAAATAACTATTGTCTGACCCCCCCATAATTTCCTACAGCTGTGAAAATTGAAATAAATAAAAGTATTTTAAAAAGCTTAAAAATGACCATTTATATTATTCATTGAACATTTTATAAAAAGGAATTTTGCCAAGCCTATTTAAAACTCAGTGTCTGTCAGAAAATATACCCACTTTTGTGTGTGTATGCACCAATCTGCTTTGGACATCCTGAAAACTAGCTTCTTCCCCAAGCAAAGTCAAAGTGTAATAGAAAATGCAGTTCTGCCCCCAGGCACTTACAATTAAAATTAAACTATGTGCCAATCCCGCATGGCCTACTTCAAAACAGACCATTTCCTGAAAGCTGTTTTAGGATTTCGGCTCCTAGAAGGTCTTCAAGACTGCAGTGAATTTATAAACTGTTAAAATTAAATGAAAAATAAATAGAGACAAGATGGGTGAAGTAATATCTTTTATTGGACCAACTTTTGTTGGTGAGAGAGACAAGCTTTTGAACCACACAGAGCTCTTCAGGTCTGGGAAAGGTACTCTAAATGCAAGGTGGAACAGATTGTTTAGCATAAATAGTTAGCACATATTGTAATGGACTATTCAAGGTAGAGTGGCCCATTAATGCCTCTGCAGGCATAGCACAAAAAGGGTTAGTGGGTTACAGATCGTTGTAATAAGCTGTAAATCCAGTGTCCCTGTTCAGTCTATGCTTCATTTGAAGTTGTTAGTGACAAGACGTGCAGCAGAATTCGCAGGGGCCATGACATGAATGCTTCTGTTATGACGCACTGAAATAGATCTGGCTTACATAATGCCCTGCTAACAACAGGGGTTGCCTGGACCCAGATCTTGAAGGTAAAAAGCCCCAACGTCATCAAGTTCCTTACCAAACAATGTTTATGCTCAGCACCAGGTTTGTGCGCACTCTGCCTGTGTGCACCGGAGCAGTGAACAGTGGGATGATTTATTCCCTAAGGCATTGGATTCCAGCCCAGATATGGAGCAATTGCAAACTGATCACTGAACAGGTAGCTCACTTCATTACACAACTGGATACACATGCAGGCAGAACAGATACTTCTTTGCCCTGGGCTTCTGTGCAGTCACGCCCACTGGGTCTGGGCACATCCCCCATCAGCAATCCTCACACACAGAAAACACTCTGGTTCTGCATTCCTGTTGCAACTCTTCTCGATACAATCCCCATCCCGCACAAAGGCAGATCCCAAGCTGTTGAAGTGGATGACGGTGCGGACTGCAAGACTGAGACCATCTTGGTTCACTTATCCAAGTTTCCACTGCTCCATTCCACCAATGTGTCTCAAACTGGAGATTTACCCTGCCTGGGGTTCACTTTCCATTACTAACCTTTTTTATTAAGTGAATTTCTAAAGTCCTAGTATAGTGCCTGCCTTATATACGTGGCAGTGCCCAAGCATGCCTATTTCCATGCCCACCTTTGCCTCTGCTGAGATTGCCATTGGTTAATTAGGCTTTGTCTACACCACGCAGATTTTAGTGACACGGCTCTGCCGCTACAGCCGTGTGCAGTGTAGCTGCTGTTTGTTGGCAGGAGAAAGCTCTCATGCCGACAAAAAGCTTACACCCCCACCCCCCCCCGAGTGATGGTAGCTTTGGTAGGAGAGCGCTCCTGCCAACAAAGCATTGTTCACACTGGCGCTTTTCAACAGTAAAGCTTTTGTCATTCAGGAGTATGGTTTTTTAACACCACTGAACAACAAAAATGTTGCCGACGAAGTTCCAGGGTAGACAAAGTCGGAGTGCCAAAAGTGGTGGTTTTGCGAGCAGAACTTGTCCATTAGAAACTAAGATCCACCCCCTGATTTCACAGGGGCCATTGAATGGCTGTCAGATAACTATTTCCAATCACTGCTGACCTTGGATACCTTTGTACAGGCACACAGTGGTGAAAGGTTCTTCTTCGAGTGCTTGTTCATGTCAATTCCAATCAGGTGTGTGCGCGCGCGTGCATGTGCACAGTTGCCGGAAGATTTTTCCCCTATCAGCATCCGTGGGGTTGGCCTGGGCGCCCAATAAAGGGCCCTACCGACCTGCCACCACCTCAGTTCCTTCTTACCACCAGTGACGGTAGCTGGAACTTCCCCTTGCTCTTGCTTTGGCAAGCGGCTTAACAGTACTTTTGGTTTTCGCTGTAGATAGTTCTAGTTGGTTAGTATAGCGTAGTTCGTTCACTTATAAGTTTCAGTTATGGGTGGTTCCCCCGCCTTGTTTTTCTCCCCCCCTTATTCGTCACCGGGGCATGCCACGATCCCCAGGACTTGCTAGGACTGCATGAAGTACATGCCTAAAAGTGACCCCCACACCTCCTGTTTATGGTGTCTGGGCGAGAGTCACCAAAAAGAACACCGCAAGATCTGTTGGGAATTCCAACCAAGAACTCTTAAAGAGAGGGAGCAGCAGCTTAAAATCCTCCTCATGGAGGCAGCTCTCCGACCTCAGTCAGACCCAGGCGCCAGAGATCCCGCTCCCAGTATGTCTTCTTCGGCATGGAGCACTCCGGCGCCATCTTTCGAGAGATCTGGTTTCGAAGAAAGACACTGCCAAGGAGGCTCAGCACCGTCATAGAGCCCTCCCAGGGGCACTCCAGCCTTCAGCACCGGTCCCAATCACCAGCGCAGAAGAAGAGGAGACCGGAAAGAGGCCGATCCCCCTTGGAAAGATCCAGGGACCAGCCATCAGTGGCACCTCAGTCAGGCCACAGCTCCGATGCTCAGAGTGGGGCTACGTTGACTCCTGCCCAAGTGAGGCAGTCTAGTCCGGGCCCGTCGCGCTCGCCGAACCCCTCAAAGCACCTACCACTCCAGTCCACCCCAGAGCATTTGGAGGCAGTGCAGGACCTGCTGAGACTCACGGTGCACCACAGGCTCCATCCTGGCACCCCATTCAGTCAAAGGGAAAGCCGGCAATGATGTCACGCCAATCCCCGTCACCTCGGCACCCCCCAACGTCAGCACCTCCATCCACGGAGTGCAGTCAGTCCCCAGGCTCCCGATGCTCTATGTCGAGAGGTGCAGCGCCGCCCTGGTCCTCCTATTCTGAAACATCAGAGTCAGAGTTGGACTTGTACCACTCTGACTATAGTAGAAGCAGAAGGTCCAGTTCAAGGCAACATAAGGAGTCCCGCCCAATGCAGTGGCCCGCACAATGGCAGAACCAGCTCAGTGGCCCTTTTGGATTCGGTGAGCTTTCCATCAAGGCCAGTGTCGGAGCCAAGGATCCTGCCCGAGAGCTGCATCAGTGGCGTCTGCAACATTTGTTCCGCCACGACCAGCGACCAAGCCATTACCTCTGGCATCAATGCCATCGGCCGCGGCACCGTCACCAACATTGGCACCGACCGCGGCGCCGCCCTTGACAACACATTTGGCACTGGAGGCGTCGGCGGCTCAGATTGCTGCTACGGTGCTGGCTGCGCCTTCGATGAAGACCCCGGCGCAGATGCTACACCAGGCGTCTACACCAGCACCGGCGTGGGACCCGACATCAGCACCAATACCCACGAATGCCTCGTGCCACTGGGACTGGGCCAACCAACCACAGTCCCCCCGAGTCATGAGATCCCTCGGGTGGGAATGGTAGAGAGCAACCACCTCCTCTGGTGGCCTCCTCTGCCTCTTCATCAGATGAGGCGCTGGCAGGCACTTCTGTAACCCCAGTTCTGGAAGACTCCAAGATGTTGCAGCAGTTGCTGCGCGGGGTCGCCCAGGGTCTGGGCATTAAGGCGGAGGAAGTGGTAGATGATGCAGACCCTATGGTTGACATCCTGGCCCCCTCTTTCCCTTCCCGTATTGCCTTACTGTTTATAAAGACAATTACAGACATGACTAAGACCCTGTGGCAGACCCCGGCCTCGCTCCCACCCACCGCCAAGCGTAACGAATGCCGGTACTTTGTGCCCTCCAGGGGTTATGAACATTTATATTCCCACCCCCAGCCTGACTCTCTGGTGGCAGATGCTACTAACCAGTGGGAGAGGCCAGGCTTTCAGGGCCCTTCCCCCAAGAATAGGGATGCTAAAAAACTAGACCTATTCGGGCGAAAGATGTACTCAACGGGGGGACTACAGCTCAGAATATCTAACCAGCAGGCCATCGTCAGCAGATACTCCTATAATACCTGCTCGGCAATGGCTAACTTCGTGGAGTTGCTCCCCTCAGACTCCCGTGCCGAATTTTTGGCTTTGGTCAAGGAGGGGAGACTGATCTCCAGGTCATCCCTGCAGGTAGCACTTGATGGGGCAGATGCTGCCACCGGGGTTATGGCCACAGGAGTAGCCATGAGAAGGGGCTCATGGCTCCAGGTTTCTGATCTCCCCTATGAGGTCCCAGCAGACCATACAAGACCTGCCTTTTGAGGGTGAGACTCTTTTTTCGGAGAAAACGGACAAGAGGCTAAACAGCCTAAAGGACTCCAGAGCCACCCTCAGGTCCCTGGGCCTCTACACACCATCAACACAGCGGAGACACTTCCATCTGCAGCCTCCTCAGCGGTTTGGTCACCAGCACCACCAGGATGGGTCCAGAAGGAGGAACAGGACAGGCAGGAGAAGGCCGCATCAACCTTCTAGCTGGGGCTCGGGACAACCCAAGCCGTCTTCAGGGCCCATACCGACCTTTTGAAGGCATGGTCGAGGACGGTGTACCACACTAAAGACTGGATCCATCCCGCCTTACCTTCTCGTCCCAACTATCCTCTTTCTACTGTGCATGGTCCCGTATCACCTCGGACCGCTGGGTGCTCCACACGGTAGAGAGGGGATACTTCATCCAATTCTGTGCCCTCCCACCCTTCCGCCCCCTTCTCTGTCCCTCTTCAGGGACTCTTCTCACAAGCAACTCCTTATCTAGGAGGCTCTGTTGCTCCTATCACGAGGGGCAGTGGAGGAGGTGCCTCAGGAGAACAGGGGCAAGGGCTTTTATTCCTGGTATTTCCTAATACCAAAAGCCAAAGGCAGCCTCAGGCCCATCCTGGACCTGCGAGAACTCAACAAGTTCGTGAAGAAACTCAAGTTCTGCATGGTCTCATTGGCCTCCATCATCCCCTCACTGGATCCAGTAGACTGGTATGCCGCCCCTGACTTTAAGGACACTTACTTTCATATTGCGATCACTCAGCCACACAGGGAGTACCTCAGGTTTGTGATGAACAATAACCACTACCAATTTACAGTCCTTCCGTTCGGCCTGTCAGCAGCACCTCGAGTCTTCACCAAGTGCATGGCAGTTGTCACCGCGTTCCTGTGCAGGCACCAGGTACAAATGTTTCCGTACCTCGACAATTGGCTGATCAAGGGCCACAGGAAGCCCTCTACGAGAGCCACCTACCTTGCCAAGTGGAAGAGATTTTCAATCTAGTTGGCACAGCACCATTCGTTCACAACGCTAGCCTTAGTGCTGCTTATTCTGGACTACCTCCTCTATCTGAAGCAGTAGGGGTTTTCAATGTCATCAATAAGGGTTCACTCAGCTGCCATCTCGGCCTTTCACCTGAGCACGGAGGGACGCTCTGTGTTTGCTAACCCGATTGTCAGCCGGTTTCTTAAAGGTCTCGACAGGCTATACCCTTACGTCTGGCAGCCTGTCCCAGCTTGGGAGCTCAACCTGGTCCTTTCTAGGCTCATGGCACCACCCCCCTTTGAACCCTTGGCATCATGCTTCCTGCTCTACCTCTCTTACAAGGTGGCGTTCCTGGTAGCGAAACCTCAGCCAGGAGGGTGTCTGAACTTAAAGCCCTAACATCAGAGCCTCCTTACACCGTGTTCTATAAGGACGAGTTTCAGCTCAGACCTCACCCTGCTTTCCTCCCAAAGGTTGTGTTGCAGTTTCACAGCAGCCAGAACATCTTCCTCCTGGTATTGTACCCTAAGCCGCATTCCAGTGACAGGGAGCAGAGACTTCACTCACTGGATGTCCGTAGGGCGCTAGCCTTCTACATTGAGAGAATGCAGCCATTCAGAAAATCGGTCCAGTTATTCATGGCAGTGGAGGAAAGAATGAAAGGTCTGCCTGTGTCATCGCAACGCATTTCGTCATGGATCATGTCCTGCATTCGTGAGTGGCTACAACCTGGCAGGGGTTCCTGCACCTCCAATCACTGTGCACTCCATCAGGGCGCAAGCCTCATCAGCAGCGTTCCTGGCTCAGGTTCCCACTCAGGAAATCTGCAGGGCAACAATGTGGTCCTCCATACACACTTTCGCCATGCACTATGTGATTACCAAGCAGGCCAGAAACAATGCGGCCTTCGGATGAGCAGTGCTCCAACCAGTAAACAACTCTGACCCCACCTCCTGAACTTGGACTTGTGAGTCACCTGATTGGAAGTGACATGAACAAGCACTCAAAGAAGAAAAAACGATTACTCATCTTCTCGTAACTGCTATTCTTCGAGATTTGTTGTTCATGTCCATTCCAATACCCACCCTCCTTCCCCACTGTCGGAGTAGCCAGCAAGAAGGAACTGAGTGGGTGGCGGGTCGGCAGGGCCCTTTATTGGGCGCTATGAAGGCGTGACTCCAGGGGGAGCCCAGGTCGACCCCACGAATGCTGCTAGGGGGAAAATCTTCCAGCTACTGTGCATGTGCATGTGCACACACCTGATTGGAATGGACATGAACAACACATCTCGAAGAACAACAGTTACGAGAAGAACAGGAGTACTTGTGGCACCTTAGAGACTAACAAATTTATTTGAGCATAAGCTTTCGTGGGTTACAGCCCACTTCATCGGGCATCTGTACTCCTGTTCTTTTTGCGGATACAGACTAGCACGGCTACTACTCTGAAACCTGTCAGTTACGAGAAGGTGAGTAACCAGTTTTCTTGTGACCTATTACCATTGCCCTCAGCCAGCTGCTAATGTATTATTGCTGTCAATATCCAGTGGATCTTATGGCCTTTTAAAGGATTCTTACCGTACTCTGGAATTCTTGCTGTTTGAGTGGATAGGATTTTTGAGTTAAATATTATCTGATGTAACATTATTTATTATCTGTTTCCAACACACTGACCTCATTTCCACTATATCTTATTCTGGTCTGCTGCTGTGGGATGTTTATCTTGCATGTTAGTTAGTGGCATGCAAGGATGGGTAGGGGGGGCGGAAATGATTCTGTGTAGACTTTGAAAGAGACAAATCAACACCACACTTCGGCCAGGGCCTTCAAAAGCTAATTTGTGAGCAAGTGTCTCATTGAGCTCCTGTTGGAAAGTAGGCAAAAAGAAACCTTTATTTACCTGCCTTGCAAGCCCTGCTATCCCTGCTCTCACTGACAGGATCGGCTCCAGGGTTTTGGCCGCCCCAAGCAGCCAAACAAAACAACAACAAAAAACTCACGATCGCGATCTGCGGTGGCAATTCGGCAGGAGGTCCTTTGCTCCGAGCAGGAGTGAGGGACCGTCTGCCGAATTGCCGCCGAACAGCTAGATGTGCCGCCCCTCTCCGAAGTGGCCACCCCAAGCACCTGGCAAAACTCACATTGACTTCCATGGACACAGGCTTTATAATATTATGCTGCAATATAAAGTAGATGCAATAAAGATTTTATCTAATCCACCAGGGGCCAAAATGCATGAAGTTCATATTTTGCAAACTGACATAAAACAAAGTGGCCAGATGTACATTGCCATATGAGCACAGGACTGGGAATCAGGAGACACGGATTTTAGTCTCGAGTCTGCCACTGACTGGCTGTGAGCTTTGTGACCGTGGGTAAGTAGTTTTACTTCTACACCTCAGTTTCCCCATCTTCTAAATGGCATAACGATATCTACCTTTATGAAGCACTTTGAAATCATTAGATGAAAGGTGCTACCTAAGTGCAATGCATTATTTTCATTAAAAAACACACATGCACCCTTGATATTTCTCTGCACTTGTATCTTTTTTATAAATGCTGTGTTTATTTTACAAATGTTTGAATATGAGTCCCTCAGGGCACATTTTCATTTTTCTAACATGAAAAATATATAGCAGATTAGAAATTGTCTGTTGGCTAAATTCACCAGCATTAAAACCTTGCAATTGATTATCATTGTCCTCATCTTGTAGCGATGGAGAGGGGGAGCACAGGCTCAAATGCAAAGTTAACTGCAAAGGGGGAAAAATGGGCAATTCCCTTTTCAACTTCATTATGATGGAGCAGGAGGCCTAAAAACTTTTGTTAGAAAACAAGCAGGATTTTTATTTTTTTTTTAATCTTAGAAATTCAGATCTCAGAGTCATAGATGTTAAGGTCAGAAGGGACCATTATGATCATCTAGTCTGACCTCCTGCACAACGCAGGCCACAGAATCTCACCCACCCACTCCTGTAACAAATCCCTGACCTATGTCTGAGCTATTGAAGTCCTCAAATCATGGTTTAAAGACTTCAAGGTGCAGAGAATCCTCCAGCAAGTGACCCATGCCTCATGCTGCAGAGGAAGGCGAAAACCCTCCAGAGCCTCTGCCAATCTGCCCTGGAGAAAAATTCCTTCCCGACCCCAAATATGGGGATCAGCTAAACCCTGAGCATGTGGGCAAGATTCACCAGCCAGACACCCAGGAAAGAATTATCTGTAAATAACTCAGATCCCACTCCATCTAACATCCCATCACGGACCATTGGGCATATTTACTGCTAATAGTCAAAGATCAATTAATTGCCAAAATTAGGCTGTCCCATCATACCATCCCCTCCATAAACTTATCAAGCTTAGTCTTGAAGCCAGATATGTCTTTTGCCCCCACTGCTCCCCTTGGAAGGCTGTTCCAGAACTTCACTCGTCTGATGGTTAGAAACCTTCGTCTAATTTCAAGTCTAAACTTCCTGATGGCCAGTTTATATCCATTTGTTCTTGTGTCCACATTGGTACTGAGCTTAAATAATTCCTCTCCCTCCCTGTTATTTATCCCTCTGATGTATTTATAGGGAGCAATCATATCACCCCTCAGCCTTCTTTTGGTTAGGCTAAACAAGCTAAGCTCTTTGGGTATGTCTACACTATGAAATTAGTTCGAATTTATAGAAGCCGGTTTTATTGAAACCGGTTGTATACAGCCAATTGTGTGTGTCCCCACATAAAATGCTCTAGGTGCTCTAGTCGGCGGACCGCGTCCACAGTACGAGGCTAGCGTCGACTTCCGGAGCATTGCACTATGGGTAGCTATCCCACAGCTATCCCACAGTTCCCGCAGTCTCCGCCGCCCCTTGGAATTCTGGGTTGAGATCCCAATGCCCGGATGATGCAAAAACAGTGTCACGGGCAGTTCTGGGTACATGTCGTCAGGCCCCTCCCCCCCTCCCCCCCCCGTCACAGCAACGGCAGACAATAGATTCGCGCCTTTTTACCTGGGTTACCTGTGCAGACAACATACCACGGCAAGCATGGAGCCCGCTCAGCTCAGCTGAGCTCACCGTCACCATATGTCCTCTGGATGCCGGCAGACGTGGGACTGCATTGCTACACAGCAGCAGCTGCTAACTGCCTTTTGGCGGTAGACGGTGCAGTAGACTGGTAGCCTTCATCGGCGATCTGGGTGCTGGCAGCCGTGGGACTTGCCTTTTGGCAGTAGATGGTGTATTACGACTGTTAACCGTCCTGTTACAAGTTGGGTCATCGCACATTAGCAGAGTCTTCCCCGAGCAGCCGATCGTGCAATAGGCCTGAAGACCATCGTCATACACTAACTGCCAAGCGCCCAGTATTTGCTGCCAAGCACCCAGAAAGATGCCGAGGGCTATCAGTCACGCTGCACCGTCGTCTTAAGATGTAAAAAATAGATTTGCTCTGTATTCATTTGCTCCCCCTCCCTCCGTCAAATCAACGGCCTGCTAAACCCAGGGTTTTCAGTTTAATCTTTGGGGGGACCATTCTGTGTGACAGTTGTTTGTGTTTCTCCCTGATGCACAGCCACCGTTCTTGATTTTAATTCCCTGTACCTGTACGCCATGTCGTCACTCGGCCCGCCCTCCCTCCTTCCCTCCCCTAGTCTGTCAGATACTACTTTCGTGCCTTTTCTTTGAATTCTGGGTTGAGATCCCAATGCCCGGATGATGCAAAACAGTGTCGCGGGCGGTTCTGGGTACATGTCGTCAGGCCCCTCCCCCCTCGTCACAGCAACGGCAAACAATAGATTTGCGCCTTTTTACCTGGGTTACCTGTGCAGACAACATACCACGGCAAGCATGGAGCCCGCTCAGCTCAGCTGAGCTCACCGTCACCATATGTCCTCTGGGTGCCGGCAGACGTGGGACTGCATTGCTACACAGCAGCAGCTGCTAACTGCCTTTTGGCGGTAGACGGTGTAGCATGAGTAATAGCCATGGGGCTGGCAGCCGTAGGGCTGCATTGCACCAGCCCCTTGCCAGGAGATGGTATATTATGACTGGTATCCATCATCGTCGTACTGGAGTGGCTGTCAATCATGGCCACCTGGGCAGACATGCTACTGTTTCGATGATGATGGCTACCAGTCGTAATATACTATTTTCTGCCAATTGCCCAGTATTGTCTGCTAAGCACCCAGAAGAGGCCGAGGGCGATGCTGGGTGCTGGCAGACGTGGGGCTGGCAGACGTGGGGCTGCATTGCTACACAGCAGCAGCCCCTTGCCTTTTGGCAGACGATGGTATATTATGACTGGTAACCGTCATCATCGTACTGGAGAGGCTATCACTCATGCTGCACCGTCGGCTGCCAGCTTAAGATGTAAAAAATAGATTTGTTCTGTATTCATTTGCTTCCCCTTCCTCCGTGAAATCAACGGCCTGCTAAGCCCAGGGTTTTCAGTTTAATCTTTGGAGGGACCATTCTGTGTGACAGTTGTTTGTGTTTCTCCCTGATGCACAGCCACCTTTCTTGATTTTAATTCCCTGTTCCTGTACCTGTACGCCATGTCGTCACTCGGCCCTCCCTCCCTCCCACCCTCCCTCCTTCTCCTGGTCCATCAGATACTAGTTTCGCGCCTTTTTTCTGACCAGGCGCCATAGCTAGCACTGGGATCATGGAGCCCGCTCAGATCACCGCGGCAATTATGAGCACTATGAACACCACGCGCATTGTCCTGGAGTATATGCAGAGCCAGGACATGCCAAGGTGAAACCCGGACCACCCGAGGAGGCGATTGCAGCGCGGCGAAGAGAGTGATGAGGAAATTGACATGGACATAGACCTCTCACAAGGCACAGGCCCCAGCAATGTGGAAATCATGGTGTCACTGGGGCAGGTTCATGCCATGGAACGCCGATTCTGGGCCCGGGAAACAAGCACAGACTGGTGGGACCGCATCATGCTGCAGGTATGGGACGATTCCCAGTGGCTGCGAAACTTTCGCATGCGTAAGGGCACTTTCATGGAACTTTGTGACTTGCTTTCCCCTGCCCTGAAACGCCAGGATACCAAGATGAGAGCAGCCCTCACAGTTGAGAAGCGAGTGGCGATAGCCCTGTGGAAGCTTGCAACGCCAGACAGCTACCGGTCAGTCGGGAATCAATTTGGAGTGGGCAAATCTACGGTGGGGGCTGCTGTGATCCAATTTGCCAGGGCAATGAAAGACCTGGTGATATCAAGGGTAGTGACTCTGGGCAACGTGCAGTCAATAGTGGATGGTTTTGCTGAAATGGGATTCCCAAACTGTGGCGGGGCCATAGACGGAACCCATATCCCTATCTTGTCACCGGAGCACCAAGCCACCGACTACGTAAACCGCAAGGGGTACTTTTCAATGCTGCTGCAAGCCCTGGTGGATCACAAGGGACGTTTCACCAACATCAACGTGGGATGGCCAGGAAAGGTACATGATGCTCGTGTCTTCAGGAACTCTGCTCTGTTTCGAAAGCTGGAGGAAGGGACTTTCTTCCCGGACCAGAAAGTAACCGTTGGGGATGTTGAAATGCCTATCGTGATCCTTGGGGACCCAGCCTACCCCTTAATGCCATGGCTCATGAAGCCGTACACAGGCAGCCTGGACAGGAGTCAGGACCTGTTCAACTACAGGCTGAGCAAGTGCCGAATGGTGGTGGAATGTGCATTTGGACGTTTAAAAGCGCGCTGGCGCAGCTTACTGACTCGCTCAGACCTCAGCGAAAAGAATATCCCCATTGTTATTGCTGCTTGCTGTGCGCTCCACAATATCTGTGAGAGTAAGGGGGAGACATTTATGGCGGGGTGGGAGGTTGAGGCAACTCGCCTGGCCGCTGATTACGCACAGCCAGACACCAGGGCGGTTAGAGGAGCACAGAAGGGCGCGGTGCGCATCAGAGAAGCTTTGAAAACGAGTTTTGTGACTAGCCAGGCTACTGTGTGAAACTTCTGTTTGTTTCTCCTTGATGAACCCTCCAAACCCCCCCCCCCGACCCGGTTCACTCTACTTCCCTGTAAACCAACCACCCCACCCCACCCTCCCCTCCCCAATTCGAGCACCGCTTGCAGAGGCAATAAAGTCATTGTTTTTTCACATTCATGCATTCTTTATTAGTTCCTCACAGAAGTAGGGGGATAATTGCCAAGGTAGCCTGGGATGGGTGGGGGAGGAGGGATGGAAAAGGACACACTGCATTTTAAAACTTTAACTCTTATTGAAGGCCAGCCTTCTGATGCTTGGGCGATCATCTGGGGTGGAGTGACTGGGTGGACGGAGGCCCCCCCACCGTGTTCTTGGGCGTCTGGGTGAGGAGGCTATGGAACTTGGGGAGGAGGGCTGTTGGTTACACAGGGGCTGTAGCGGCGCTCTCTGCTCCTGCTGCCTTTCCTGCAGCTCAACCATACGCTCGAGCATATCAGTTTGATGCTCCAGCAGACGGAGCATTGCCTCTTGCCGTCTGTCTGCAAGCTGACCCCACCTATCATCTTCAGCCCGCCGCTTGCTCTTTTCATCCCGCCATTCAGCCCGCCACCTCTCCTCTTGTTCATATTGGGTTTTTCTCATCTCCGACATTGACTGCCTCCACGCATTCTGCTGTGCTCTATCAGCGTGGGAGGACATCTGCAGCTCCGTGAACATATCGTCCCTCGTCCTACGTTTTCTCTTTCTAATGTTCACTAGCCTCTGCGAAGGAGAAACATTTGCAGCTGGTGGAGGAGAAGGGAGAGGTGGTTAAAAAAGACACATTTTAGAGAACAATGGGTACACTCTTTCATTACAAGGTCGCATATTTCGGCTTGCAGGCAGCCATGGTAGGCCACAGTGTTTTGGCTTTTTTAACCTTCTTAACATGCGGGAAAGGTTGCAAACAGCAGCGCATTTCCCATATCAAGGATGAATTGGGTTGTCCATTTAAAATGGGTTTTCAATGTAAAAGAAGGGGCTGCAGTTTCCCAGTTAACATGCGGCACAAACACAAGTAAACCACCCCCACACACACACACGATTCTCTGGGATGATCACTTCACCCCTCCCCTCCACCGCGTGGTTAACAGCGGGGAACATTTCTGTTCAGAAGAGCAGGAACGGGCGCCTCTGAATGTCCCCTTAATAAAATCACCCCATTTCAACCAGGTGACCGTGAATGATATCACTCTCCTGAGGATAACAAAGAGAGATAAGGAATGGATGTTGTCTGCATGCCAGCAAACACCGGGACCATACGCTGCCATGCTTTGTTATGCAATGATTCCAGACTACGTGCTACTGGCCTGGCGTGGTAAAGTGTCCTACCATGGCGGACGGGATAAGGCAGCCCTCCCCAGAAACCTTTTGCAAACGCTTTGGGAGTACATAAAGGAGAGCTTTCTGGAGATGTCCCTGGAGGATTTCCGCTCCATCCCCATACACGTTAACAGACTTTTCCAGTAGATGTACTGGCCGCGATTGCCAGGGCAAATTAATCATTAAACACGCTTGCTTTTTTTTGTGTAATGTTTACAAATATTTACAAAGGTACACTCACCAGAGGTCTCCTGTGTGCCCTGAGGGTCTTGGGTGAGTTCGGGGGTTACTGGTTCCAGGTCCAGGGTCACAAACATATCCTGGCTGTTGGGGAAACCGGTTTCTCCGCTTCCTTGCTGCTGTGAGCTACCTACAGTACCTCCATCCTCATCTTCCTCGTTCCCCGAACCGTCTTCCCTGTGTGTTTCTCCAGTGAGAGAGTCATAGCACACGGTTGGGGTAGTGGTGGCTGCACCCCCTAGGATCGCATGCAGCTCCGCGTAGTAGCGGCAAGTTTGCGGCTCTGCCCCGGACCTTCCGTTTGCTTCTCTGGCTTTGTGGTAAGCTTGCCGTAGCTCCTTAATTTTCATGCGGCACTGCTGTGTGTCCCTGTTATGGCCTCGGTCCTTCATGGCCTTCGAGATCTTTTCTAATACTTTTCCATTTCTTTTACTGCTACGGAGTTCAGCTATCACTGCTTCATCTCCCCATATGGTGAGCAGATCTCGTACCTCCTGTTCTGTCCATGCTGGAGCTCTTTTGCGATCCTGGGACTCCATCACGGTTACCTGTGCTGATGAGCTCTGCGTGGTCACCTGTGCTCTCCACGCTGAGCAAACAGGAAATGAAATTCAAACATTCGCGGGTCTTTTCCTGTCTACCTGGTCAGTGCATCTGAGTTGAGAGTGCTGTCCAGAGCGGTCACAATGAAGCACTGTGGGATAGCTCCCGGAGGCCAATAACGTCGAATTCCGTCCACACTACCCCAATTCCGACCTGCAAAGGCCGGTTTTATCGCTAATCCCCTCGTCGGAGGTGGTGTAAAGAAACCGGTTTAAAGGACCCTTTAAGTCGAAAGAAAGGGCTTCGTTGTGTGGACGTGTCCAGGCTTAATTCGGTTTAACGCTGGTAAAGTCGACCTAAACCCGTAGTGTAGACCAGGCCTTTGAGTCTCCTTTCATAAGACAGGTTTTCCATTCCTCGGATCATCCTAGTAGCCCTTCTCTGTACCTGTCCCAGTTTGAATTCATCCTTCTTAAACATGGGAGACCAGAACCTGTCCTGGAAGAGTCTATGGTGCCTGGAGAACTAGTGAAATGCCAAGAGCTATGAGCGGAAGCTGAGCGGGGAAGGGATTTTTAGTCACACAGTGTAAAACCACTTGGGTTTGTTAATACCTATTTCATTTTGATATCTAGTGAATGACTGCGTTAGGACATTTTTTGTAAAAGCTTCGATGCCCTCCCCCTGCCTGTGGTCAAGGTGCAAGAGCCAGAATAAACATCAGTCTGACAGACCCAGGGAAGGCCAGACTGGATGTTCCTGAGATTTCTAATGTAAAAAAGAAATAGGGGGAAAAAATTCCTTTTGCGGGGAGGGAGCTGCTGAGAGACCAAAAAACTTCCAACCCCCACTCAGGTCTTTGTTTATCTAACATAAAGAAGAGGGAGGAAAAAAGGGCACACGTCCAATTAAAAAAAACAAACACTTGCCAAGTCCCTTTGTAGACTTCTTCATACTTTGGTCCATTCCCTCTGGGGAAAAAGATTATGAAATATGCAGAGAAGCAACACAGTACAAGCTTTATAATGTTGCAGCCACTTTACCTTTGTGGTGACACATGCTCCTTTGAGCTGCAGCATTGCCAAATATGCAAGAGTGCCACGAACTCAGGTGGTTTTGTGTTGTTGTTGTTTTGAAGCTTGTGAGGCATTACTTTACCTTTGGCCAAGTAAATGCATTTCCCAGCATATTTAAACCTGTTACATCTTTTACTCTTCGTACAACAAAATATGAAAAAGCCACAGGGCACAGTTGGGTCCCAAATAATTGCATTTGCTAACTATACACGGACCTAGTAGCTGCATACATAGTGCAGCTCTGAACAGTTTCAGGCAGCTTCTAAAATACAGAATACAGTTAGTTCCACTAGAGGGCTCATAAAGTATGTAAAAGGACTCAAGTCCCACACACTATAATACCGTTCTGTGATTTGGGGGGGATCCGTGGGGGTAGGGGGGGGAGCAGCTCATCCCAAATAATTTCTCAAGTAGGATCACTTCTGGGATTTGAGGAGTAGGCTCACAGAAAGAGTGGCTAATGGGAGTCAGTTGGGAGCAGAATCAAAGCTCTGTTGATCAGGGAATATGTTTGCTCTGAGATCTCATTAGCTGCCAAATTATTAAGTTATTAATTAATCCACTCCATTTATTGTTGTGACATGGCTTTTCACTACTGGCTTAGTCCCTGCTGTGTAGCAGCACCAACAGCCAAGAAGCAATGAAGTGCCACTTATGTGAAAATGCCACCTCTTGGAGACAGCGGAAAGTCAGAGAGAAAGACTAGCTGCTAAGGGCATGGATTTCCAGTGAGTCTGGGTAGTTTATTTGGTTTGTGTGGCTTAGGGGTTAGAGCCAAGAATCTCGGAGTCAGGACTTTTAGGTTTTCTTCTCAGCTGTGAAACTGATTCACTGCATGACTTTGAACAACTGACTTAACTTCTCTGCGTCTGTTGAAACATTGCAAAAAGTAGCTCCACATGACCTGGGCTAGGGTTTAAATTAAAATGAAAGAGGAGGATGAGGGACTAATCAGCTGCCATCTTCCACAAGCTGGCCAGTGAGTAGCTCAGGAGCCAGAGAGGCCCCCCTGCATCCCCCCCAGCACGTGTTCTCTTCCCCAGTCGCTGCAGGCCTTCTCAAGTTTCCCACCTGTTGAGGTGGGTGGCATTTCCCAAAGTGTAAAATTGTTTAATTTGGAATGAATGGATGTAATGCACACCAGTGCCCTCTACACAGTGGGATGAGAACTGCCCAGTTGTGCGTTGTAGGCACTGTACGGTTAATAGCTCATTTGAGATTTTCAGCTAACTCAGATTGTGCTTCTGCTGGAGTGTGCTTTTGTTTTACGTTGCCAGGTCCCCCCCATAGCCCTGGCAGACCTGCCTCATGACCCAGGCACCTGGATTTGTACTGTTTACTCTGCATTCTCCACAGCTGGGGACAATGAAAGCACATCTGTCAGTTTCACTCTTTGGGCTGGTCTACACTTAGTCCGGACTTCGGACTAAGGTACGCAAATTCAGCTACGTTAATAACGTAGCTGAATTCGAAGTACCTTACTCCGGACTTACCGCGGTCCAGACGCGGCCGGAAGTCTCCCCCCGTCGACGCCGCGTACTCCTCTCGGCGAGCTGGAGTACCGGCGTCAATTGTGAGCACTTCCGGAATCGATCCCAGAACATCGATGGCGTGCCTCCGGACCAGCCGGTAAGTGAAGACTAGGCCTTTGTTTACAGTTTCTAGTCATTTTCCCTTTCACATTCTCACTGGCTGGCATGGTGCTGCAGTGAGAGCTGACTGTATGATGAACACCTCTGAGTGCCAATGATTCAACAAAATTTGCCAACTTCATTAGATAAACTATACACTGTGAATAAGTCGCTATCCCCACCGGCTGTTTCCATTGGAATTGGTTTTAGGTTTTGTATGGGCTTCTCTTCTATAAAACGTTGAAGCCACATTTGACCCACCATTGTCTCGTCCACACAGGGAGCTGAAAGCAGCTAGGATCTGAAAGGCTGAGCCAGTTTCTTGTAAGCTGATGTTATTAGCTTGAACTTTCTAATGAGCAGTTGAAGTAAATTAAGCTGCATGTCTGTGCAGTAATCAGGCAATAAGGAGACTCCACAGTGGCTTATCCTGGATCCAAAATGCTAAACAAGAGAAAAATATGAACAGGCAGTGAAAACAACTCCTCTGAGGTCCTATGAGATATTTGAAGGTAACAGCAGCACCAAACTGGAATTAGTCGGAGCATTAGCAGGCTCACATAGTTGAAATACCAAAAAGCAAGTCAGCTTCAGCTCCTGGTTCAGTTTGTGCTAGGAAGAGATGACTGAGCTTTGAACAAAATATTTTTTCTTTTTGTTTGGATGTCAAGTGTTCTGCTCTGCATGGAAATTAAACTAGACGAACGGCTCATTTCTTTGCATCCAGGAAACGGAAGGTAACTGATATCGGGGAAGACTGACGGAAAGATTGTATCCATGACAACCAGCAGATATGGCCTTGCTGCCCAGATGGCTGGTGCCTGATTGGTTCCCATGTCCTCCCAGGATGTGTTCCCAACCCCAATGGGTCCCTTTGCTCAGGACACCTATTGTCTCCAACTTGGTGCTCTGGAGACACAGGTGGCAAATTCCCAAATAAAAAGAGGCTCTCCTAGGCATCAGTTTAACCAATGCATGCTCTTTTAGCAAAACCCACCTTAGGCTGCATGTGCCCATGCCAAACAATCCTCCTTCAGATTTCTGGGGCTCAGGTCTAAAACTCTGGTCCATGACTAGAGCTCCTAGTGCTATTGTGATACTTCTAATAATAATTAATGTGGAAGCAGTGGACTGGATGGGGTCAGTGATCCCACAATCACTTCACAGAACCAGGAACCTTCTTCAAAGGAAAATACAGTAAATGGTGCCATAAGAAAGTTGGTTTGAGTAGATGAGACGACGTAATTCTTGCAAGACCTGGCCACATGAGCAACATCAGTTGGGAGAGTGAGGCACATGTTTGTGTTTACAGAAGATGCAGGTATTTGTCCTGTTAATAGGCCCTCACTACACATTGAACACTCTCTTCCAGGGGAATCAGAGTTAGAGAACTGATCGCGTTCCCTAAGGAACTCACTGTACCATAATCTGTAGTGATGTGTTTTCCGCATTCCGGCTGCTGCCTGGACCTGCCTCGGAAAGCAGTGGCATTTCAGGCAGCTGTAATCACACACAGCGGTGAGTACAATAACAGAAAGAAATCCGCCACAAAAGGAAAAAGTAATCGGTCATTAAACACGCCAGCCAAAGTTTCTCATTTACAGAGCGCCTGTTTTATGTCTAAAAGTGACACTTGCACCACGCAAAGGAAAAATGTCTCTGGGATCAAAACAGGATGTTATCCCATTATGGTGGTAAAAGGAGGGGAGACTGGGACTTTTCAGTTTGGAAAAGAGATGACTAAGGGGGGTTATGATTGAGGTCTATAAAATCATGACTGGGGTGGAGAAAGTAAATAAGGAGGTGTTATTTACTCCTTCTCGTGACACAAGAACTAGGAGTCACCAAATGAAATTAATAGGCAGCAGGTTTAAAACAAACAAAAGGAAGCATTTCTTCGCACAACGCACAGTCAACCTGTGGAACTCTTTGCCAGAGGATGTTGTGAAGGCCAAGACTATAACAGGGTTAAAAAAAGAACTAGATAATTTTGGAGGATAGATCCATCAATGGCTATTTGCCAGATGCTGGGAATGGGCGACAGGGGATGAATCATTTGATGATTCCCTGTTCTGTTCATTCCCTCTGAATCACCTGGTATTGGCCACTTGTCGGAAGACAGGATACTGGGCTAGATGGACCTTTGGTCTGACCCAGTATGGCCGGTCTTACGTTCTGCTCTTATGAGAGGATGACGGCACTCCTGAGTTCTAATCCTGGCTCTTCCACTGATTTGCTCCGTGACATGTTCCTCAGTTTCCCCATCTGCACAACAGGAATAACAGCAATATACTAGAAGATCATTTCAGATTAGTGCATTTTAAAAACAAAAATACATAAATACCTACTGCACAGGGTTGTTGTAAGGCTTAATTAACAATGTCTGAATGCATGTAGAGTGCAAACCACACTGAGCTTGCTCAGTAAATAATAACCTTGGTAATGGGACTCATCCTGCAAATTTGTGCTTGCAATCCCATTACATTTATTTGTGTGAGTGAAGTTTGGTGGGATCTGGCCTGAAGTTTGTAAAATGATCTGAGACTGCCTGATAAACATTATATAGGAAGACAGGGATACAATTAAAAAGAACAGGAGTACTTAGAAATATACAGGAGAATAAAGAGGTACACATTATCTGTACACCGCCTAACTTACAATACAATCATCTAGTACAACACACAGTTAAAAAGATGTTCCTGTTGCATCTTGGCTCCAGAAAGGAGAAGCGGACAGATAAGGTGACTCAGGGGATCACTATTCCTAGGCAGCTAGGCTGAGTAGCTATGGTCTGTGCATTCTTATACAGGGATCACAAAGGGGCCAGCAAATCAAACAGTTTTTAATGCGAAGGGGAGAACTGTACCAGTGGCCAAGCTTGGGAAAGTTGGTTGGTTGTTGTTTCAGTGGAGGTTACTTTCACATACATCACAATCACTCTGAATGGGAACACATTTATAAACCAAAAGTCAGCCAGCTTCAGATGCTAAAATGTCTCCTGCTGTAAATGAAGAGGATTTGAATTTTGAAACTGGAGAAAACAAACAGCAATGCAAATTCAGTGTATTTCAGTGAACCGTGAAAGGGGCCATTTGAGAGCTTTGGAGACCTCTGTGTCTCCATCAAAGCCATAACACTGCCCCCAAACAAAGACCTCCGCACTTACCTGAAGAGAATACTTGGAAAGGAAGAAGGTTGTTTAGCTTCATTTAGCCATCGTGCTCTCTTGGGTGCCAACATTGGAGCCACCTGCTTTGGTAGCCTTTTAACTGGGAAATACTAATTGAGCTGAGACCACTACCTCATTTCACCTATCAAGAAAACACTTTGTCACCTTTGCCCTGGGCTCACCTGGCAACCTAATAATGAGGCTCCATATTCTGTTACCAATCTCCTGTATCTTTCAGGGTTGTCTGCTGCAGGAGGCAGTGTGGTCTATTGGTTACAGCAGCAGACTTGGGTTCAGGATTCTTGCATTCTATGCCGAGCTCCGCCACTGAATTGCTATGAGAGTTATCTAATCTAATTTGGGGATACTATATATCCACCTTTGCAAAGTTCTTTGAAGTCTTTGTGTAAATGAAACAATAAACAGAGCACAAGCACTATCGTGCTAATACTCATGCAGTGTATTTTTCAGTAAAAAAAAAATCTTGAATTTACAGTTTTACTGTGAAACTGTGAATTGTGTGATTTGGTACTTTGTCTAGACTCTTCGGCATCCCTGGGTGTGGATCTTTCTGTTCCCTTCAAATTAAAGAAATCTTCATTTCCATAAAGCTCAATATTTCCTGTCTTTTGTCAAGCATGCGGTCAACTTGCAAATCTTTCTGCTGTGAAATATGAGCAAATTTCAGCATCTCAGTAGAGTCATTGGGGGATGGAGTCAGTAGTGAATTCTCTCCCTATCTCTCTACTTGAATTCCAACACGCTTTGCTCTGTGTTTCAAATAGAATCCCTCTGGATAGTGGCCATTAACCTCCCACAATAATCTTGAAAATTGTCTTGCATTCTTCCTGATTACTGCACCACTATTCAGTGCTAGAAAAATACCAGTGCTGTAAACAGAGCACCCCATCCAGGGCCATGTGCATGCCAACTTTTTAACACAACAAAAGGAAACTACTTTATTTTTAACATATTCTCACTCTTTACAATAGCAATAATGATTTCTGGGTCAGAAAATTCACAGCAGTTAATGGCCAGCTGGGTCAAGGTTATATCCTCAGTTACTCCACATGATTGTTAAAGACCTGCTCTTGCAAGACTTCCAGGCAGATCTCCTCTTTGAAGTCAATAGGAGTTCTGCATGCCAGCTGGTGGGAAATGCCCTCTCTGCCCTTAATGGCTTAAATATATCACTTCAGTTTAATACCAGGGCTGGATGATTCCTAAAGTGTGGAGGAATCAAGGCCAGTGCCACCATGGTGGAATTGCCAAAGGTCAGCTTCATGGGGCCTAGATTTGATCTTAAAGGGTTGGAAACAGCCACTTTTCTCTCCTGCTAGAAAGCCCCATGCCATGCATGCTTCTGTCTGCATTCATCATGTAAGTCAGTCTGATACAATTCAAGAACATAAAGAAGTACTAAAAGTTACATGGACTTTGCAAACAAATGAAAGGAAAATAAGTCCGATGTTAGGTCTTCCAGCATTGATACTATCTCTTTAATATTGCTATTTAAAGCACGTTTAATTATGCACCAGCTGGAGGATGATCCTAGCCATGCTGCCCTATGCATATCAAGCAACAAGGAGCACTCCTAGAAAGCTGTGGAGTTAGATGAAATTATCCTAGACAAAACTCATCTCAACTTGCTCTCACAGTAATTGATATGGGGCCTAATTGTCCATAACAAGAATTCACTAGTACTATTCTGGCTGTTTTGTACTCCACAAGACTTTCATCTCAGGCTTGTGGATTTACAGTACTGAGGTGTGGTCTAAGCACAGGACTGGGGGCCAGGAAATCTTAAGCTTGTCTCTGACACTACGTCCCTCTATGATCTTGGGGAATTCTCTGCTTCAGTTTCTGTAAAACAGATGATAATATGGACCCACCTCACTGGGGATTAAAAGTGGGATTTTCAAAAGTGATCGGTGCTGACCTAATTCTGATCCCCTTGAATCAATTGCCCAGGCCAATGAGAATGCAGGATCGGGACCTTAGATTGTTAGCTCCTTGGGGCAGAAACTATATTTTTGTGCTTTGTACATTGCTGGTTCTTAACAAACGATAGGAAAATACTTTTAGCTCCCACATTATGATGTTCGACCCTTGGCTGTACCTATCTTTTTAAAAATTGTTTATTTAATAAATAGTTTTATAATGAAATACACAAATGTTTTTTTGCAGAAGGTGGACAGAAGGAGCAGAGCGTTACATTTTTCTACGGGGCGGGATAGCAGATAAGAATAGCAATTTATAATTAATACTTCACATTCCTAAAGCACCTGTCATCTGAGTCTCTCTCTATAAACCCTACAAAGCTGGATATGTATCAATGTCCCTCGTTTATGGAGAAACTGAAGAATGGGATTTGCACAAGGTTGAGCAGTGAGTTAATGTCAGACTCAGAAAACAGAACCCAGATTGTTGGCCTGGCCGTCTCCTGCTCTAATCACTAGCCTGTACTGCCTCCCATTAATTTAACCTCACTATGCCCTTCTTGTGGGGATATTTTCCAGTGTTCTATATACAGTGAAGGCAGCATACAACTCAGCTTAACACTTAGGGGGGGATTTTCCATGGCACACATGGCAGTTGGGCACCTCACTCCAATTGGGCAGTGGGAGTGACCATCTAGCTGCCTTTTGTGCCTTTGAAAATCTCCCTTGCCAGTAGAAATATGTACACATAACGGTACTTAAACAGTATTTAAAACCACCCAAAACCACGACTGGTTTTATGGTGTAAGGAATCCAGGGACTCCTTTGAATATGGTACCTTCTGTATGTGCTCAGTTATTTTTGAATATATTAGGAAAGATCCTGTCACTGACCAGTGTTACTTTTCAAACAATGCATGTAAATGCCTATGCACTGAGCTTTGTCTTTAAAGATATGTTACCATATGTTGAGATACTGGTCTGTTTTATGTCTTCAACTATACATATCTTCTGACAGGTTGATTCGATCTGTCCTCCCTCTGCCTATTTTGGCCAAGAAATCTTGAGGCTTCATCTCCACTTCCTTCTGCTTAATTCTTGAAAGACAACAGAAGCAATTTTTCTGGGTAAGCATATTCATATATCCTCCATCTCCTTCTTTGATTTAGACCTTTGTTTGCCTCCACTCTCAATAACTTTATTCCTTGACCTTGATTTCTCCTTTTCCTCCCATATCTAAGTCTGTAAATTCATAGATCTTAAGGCCAGAAGACACCATTATGATCATCTAGACCGATGATACCTCCTATATAACACGGACCATAGATTTTTAACCAGGAATTCCTGCATCAAGCCCTTAATCTTGTGATCAAGGATGTTTTTGTTTTTAAAACATCCAGTCTTGATGTAAAGACTTCAGGTGAGGGAGAATCTACCACATCCCTTAGTAAATTCCAGTAGTTAATCACTCTGACTTTATCTCCTCTTATCACTCGTTCTCAGGCTCCACAACAGAAAATTGTTTAGCCCAGCCCTGATTAAAAACAGATATAATTTCAAAATAATTCAGATAGGAAAACAGTCTCCCTTGGTTTTCTCCTTGAGGAGCTTCTGATCAAGCAAGTCAAGGGGAAATGAAAAAGGGACTATTCAGTCTCTTTTTTGTAACTTGGTAAACAAAGCAGCTTAGTCTAGTGGACTGACTTTGGTAGTGGGAGCCTACATGCAAATCCTAACTCTGACACTCACTCGCTGGGTGGCCTTGGGTAAACCACGTAGCCTTTGTCGACAGTAGACATTTGCTCTTTACATTTCCCAGCCTTACTACCACTGGTTTGGCTCTCCTGGATGGTATCGGATAACTTATCTCTAGATGAAAAATGTAATTCTTTTATCGGAGCGCAGCAACCACATTCGGCCGACACTGCACACCAAGATATGGATCTATCAGACACACATTTTGAGCACACTGCTGTATTGTGGTGAGACCTGGACCAGCTACAGCAGGCATGAGAGAAGGCTAAATACCTTTCATACTCACTGTCATCACTGTCTTCTAAAAATCAAGTGGGAATCCAATGTTCTTGCCACCAAAGTACTTGAGAAAACAAAATTACCGAGTTCAATTGCTATTCTCAAACACTCAGATGTCTCTGTTAGACTCATTTGCACACCAGGTGGACAAAGGCCACATCCCAAAGTGTGTACTGTATGGATGCTTCAAGGCCACTGGGCCAATCTGGGTTCAGGTTCAAGGATGTTCACAAGAGGGACTTGAAAAACTTTCAGCATCAACCCCACAAGCTGGGAAGATGCAGCTAGAAAGAGGCTATGGAGGGCTGTGGTGCATCAGGAGTTAAAGAGGTTGAAGAGAGATGGTTGAGAGAGAGGAAAGCACAACAGACCTCAAGTGTAGACTTGCTCTGGCTTCATCTTCTGGCCCAGAGCTTTACGCCTGCATTATCTGGGGCAAGGACTGTCGCTGGAGAATTGGAGAGACGAGGTGGGTCAGGTTGTGTTCTTTGCTCAGGAATTGGATTTTTTTAGCCACTCCTGATGCAGCAGCATGACACAAAGTAATTGAACTGCTTTGCACTGACACCAGCCTCCTTTGAGACACGTGGTTGCCAATTTGCCATTCATCGAACCCTGCTGTTCTGTATTGTGGGGTATTGTGAAGGCAGCTAAGTGGAGGGTCTCTGGGCCATGCTGCCGTTTGAGGGGCACCTGGGAAGGGTGAACATTTTCACGGGGGGGGGGCAGATTTTGAGGTGCCCCTTGGAAGAATGAGACTTTGGTTGCACCCGAAGCAAGGGTATAGAAGTGGGATTCGGGGAGCACCTAGAAAGAAGCGAGAATTTGTACCCTTAAGGATGAGGCTCTGGGGTCCTGCCCTAGCACTAGGAGGCATCTGTGAGGGCTGCGGATTGAGTGCACCCCTCTTGGGCAGGGCGTTGGCCTCTCGGAGCAGGCTCGCCCTGTCCGGGGACTGCGCCCCGACTCCCCACGGGAGCAGCGGGAATACAGCGCCCCGGGCCCGGGCGGAACCTCCCGCCCTCCCCGCGGAGACACTCAGCCAATGGGGCGGAGGGGGCCGGCGCTAGAGGCCGGTGCCCAATGGGGGCAGCGAGCGGCGCTCCGAGTGCCGGCGGTTCGGAGCTCGGGCTGGAGCCCCAGCGCGGTCTCGCCTGACCCACCTGCAGCGCCAGGGGAAGGCGCCAGCCCCGCTCGCCTGCCTGCAGCTCCCGGGGCCAGAAGCCGCCAGGATGCCGCTCGCCCAGCTGGGAGATCCATGGCCCAACATGGAGCTGGTGCAGCTGGACACGGAGGTGAGGAGGGGGCGCACGGCAGGGCATGGAATGCGGGCGGGGAATTTGTGGGGAGGGGCATACAGCCCCCCCCCCGTACCCATCTTGCAGTAGGGTGCTGGGGGGCCGGGTGGGGGGGAGGTAGCCCCCACCCTAGTGGACGGTGGGGTCCGGGGAAGCCATTGGAGCCCCTGCGTGGCAGAAAGGGGAGCGGGACCCCTGCCTGCACTGCGGGGAAGGGGCTGAAGGGAGCCTGCCTGCACCACGGTCGGTCTGGGTCTGAGCCAGGGCAGGAGGGCCAGGCTGGGCGAGATCCCAGAGGTTTGGTGGGAGGGATGTTTTTCTCTCCCATTGAAAGCCCTGAGGTCAGCGCTGAGGAGAAAGAGCCTCTGTGTGTGTGTGTGTGTGTGTGTGTCCACATACGAACACACACAAAGTTTCCCTTTGAACAAAGGAAGTGCCCAGGTCTCCTCTTCCACCTCACCCAGATGAGGAGTATGGCAGCTAAGCCTCGCTGTAGACTTGTCTATTAATTAAAGACATAAAAATCCCCAAATTGATCAGATGAATGCAATTAGGGATTCTGCACCCAGGATCTCTGCTCCGGATCACTTCTCTGCCCCAACCCTGCGCTAAAGGAATTGAGAAATTCATTTTTGGGGAGGGGGGAAGGAAGGGACTTCTCACCTGATCCAATCAACATGTCTGCAAGCAGGTTTCAGTGGTTCTAACAGCCAGGAGTTAGTTATTTATTTTATTTAAGCAAAGAAGCAGATTCCCAGTAATCCTGTGGGTTTTGTGTGCTGCCCTGAGGCTGCCATTCATAATCTGCTGCATTGATTTGGCCTATTGCACTGCAATATTTAGGCTGCTGAGCCCCTCAGGGGTGACCCCTTGTGGGTGTACAGCTGGGCTGTACAAACCAGTCCTGGGCTAAAACATAGTGCTGAATAGTATCAGTCCTCAAGCAATCTTTTGTACCAAGTCTCTGGGCCAAGGGGGGAGGGGGGAGTTCTCCAAGTATCAAATAAAAACAACAAACCGTACAACTGTCATCTTTTAAATCACATTTTGGAAGTGTCTTGCCTGTATTACTTTCTCAATATTGGAGAGGAATTAACTTCCCCCCAAAGTGTCTCTTCCCTGTATCTCTCATGTGTGTAATACATAAGTTACACATGTACAACTAATCAAATTTCCTGAGGATTTGTAGGAAAACCATCCACCAGTATACTTGCTAGACTGAGTGCATTGTAATGAACTGTCAGATCAGCGTATTAACCGCTCCTTAAGCTATATTTGACCCTAGATAATCTTTTTTTTTTTTAAGGGATGGAGAGTATCTAGCTTGCAGTCTATCCAACATTTAAGGGCCTAATTAAACCTAACAAATGCTCTGAAGTACAGAATGAAGTCCGGAACTCTCACCTTATCTCTGAATCCCTTGTTATTTAGATTGCAGTAGTGCCGCAAGTGTGCTAGGATTGTTCCAAACATAGATGAAAACGCAGTTCCAGCTTCAAAGTCCCAAGTCGAAATGTCCCCATCAGAGTACTATACTGCTTCCCCTTCAAAGCATGCACACTGACACTTCTCTAATCCAGTTTGCTAGGATGGGCATACATTTAAAATGCCCAGGTGTTCTATCTCGTATACACACTTCTTTCTCGCATACACATTTTTCTTTCCTTCCTGCTTAAATCTCTCTCTTCCCTCACCCCCACCCCCAGTAACTCAATCTTTGTTTAGATGGACAGGATACTGCATGTGCCATAAACATGCATTGTTGCAGGCTTATGCTACAAATTTTTAAAAGGAAAGGTGCAAGTTTGGGGAGCATCTAAACTGAATATTAAAGAATCACCTATAGCTGTGTGCTATGAAACTGAGCTCCTACTAATGATAACTAGACCCAGCACCTTTATTCTACAGCTTGTCTTTTTCTCTGCCTACCCACCACCTCACCGGGGTGCACAAGCTGAGGTTCTCCTGCTAAAACTGACCAGTCCCTAACACTTAGCCTCTTGATAGGTCTTTCATGATAGAGAAAGAAACTTGACTAGAAACCTCTGAGCAATGACCATAACAACAAATGTTCTGTTGAGAGAATGTCATTGGTCACAGCTGTCCCTTCTCTTTGCCAGCCAAGCCCTGCAAAAGAGAATTTGGGTCAATACTTCACCATGCCCGTTAGCAGCAGTGCTAAGGGTCTCCATCTACGGTGGGCTTAGAACATCTGGGGTGCATGGATAGACCAAGGATTCATCTTGAAGTGAACTAATAGCATCTGTTGTAAAGTTTTGAGTCATCAAAGCGCATGTGCGCGTACAGGGGTGGGAGAGGAGGGAGTTACTTGTTCCACAATGATTTGATCAAGAGGCCTGCTATCATGCTGTGCTTTCAGGGCTGACTTTTGTGGTGAGGTAACTGAGATCTGGAAGATGACAGTGCCGTAGTACCACGGTGCTTTGAGTCTGCTTTTTTTTTTTTTTTTTTGAATCGGAAGACCTCATAATACCTGATTACTAAATGCAAACTCTAACAGGAGCAAAAATGAATGCCAGTGTCAATGACACGCAATGCTGCTGGCAGGATGGGGATTTACTGCCTAATCCTGTGGACAGACTGCACTTGTGTGTTGCATGCCTGGCTGCTGACGGTGTCAACATTACTTGAGTTATACTGCTGATGTGAAACTGATGTCTTGGGGTTTTTTGTTTGTGGTGGAGGTCGTGTGTCCAGTATGTTTGGAAATCAGTCCTATCTATGAAGTTTGTTTCTAACAACGGAAGAATGAGAAAAACTAATGTGTGCTCACCTACTCCCTCATTAGTAGCCTAATTTAAGTCTCAAGGCCTGTTTGTTTGTTTTTCTGTCATCACCCCCCGGCCCCCCAAACACATACACCCCTTCCCTCCCCCCTTTGGAGTGTGAGCATCCAGCATTCCAAATAAAATCAGTGGGACCAGCAGGTTCTTAGCACCTTTAAAAATTAGTCCCTTAACTTCTGGGGTGATTGTGTCTTGTATGTAGAACCCAACTCCTAAAGCTAATATCCCAACTAATTGCGGAGTTGTGTGCATGGGCACTGGATCCCGTGTAATAAAATGGATAGTGTTGGTGGAGTTTTGTTTCACCTTTAAGTCTGGCTGCCATCTTCTGTGCTAGATGCCAATACAGTCTCCCTAACCTGGCAGAATATCTATATAGCTGTATAATGTAGAGAAGGATTGAAAGACCGAATCTGACTCATGGCTTCAAAGGTTATTAAAGGGGGGTGAGGGTCTGCTGACCCTTCTTGTGAAGGGTAACTTAGCTATGAAATGAGACGTTTCTGGAACGTCAGTTACGTAAATTACTCTGGGATTCTTGCCACAAAGGTTTTAAATGGGCTTCCGCAAACCTTTGCTTTCTGAGTCATGGAGCAGAGGTGTTATCGGAGTGTTCATGGAGGAATCAAACCTATTGTTTTTTTTATGCTCCAGGAGCATTAGTAATCCTTTTTTTTTTTTGAGACTGGTCGTAGTTTGTTCTATTAGTCTCAGCAAGCTCAAGTGAAGAAGGTGGAGCTGCTTTGTGGGGTGTGCATTGGAGCAAGTGCGAGACCAATGCACTGCAGGAGGCAAGTAGGGAAACACTTAAGTCCTGGGCACCTAACTCAGCCTCACAAATATTTCAGTTCCTCTTCTGCTTTGATCAGAATATTGCTTACATAATGAGGAAATGTGTGTGAAGTAAAGTGCAAGCAGTAGAAAATGAATCTGAGTGACTTAATTGTCATAGTAATGACAAGCAACTTCTAGGCAATGCTTTTCGCTAAACTCTTGTTTCATTAAGCAAACATACAGCACCCTAACTGACCGTCACTTCAAACTGGAGTTATTTTGCCCATTATAAATACATGTCCTCTCTCTACTGAGCAAAAGTTCTCCATGGCTAACTTGTCTCTTGTGAACATCTTAGCTGAACTCTATGCAGTGATCAGAAGATAAACAAGGAAGCTATATGATCTCAATCTGTATTAATACGTTTCTCCAGTGTCACACAGTCAATTCATCAGTCTGTCGCCTGGGCTATGCAGTTTTGTGTAGGGTGTCTTTTTTTATTTTGTGGAGTTTTGCTTTCTGGAACCACAATCAGCAAAGACTCTCAAATTCCATTTAAAAGAAAATTAGCAACAAAACAGTTTGCATATCAAAGTACCAAAGATTTTTGAAGGAAGGGTTTGATTCTCATTAGACAGTCTGTTGGGATTTTGTACATCAGCACTTAATGTTTCACCATTCATGGAAGTGAGTGGGGAAGCTTCTTTCTGGATATGTAATATTCTAGTTATGTTTAGGCATGGAAGGATTAGATTTTTATAGGTAAATGTCGATAAACATTAACTTCACCATACAAACATAAACGGATGAAAAAATATTTCCATCAATAGCTGTAAATATAGATTACTATACTAGGCAAAGTAAGAAATTCTTCTTGAGAACTTAGTATGATTTAAGGATATTTACTCGGTATATTTTGACGTGATATTGACAATTTGTGAGTTAATGCTTATAAAGCTTTTGCTTTTTGAATTTCAACATTTACTGTCATCAAATTATCATCTGACTCCCCCCCCTATTTTATGCAACTGTACAAATTTAAATCAATAACTGAAAAAATGCTTTAAAAGAATCAATATTATCCATTGAAATTATTTTTAAAAAATCCAGTTCTGCCTAGTCTAGTTATATTTTATGGCCATCTGTATAGTGACCAGTTGAAATTTAAAGCTTTAGAAATAGCACCAGGGTGTCTAAACAGATCTATCAGTAGTCCAAGGCTCTACTTTTGCTGAACACTCTAGTTAGGAAATAAATGTCTTGATTGTCTTAATGGCAATAAGAGAATGAGCTTCATATTTTTCATGACCCAAAGGGGAGGAGTTCTTCCTGCTTCTCTGATTCAGAGCAGCCATGGCTACCGTATTCAGTTCTGGCAATTGCTTTCTGGCTGCAATAAGGATTATGTGGAATTAAAGGGATTTAAAAAGCAAGATGTCCTAAGATAAACATCTCCAAGTGCAGCCTTAGGTGAGAGTTATGTAACCATATACAAAAAGAACAGGAGTACTTGTGGCACCTTAGAGACTAACAAATTTATTAGAGCATAAGCTTTCGTGGGCTACAGCCCACTTCCTCGGATGCAAGGTGCCACAAGTACTCCTGTTCTTTTTGCGGATACAGACTAACGCGGCTTCTACTCTGTAACCATATACATTTGCTTTCTTAATAGACGATTGTATTGAACAGACATCCCTATGGTGTTAAAGTCTATGTATGAAAGGGGCTACAAGTTGCAAAGCTTGTTTCTGAAAGTGATGCACTAGGTTATTTCTGGAGCAAGTGACAACTAAAGTCAACACTACAGGTGGTATGTCAGATTGCCGTCTTAATCTGCACTTTCCTCAGACACAGAGCAACGCTTGCTGGAAAAGTTGGGTGGACAGACTGCTGACTCCCAGCAGAGATGCCTGTGAGCTGCAGTTTCTGTAGCTTGAACTGCTCTTCCTGGCCAGTCAGTGTCAGTCCCCTGTTAATACACAACACTCAGAGTTCAAGAGCCAAGTTTCATACAATGGAATTCTTGCAGCAGGCATTGCCTGGTCAGTACCTATGACACTCTCACCAGCATTGCTCTCTTCTGAGTCACCCTAGGGGTGGGGCAGTCATGTAGCCTTATGTTTGGAAACAAGAGACAATTTGCTACCTAGATTGTCTTTGGTTGTGCCACACATATAGCTAGTTAGCTGTGTACGTATATTGTATGTAGGATGGAGTCTTGAAAGAGGCTTCTTACAATACAAAAAGTGAAAAACCCATACATTTGTTTAGGTGTATTTATAAAGCAATAAATTGCAGCATGTTACCTGGGGAGATGACTACTCTACGTGTCAGGACAGAGATATGTACATAACTCCAGATGGGTCACAGAGATCTAAATGGAAACCACCAAATGAGGTGGTAAAGAGTTTTTTTGGGGGGAGGGGGGGAAAGAGTCTTGGCTCAAAATGTGCAGGCTTCTTCCAGCAAAGCTAAGTTGTACAGCACTTTGAAAAGTGACTCATTTGTTGGATGAATTTGGTTCCCCGTTGAAGCACATGTGTGCGTGCAAAGCACCCCCTGGAATGTGAGCTTTGTTTTGATTTCTCCCAGCATCCCTACCGCTCCCAGGCAGGATTATAGTCCATCACAAATAGCTTTCTGCAGAACCCGTGCTGTTTGACAGGAGGAAGTCAGAAATGTAGTACTTAAGGGTACGTGCCAAATGCTTAGGAAGAGGCAATCGGGTGAAAGGGGGAGATGCTACTGGGATAGACAATACTCCCTTTCAGTTAACGGTTCTATCAGTTACAGCTCACTCGGTGTTTTGAAACCTTGTGCTTCAATAGTCCCTTCCATCCAAAGATCGCAAAGCCCAAGGAACTCTGTGGCAGAGCCGAGTATCAAACCCAGGTGTCACATGCCTTACCCACACTCTCTTGCTTTCCTCCTTTTAGATGTTCTTCTCGGAGTGATTGTGGATGTGTGTTCCACTTAGGTGAGCTTGTGGAGAGCTTTGTATACCAGTACTTGTGGGGGCAGCGCATGTGCCCTATGTCAGTGGCTCTCAACATTTCCAGGCTACTGTACCCCTTTCGGGAGTCTGATTTGTCTTGCGTACCCGAAGTTTCACCTCACCTAACTACTTGCTTACACAATCAGACATAAAAATACAGAAGTGTCACAGCACATTTTTACTGAACAATGGCTGACTTTCTCATTGTTACCGTATAATTATCAAATACATTAATTGGAATATAAATATTGTACTTACATTTCACTGTATAGAGCAGTATAAACATTTCATTGTCTGTATGAAATTGTAGTTTGTCCTGACTTGGCTAGTGCTTTTTATGTAGCCTGTTGTAAAAGTAGGCAGGTATCTAGATGAGTTGATGTACCCCCTGGAAGATCCCTGTGTACCCCCAAGGGTACACATATCCCTTGTTGAGAACCACTGCACTTCACCTCCTTGTGTCTCCTCCTGAGGCTATTTAAGGGCGTCTGAGTTTCAGGTTGGCCAAAGTCTATTTTCAGTTACTGTGGGTTGCCTGGGTGCAAATGAAAGCAGAGTTTGGCTCATGTGAAGCTCGGTTCACTCTCCTGGCATGTGCTTTTAGTAACGGAGTGGCTGCTAATTAAATGTGAACTTCCTCAACTTAAAATGGGCATTCCACCTCTTGTCAGGCTTATTTTTTAAATACATAAACAACCCTTACAAAACTGGAATTTTAATGAACAGTGACTTATGAATTGTCTATCAGAAACAGCTGAGCCAATAAACACGAGCACCCTTCTACGCTAGTGATAGCAAGGAAGCACTCTCCTCTATGCAAGGAAAAGATCTTACTTAATTTCTTAAATATTCTTTGTAGGCTAAAGCCACTGACAGCTTCTCCTAAACAATACATCTGTAATCTCTTGGAAACAGTTAGTTCTTCTGCTAGTTTGGTTCCGTAGTGGTACTGTTGTTTTTCTCTGGCCACTTATGGTTGAAAATACTTCTGATTCTTTAAACTGCGCAAGTGTATAAGAGGAAACAAAACTTGGTTTGGGCCTTTCTAAGTGGCTGAGTTAGAACAAGCAGCTCTGATACCTTTGAAAATCTGGCCCTAAGTCCTTAAACCACATCTAACAACGCCTTTTTGGGTGCTGCATGAATAACTGGTGGATGTGACTGAAGAGTATATGCCTGCATGTATCTGTATCAAACTACAAACTCCATCTGTGAATGCCATTTTGACTGTAAATGGTGCTGGGCTGTCATGTTGTGTTTTACCTCCATCTTGAACTGGGATTCCAGGAGGTGCCAAGAGAAATCCTTGTGCGTAAAGCAGCCGGGAGTCATTAATCTGGATGGTTTTCTATTCAAAAGGAAGCAGTCTAGGACAACTGAGCTGGCTGCAGCCTGGGGGAACCAGTTTTACCAGACTGGACTGCATAGGCCAGATTGAGGTGCATTTCACACAATACAAAAACCAGGGGTCACCCGATGAAATTAACAAGCAGCAGGTTTAATTCAAACTAGTAGTACTTTTTCACACAATGCACAACTAACCCATGGAACTCATTACCATGGGGTGTTATAATGGTCAAAAGTATAACTGGGTTCAAAAAAGAATTAGATACATTCATGGCGGATAGGTCCCTCCTTGGCTATTAGCCAAGATGGTCAGGGAGACAACCCCATGCTCAGGGCAACCCTAAGCTTCCAGCTGCCAGAAACCAGGAGTGGAAGATGGGTGGATCACTCTGTAATTGCCCTGGTCTGTCCACTCCCTGAAGCCCTGGTACGGGCCACTGTCCCACGCAGGATAGTGGGCAAGATGGAGCATGGTCTGACCCGTATGGCAACTCTTGTGTTCTCTTATGTTGCTTACCTGAGCTGCTCCGGCCAAGGAATGTGGCAAGGGTGCCAAAGTCATTTCCACGAACCCCAATTGAGTAATCACTGTTCCCAGCAGCTCTTAGGTACGTGCTTGATTTTTTCCCCATTGAAGTCAATAGCTTTTTAAGCATGTGTTTAAGTCCACACTTTAGAGAAGCAACTGGTTGAGACTGATTTCTCCCTAGGGTAAACTGGAAGCAACTGGAACTACACTGGTGTGAGATCAGAATTGGGCCCTATAGGTGTAAATATTGCAGGGCTAATGTCAGTCTAGCGGGAAGGGATTTGCTCTCTTCTGTAACTGACATGGCCATGCTGTGAATTGGAGTGGCTCTAAATTCACACATTGCTCGGGGCATAGCTCTCATAGAAAGGGAGATCACCTACAACTTGGAGACTACAAGCTGTTTTCCCTGCGCTTATCTTTGAAGACTAGACTTGTATGTGAAGAGCTGAGTCTGCCAACTCCTCCCTGTGCTAAACTCTTTATCATGAGTTAGCCACCAGCTGGTAGGCATGAAGTTCAAAACTATATTTAATTGTGTGTGTGTGTGTGTGTGTGTGTGTGTGTGTATTTCATGACAAATGTGGAGCCCCAGTAAGATATGGTAGAAACTGAATCCCTGTAGTGTTAAAGTGAGACTTGGTTAGTGTCACACTCCAAAAGCTGTCATACCAGGGGTCAATAAATGCAAGTTTTCTCTGCCTTGTTTTAAAAGGGCATGAATTAAACAGGGCCAAAACATCACTTCTTGTTAAGTGTTATGAAAGCTTGAGACCGATCTCGGAAAAACAAAAACACTTAATCCTAACAAAAGTTGATTTAAGCCCCTCCAACTCCACAATGTTTAAAACTCACATTACAACGCTTAGAACATGAGGGTGACGTGGGTTTTTTACCCATGAAAGCTTATGCCCAAATAAATCTACTAGTCTTTAAGATGCCACCGGACTCCTCGTTGTTTTAATTTCATTGCCTTTCGTTGCTCAAGTTGAGATGCAAAAAAAAAAGAGCATAAACAGAGATGAGGCAAGTACATTTCTCAGATTCTTTCACTTCTCAGCTAAATTTATTAATAAAAACACAGATAAATTAGCTTTACAGGGGAAGGATTTTTACGGAGTGTTCTTGCCACTCTGCTAAATATCAGATATCTGTGTCTAAGCATATATCTCCCACCCATCTTCACCCCCAAGTCGTCTTGCTCCTCCAGGGCTGCCATCTTGCTGAATTTGACACCGCTTTCATTCCCAAGAAGGCAACAGGCTGCGTGACCAGTGCTTTGTTATTATAGGCATAAGTCCCCTATCATGACCTCACTGCAGATTCCAGCAATAGACGTTTGGCTAGCAGGATAGTATTTATTGAGTGGAAAGGGCCAAATGCAGCCACAAGCCAAGCAGTTGGTGCAGAAGTTCCTGGGGCGCTGTCAGCAGTGATGTAAATGATATCCAGTATAAGCCCATTTTAAAATGGGTATCAGCAGTAAAACTGTAACTTCCGATCTGGGATTCGTGAGGCAAAAGTGTAACATACGCGTCCATCTCAGCGTGTAGCTTTTCCTGCTAATACAAGAGTGTAAGGCTGATGCAGCTCTGCCTCTCCAGCCAATGTTCACAGAACAGCAAGCGTGCATAAATCACACTCACTTGGCCGAGTTCCAAAATGGTGCTGTTTACACAGGTCTTTTTAGGTTAACATGTCAGGTTTTTTTGACCAGCTCCACTTGTCATGTATATCTGATGTGTAAAGGACACAATTGTGCTGTATCTTATCAATCTGGCCCACACAATTTATGGAGCTTTCAGCACCTTCTAGCCTAGTATAAAAGTCTATTCAGGTAAACTTAACTGTCCCTCTCCAAAATGGCATTTTCATAGTGCCTGGCATTTGCTAACAATGGATTCTTCTTTGCATTTTGCAGAATGGGCAGGTTGCACCAGAAGAAGGCGGGAGACATCCATCAAAGGTAAAAAACAAAAACAAATGTAGCATCTTCAAGTTGGAAACATTCATCTGAGCTGTACGTTACACTGCTATGTGTGGTTTTCTTCCAGAGCCAACTGAGTAAGCCTTCATTTTATGGGGCGTGGAGAGGTGATGGTTTAAAATCTGCTACTCTGTTGCTAACTGGGGATGGCGGGGTAGAGGGAGGGAGGAAGGGTGGGAGGCAGGGGAAGGGTTGAATGCCCCTGTCATGCCCTGTCCTTGCCTTCTCACTTTCCCCTAGACTTGCATGTACAATTTCACCAAACCAGCATCTTGAATCTTCTCAATCACTCTCCTCCCAATGGAGATGGGCTCAGTGGTTAGAGCAGAGGACTAGCAGTCCGGACTCCTGGGATTGGTTGGTGGCTCTGATACTGACTTGCCCTGTGACCTTAGGCAAGTCTTTTTACCTTTCTGCTTCCATTTCCCCATCACTGGAAAGGTTAATAGAAATCCACAAGCATATTGTGAGACTTGACCGTCAGTGCAACTGTCTTCAGGTTCTCCAAGTGCAAAGTATTTCCCCCTACACCTAGTCTTTATCTCTTCGGTATATGGCCCCCATTACCATTGTACCTGGGTGCGTCACAGTCTTTAATTTATTTATCCTTGCAACACACTAGTGATTTCTACATTCCTTGCAGGGCAGGGCTAAGGTAGGTGCTATTTTCCCCATTGTACAGATGGGAAACTGAGGCACAGACCAGCTGGGACTTGCCAAGGTCACACAAGAAGTCAGGGACAGAGGAGGGAATTTTACCTCCTCTCAGGCTAACCAGGGGCTCATCCTTCTGCTCTATAGGCCTAATGCCCTTTCTAGTCTAAATGTGAGCTGAATAGTGTTGAGGAATTTGATTTCAGGGATGTGTTTTCCCTGAGATGAATTAGCATCCAGTAGGAGAACGGCGATTCAAACTGATGTTCTGCCTCTTAGCCAACAGGGACATCTTGCAACTTGCTGTTAGTCTAACCCTAAATTGCACGAGTGCTGCTGCCTTGTTTCTCTGCCTGCTGCACAAGGTTGCTCATGCTAAGAAGTGGAGAAGAATGGCTGTCTGATTGCATTCAGGGTCCCATAAGCCCTTCAGTATGGGTAGATGAGTATTTAAAATGTAGTTTTCCAATATGCTAATATTATGGCTGCGGAGAGAGGCATTGTGGAATATGCAACTCCTATCACAAGACATGATGAATGGATTGTCCATCAGAGTTCATTCGACACGTTCTCTCCTAATCAGGAGTCACCCTCTATATCTGATGTGTATCCTTGGAGGAGTTTTCAGTCTGACACCGCATTTTAGCCTGCAGCTCTATGGATTTTTCTTTCCTTTCTGCTGGCCCTGGAAGTTGATTTTGATTGTGTTCCAGTAAGTGAGTTTCCCACTTCCTTAGATGTAATTTTGTGCCATTTAAAGAAGTTTAAATGGAATAGCGGTTGTCTTGCCTCTCTAGGGGTTGATGCCGAAAGAACCAATTCTTGTAAGCCAATTCTCTTTTCCACACTTGTGCCTTGGCTTTTAATAAAGCTAATGTTAAAAAATGACATATTACATAGGTTGAGAAAAGAGTGTCTATACATCTGGGTATAGTCCTTCACGTATTCACATTTGTATCTTGACCTATTCCTGACTGGTTTGGATCTCTGTTCTTCAACTTGCCAGTCTGATCTTAGGGGTGTCATCTTAGAGGCATAAAAGTAGCATGTAGAACCTGATGCTGACACAGGAGCAGGCCTCTCAGGATCAGTGATAATGTGCACCCCTCTGTGTTGAGAATACAGCCGACCCTTGGTTCTTTGCGTTGCTAGAGTCCTTCCCTGACAAAGGTGTTGTCTCCTCTGACTGGATTCCCACTGGCTTGCTGAGGCTCATTGTGGGACTTGCCTCTTTCATCTCCAAGCACGTTACTGAGCTCTTCTCCTGTAAATGCTGCTGAAGGACAGCAGCTCTTGCTACTTCAAGTAGTCTTTAAAAATCTGGGATTTCTTTTAGTATGGTGATCTTACATGGGAAGACAACCCAGCTGATCCTGCTTTAGACTCCGCTCTATAGAAAGTGAGGCTTGGGACTTCTGTTCCAGTCTGCAAGAGGGTCTGCAAGCACCTTAATCATTAAGTCAGCCCCCACTTCATGAGGCTAAGAGATGGTTACCACTTTACAAGTGGGGGACTCTGAGGCAGAGTGAAGTTAAGTGACTTGCCCAAGGGCTCACAGCAAGTTGGTGGCAGCTGGGAAGGGAGCCCAGGAGTCCTGAAGGCTACTGTCTTGTTAAGCCACTGGGTGACTATTCTTTGTGCCTTTCTGAATTTGCCATGGCCTCCGTGTCAGTCACACTGACGATAAACGACTACACATTGCTAACAAAAACCTTCCCGTCCCAATCCAGGGCTTCAGTAACTTAATTTGTGAAAGATCTGTTTGGGATAATAACACCTTATTTATCTTGTAAAAAGTAGAACTGATGTTTTCAAGCAGAAGCGCATGCAAAGGAAGTCCCTACTGAAACCCCTTTCCTCTGAAATGGCACGGCTAACTCTGAAATACCCTGTAACCAGATCAACCAATTCTGGCAGGGTGCTAGGCCTGGATATCAGCAGAAAAATCTCCAAGGGTATCTTGCTTCATGTTTTCAGATCACTGAACCTGTTAGTTTGAGGTCAGATTGTCAGCAGTTGCTTGCTGCATTTGTAGAACTGGTGGTTGCACCTTTACAGTCAGTAAGAAAAATTAGGTTAAGAAAAATTCCTCTGCATCTGTTGCTTGCCTTTCTGATCTGCTGTGGCTGTGTTTGGAATAGTGGTAAGAGTAAACACTTTATTTGGGGGTTTTATTCACTACCCTCTTACAACCAAGGCCTCGTCTACACCAGACACCTCACAGTAGCACAGCTGTACTGACGCAGCTGTGCCACTGGACGGGTCTCCGCTGTCGCCGCTCTATGCCGACGGGAGAGAGCTCTCCCACCGACATAATTAAACAGGGTAACTTATGTTGCTCAGGGGTGTGGGTTTTTTGGTTGGTTGGTTTTTGGGGTTTTTTTCCACACCCCTAGCTACATAAATTATTCTGACAGGTGCTACTAAGACATAGCCTAATTCTGCAATCTCACCTAAAAATAGCCTTCGTCGGTGAGATCAGCAGATAACAAGGATTACTCAGCACCCACATGTAGTGCAGCCTGCCACTCCCTCTGTCCCCACAAACTCTATGTAGCCAAAATGTGTACTTTTTGTTGTGCAATAAGTGAAGGTACACTCTCTAGGAACCCGCTGATGTCCATCTAAAAGAACCAGATTGGGACCTCACTGGATTCTGTATAAATCTTATGCTACCAGTAGGTAGTTTTCCTCCCACTCCCATAAGGGACTGTTCTGGTGGTGTGATATTGCATGTGATCCCTCTTCGCTCTCAGACATGAAGCACAGTAAAAGCTAGTGGACAAGGCTAGGAGTCAGAGCTCCTGGGTTCTATTCTCAGCTCTGGCACTGACTTGCTGTGTGATCTTGGGCAAGTCACTGTGCCTTAGTTCCCCATCTGTAAAATGGGGATAATTCATGGGCGGGTTACTGCTTGCAAAGTTTCTTGTGATACTTGTATGAAAGCATTATGCAAAGACCTGCTGCTACGTACAACAGTGGTATTGTGGATGTTGTAGGGTAATGTGCATTTTGAGAGTACATTTGACAGCCTTATTGGGACCAGCCTCGACACACTCTGGTGTGAGTCAGTCTCTTCCAGTGGGTCGCCGATCGATGCAGTTGGAATGATGCACTGTATGAGTGTAATTGTAACTCCACTGTCCTTGGCATTGAGCCCTATGTTCTCAAGTGAACCATATTATGACTCTTCTCGTGTTCTTGAAGGTGGGACTCCATTAAAGTCTTGCTGTCACAAGTCTGTGCAAGCATCCTTCCTCACTCCTGCTCTGTGAGCACCTTGGCAGCGCCTGCCACAGACGCTGGGGGTGGGAGGAGTGACGTCTGTTGACTCCTGAGTTCAGACTTGCTTCGCACTCAGCAATAGTCTCGGGGAAAGGCAGCACGACTCTCTTCAGGAGAAGCAAAGAAATCTGAACTAATAGTCCAGCTTTCAGATCCTCCTTGTAAGGAACCCACAGGCAGAAGATAAACCCCATACAGTATAAATGAGCATGAGCCCAAAGCAGAGTCATGCTTACCAGCGTGCTGTTGGCATGCCCAGCACTGTACAGACTTGAACTGCCCTGGCTCCAAGAAGCTTGCAGTCTAATTGTCAGACAACATTAGTTCAGATCCACAATACCTAGATCCAACCCTAAACCAAGCAGGCTTTAGAAAAAGGAAATTATGTGGGTAAAAGCTTCAACTGTTGGTGTTGCTATTCCTGCTAAGCCCCACTGCATTCGTTATTGGCCTTTAGGATGGACATCAGAGACACTGCCCAGGCAAAGGAGTTATATAAATTGTCTAGGACTCCTATGGGTTACTGAATGAAGGAGCCTTTTTCTTTCTTGTTCTGTATCAGTGGCACAGACCTTTTATTGCTTATGGAATAAGGTCAGTAACGCTTACATCTAGGCCACCCCCTACCAGCCTGTTAACATTTATTTTCAAAGCCGTTTGAGAGGCCTCTGTTTTTCCTTTAGCTTCATTTCCTTTGACACAACATGGACTGGGACTATGGTTCTTCTTCGAGTGATGGTCCCTACGTGTATTCCACATGCGCCCATGGGCAGCAGGTGAACCCCCGCTTTGGGGAGGCTAGCCCACCGGCCCTGCCTCTTCTGCCCAAGGCTCTGACCCCCACACGTTGGAGCCCCAAAACTCCCCTCCCCCGAATGCCCCCATCCCTGACGGCCCTCCCCCCCCACCACAGTCAGGCTGGGCTGAGAGCCACCGGCAGCCTCCCCGAGCGCCAGCTCCTCCCACCCCTGAAGGTCCCCCCGGCCGCCAAGCCACTGGCCCCAGTAGCGCCCAGCCGAGCCTCCTCACTCCCCAGGCCACTGGCTCCCCGCGTTGCTCCTCACTCCCCTGTCCCGAGGAGGAGTGACGCAGGGAGCAGCGGGGACCTTGGGGGTGGAGGGTGGAGTGGAGGAGGCAGTGGGGGTTTTGGGGAAGTGGGGGGGCCTACCGCGGCCCAGTTGTCTGGCGGCAGGTTGGCACCTTCCCTGGCCTATTATATCCACCACCCATGTGTGTGCCTGAGTCCAGAACGTCTTACGAGCAGTGTCCATTGGCCTCCACATGCATCATAGCTCTCCTTGTGCTTCCAGGGCATAAAAGGCAGTGCAGGCCCATGCCTGTCCAGTTCCTTCTTACCACCGCATGGTCTGAGTCAGAATCTTTGCTGTCCTCGGCTCCTTTCTACTGCGTCATTCCTGTAAGACTTTTATCTAGTTAGTTTTTTATAGCATAGCATGGCTTAGCGCTTTTTTTTTTTTTTTTTTTTTTTTTTTTTTTTAAACCCACCTGGGGATTTTTCCCCAGAGAAGTCTGGGATTATGCCCAGGGTCGTGGGGTTCAAAAACTGCTTCCTGCCTTTGCTCCTTTTCTGTGAGCGACAAACGTCGCTGCTGCACCTACTGCCTGGGTGAAGCTCACATTTCTGCCAAGTGCAGCATCCATCATCTGCTCTTCCACCCCGACAACTCATGAGGGCTGAGAACTGAGACTCAAAAAACACCTCATGGAGAAGGCAATGAAGCCCCAGTTGGATCCAGACCAGGAAACACCCCCTTCCCCTGGTACATCAGCCTCAACAAGCAGGCAGCATGCCACCGAGCACGAGCCTGGGAGCAGAGTTAAGTCTCTTAAGCCTAAAGAGAAGGGTTCACAGGAAAGTAAGGGGCACTCTGACAGACATTAGGACAAGTCATCTATGTCTAAGACTGTCCTGAAAAGAAGGGATCCCTCCTTCGACCCCGTCGAAGTTGGGAGAGCCAGTGCGTGCAGATGCTAAGGTTTTAGGCCTGACTAAATTTTCTTAAAAAGCGAAGGAGGCGCCCAAGGATACGGATCTGACGGTTCTGACACCAGTTCCAGGATGAAGATGCGGGATAGACCGCTCCTGGTGCTTCCATCCAGTTTGGGAACCAAAGCAGTATTAATAGTGACATGGCCCTAGAGGGAGCTGACAGCCACAGTGACCAGAGAGCCTCCGGCTTCGCCAGTGGATTCTCCTGTTACTCCAGGATGGTTGGAGACCTATATCTTCCTGGAAGACCTCTTTGCTCTCCCCTATCCACATTCACTGCTCCAATCAGGTCAATCTATATTCTGTGATGTTGTAACACCAGAGGAGGAGCCTGTCGCAAGGAGACAGTCGTTCCCCCATTCCACCCACCAGCCTTGAAGCTCAACCATTGGTTATAGTTGGTTTCACCAGTGATCAGGGATCCGGACTTCTCTTCTGCTGAGTTGAAAGCTCTGCAGGAGTCGCTGCAGCGGAGAGGAGAGGAAGCCCCAGACAGAAGATCTAGAAGATCAGGGTTCCGACCGCCAGCCAAACAGAATTGGCCAAGGAACAGGTGGTATCCTCTGCCATGCAGTCCCCCTGCGGTGGTGGATCCATCTTATTGTCAATATTGGGGACTGTGGGAGCCCTACCCCAGACACCCAGGATCGGTGCAAGTCCTACTTGCCATTGCCCAGATATATGCAACCTGCCCCATGGGAGTATTTGGAGGAGGAAGATGAGCCAGTTCCAGGAGCAATCTCGTCATCGTCACCAGGCAGTCACTTCGTCTTCTCCGTCTCCACCCAGTGACTTTAAACAATGCCAAGAGTTCATGCACAGGGTAGTGGCAGAGCTACAGATCCCACTGGAGGAAATCCAGGAGCTACAGCACAGCTTAGTAGACATTTTGCAGCCCTCCAGTCCCAGTAGAGTGGCCTTTCTCATCCACCAGGCCATCATGGATCCAGCAAAGGCAGTTTGACCCACCCCTGCTTCGTGTGCTCTCACCCCTCAGAGAGCTGCGAAGCGGTACTTTGTCCTATCCAAGGTGGGAGAGTTCTTGTTCTCTCACCCTCCACCAAACTCCTAGGTGGCACAGATGGCTACAGAATAGTTCAAGCAACAGCACTCGGAGGCTACTCCCTCTGATAAGGGGCACAAGAGATTCAACCTCCTGGGAAGAAAGGTCTCTCTTCCTCCTCCCTCCAGTTCAGGATCTTTTTTATCAGGCCCACTTGGCTAATATGATTTATCAATTATGCTAGATTTCTAGAGTTTAAGGACAAGCTCATTGAGAAGGATAGAGCCGGCTTCCAAGCCTTAGTGGATGATGGCAAATTGGTGGTCAAAACTTCACTCCATGCCATGGAACATGGCAGATGCTGCATCAAGGGGGATGACTATGCCCATTGTCATGAGGAGATGCATCTTTGCATCTTTCCAAGTTCTGCTCTTTGATACTATCATCCATTTTCTTGTGGAATAGGGTGGGTCTGTCCACTCCCTCAAAGACTTGAACAACGCTTTGCTCACTGGGCATTTATACCCCTGTCCCCATGAGGAAGTGTCATAGGGGATATAAGGCAAGACCCCCTCCTCAGCCTTTTATGATCAGGAGCCATCACACAAGGCCAGAAGAGTCAGTGAACTGGGAGCATGTAGGGCAGGCCCACCATATGCTGCCTTCTATAAAGAAAAAGTCTCTCTAAGTCCCCATCCCATATTCAGACCCAAGGTAGTTTCTGAGTTTCATATGAGTAAGGTCATCTATCTACCTGTATTTTTTCTTAAACCATGTGCCTTGGAAGAGGAGAGAAGATCCGGAGGGCTTTGGCCTTTTAACTGCAAAGAACAAAAGATGTTAGACACCTAAACTAAATATCTCGAGTTGTATTATCTTTTGGTACCAACCAGCTGGCATCCCCCACCCAGAAAGAGTAAGGGCTCATTTCACCAGGGGGCAAGCTACTTCAGCTGCATCTCTGAGATGCCCATGCCTATACTAGAGATACGTAGGGAAGCTACTTGGAGCTCTTTGCAGACATTTACAAGACATTATGCCTTGATACAGTTCTCAGCTGTGGACATAGGCACCAACTTCCTCTCTACCTGGGGGGTGCTCAACCCTCCCCTCTGCCCCAGGCCTGGCCCCACTCCACCCCGCCCTTTCCCGCTCCCAGCTGCACCCCCACTCCACCCCTTCCCCCAAGGCCCTGTGCTCTCCCTGCTTCTTCTCACCCCCTCCCCTGAGCGCACCCCATTTCCGCTCCTCCCTCTCCCTCCCCCTTCCAGCATCTCCTGCATGCCGCTGAACAGCTGTTCCACGGTGTGCAGGAGGCTCTGCGGGCAATGGGGAGGACTTGATCAGCCGGGCTTCCAGCCGGCGGGAGGCACTGGGGGAAGGAGGCAGCTAAGCACCCGCTAATTTTTTTCCGTGGGTGCTCCAGCCCTGGGGGATTCAGGGGGTCTTGGGTCTTCGGCAGCGGGTCCCGGGGCGGAAGGACCCCTTGCCGCCGAAGACCCAACGCGGAAGAAGCTCCAGGGGCCCGGGCCCCGTGAGTTTTCGGGGGCCCCCGGAGCGAGTGAAGGACCCGGCTCCAGGGGCCCCGAAAAACTCTCGTGGGGGCCTCTGCAGGGCCCGGGGCAAATTGCCCCACTTGCCCCCCCCCCCCCCCCCCCCCCCCCCCGGGCGGCCCTGCCTATGGCTGTGGGGACAACACTACTACAGTCAGTTCTCTTCTACGTCCTCGCACCGACCTGTTTGACTACTGCTTACTAATCTCCCATGTGTGGAATACACAGAGGGACCATCACTTGAAGAAGAAATGGAGGTTCTTACCTGTAATTGGAGGTTCTTTGAGATGTGTGGTCCTGATCTGTATTCCACTACCCTTGCTCCATCCTCTCTGCTGTGGATTTGTTACACTTCAATAAGAATGAGAAACTGGAGAGGGAGAGCTGTGGCATATATGTGGGCCAACGGATGCTGTTTGCAAGAAATTCTGGACTCGGGTGCATGGGACACATGCACATCCCATGTGCGGAACATAGCTGGGGACCACACATCTCAAAGAACCTCCAGTTACAGGTAAGTAATCTCCATTCCTCCTCCCCCCATGCGTTACCCCGCTCCGACCGCCCCATCCATTGAGAGAACTCTTTCCAGTGATGGTCTCTGGGAAGCAGACAAAGGGTTAATCCAAACTGGCTCTGTATTGGTACTGGAGTATGTTGCACAGCAGATACTCAGGCTCTGATCCAGCCTAAACCAGGAGGGAGTTTGTAACATCTCTGCTCACAAAGACTCACTGGCTGCCTTGCATAGAAGCAGTCTGATGTCAGAAGGGAACTTGGGAGCTTGCTCAGAAAAGTTGTCCTGCTTTTGCGGCCCTATTGGCTTATTAAATAGACCTGGGGTGTGCATAGGTCTTCCACGGAGCACATCAGCTCCTCTAGATATTTGCCTAGCTTTACAACAGGCTACATAAAAAGCACTAACGAAGTGAGTAAAAACTGAAAGTTCATACAAACCGAATGAGAGAGTCCGCAATTTGTCAGTAATCGTGTGACTGTGACACGTCTGATTTTGTAAGCAAGTAGTTTTTAAGGGAGGTGAAACTTGGGGGTACACAAGACAAATCAGACTCCTGAAAGGGGTGCAGTAGTCTGGAAAGGTTGAGAGCCACTGAATTAGATTGACCGGCAGTGTCTGCATTAGCCTCGTGGGTCGTAAATCCTGTTCCCTTCTCAGCTAAACTGGTAGTTCTAAAATCTAAAGAGCAGAGTAATGAGGTGCCTTGCTAGGCTGCTGATTCCACAGCTGGTTAACGGGAATAGAAAGTAACGAATGCAACAGGAAAAATGGAACTTCTTTGATGGAATATACATTCAAACGCTGATTAATTAGCTCAAGGGCAGATTGCATACTCTTAAAGAATTAATGCATAATGCCTTGCTCTTGACGACGAGACCCAATCAGTGAAATCATTTCACAATGAACAGAGTTGACTTACAGAGCAGAAGCTGTGCCCACTCTTCCTCCGTGACAGTAAAACTAATACCCACTGCTGAGCCGGTGATCTGCATATCCCGTGGTTATAATGATAGTCCCTCATAAAAACGGGGCGGGAAGTGAATGAGTAAACACCTTTCGCAGTTCTAGTTCAACACCATAAAGGAGACCTTTGAAATCTCCTAGCCTCCGCACTCCTGTGGTATGCATATCAGTGCCACACCTGATTCCGTGCTTGATCTGAATCTTGTTCTTGGATAGTTTTGAGCAGTAGATGCAGGGCCGGTGCTACCATTTAGGCAAACTAGGCGGTTGCCTAGTTTTGGGGGTGCCAAAAAGAGGTGCCTCCCATTTTTTTACCCTCATTCCTACTCCCCCTTCCTGAGCGTGCGGTCGCCATTCCACTTCTCCCGCCTCCCAGGCTTGCGGCACCAATCAGCTGTTTGGCGCCGCAAGCCTGGGAGGGGAGGAGAATTAGAGTGGGGGTGGCGTGCTCAGGGAGGAGGCAGAGCAGGGGTGAGCTGGGGTGGGGAGCTACCGCACGGCTCCCCGGGGGGGGGGAGCTCCGGGGGGGGGGGGGAAGCTGCCACGGGGGCACCTCAGGGCAGAGAGGGGGACTGGGAGCTGCCGTAGGGTTGGGGAGGGGAGGGGGGCGCAAGGTGGAAGTTTCGCCTAAGGCACGAAACTTCCTTGCACCGGCCCTGAGTAGATGGCATGTGGTGGGGTAGAAGAAGTGGACCTGGCACAGAGATGCAGGGTTGTAGGAGCATTAAAAAGCGGTGTCTAAGGCAGTGGTATCCTGCAGGGAAAATTCCCAGGAAAAGCTAATCTTGGGGAAAGCTTAGGCGGAACTTTGCCTCACCACCTTCATAAAACCAAGCCCCAGGAAAGAGCTGTTTGGCCCAGTGTGTGTGTTTGGAGCAGGGTGGGAATGCCATCTGCTTATGTGGCGTAATCCCAATCAGACTGTTACTGCCCTCGGCCTACGTGTTCCCTTTCCCAGCTGCAGGTCCCATTCATCCTCTGTCTACAATTGCAGCACCCCCACAAATCTCTCTTCTCTGATACCACAAAGCTTTCTAATTTACCTGCATCACTACTGCCACCTCGCCAGAACGGCTCTAGTCAGCCCCGAGAGGTGGAGTGGCATTTGGGGCCTGATGCAAGTTCAGTGACCTATGTTACAAAGGAGGCATTTAACTGACTGCATCGTCACCTACAGTAAAATCAGTTCACCACAGGGTTCTGGGGAAGCAGCACCTCTTGTGATAAAGCCAGCAGCTTTATTTCAAGTGTAAACCTTTGTGCTTGGTACTATCCAGCTCTGCTCTGTAGCTCCTTGAAATGAGATTTAGATGGATAATTATGACCCTCTTTCCCCAATCTGATAAGTGAGAAGGGCTGGGCTCAATTCCTGTTGTCTAGGTGGTCCAGGCGAGCTGTCCGGTGGGGCACATGCTGCAGTCCATCCTGCGGGGACCAGGAACGCAAGTTGGTTTACCCAAGGGAGGGAATGGGGAGTTGCCTAGAGAGGAGGGGAGAGAACACCGTGGGAAGGGAATGCTGCTCTGGCTCACTTACTCGTCTCAGTGGAGCAGAAAGACGAGAGATTAGACCCATAGATGAGAGGGAGAACAAGGTGGAAATGGGTGGATGGCGATAAGGGCCTGTGACCACTCCCTGCCCTCACCTTTGCCTGTGGCACAAGATGCCCCACTGATGTCAGTGGGACTGCATAGGTATATCTCAGGGTATGGTGTGGCCCATAAGTTTCAGTAACCCCTAGACACTCGCCTACATTAGAAGGACATGTGGCAGTATCTTATGGCTCCTCCCTTTCGACAAGGGGCAGGGGTGACAGGCTGCTCTTACCGGTGAAGTTTCAGTTTGTCTTTATGACCTAGATCTCTCTAAACTGTGTCCCAGCAATTCTTTCAACTTTATAAACTACAAGCCCTTTGGTAGCTGTGATCCCCATCTGATCGAAGGAGTGACACAGCTCCTGGCAAAGGGGGTTGTCTCTAGTGCTATAAACAACGCTGTCTCTTTGTCCACCCATACCTGGGTGACTGGTTGATGCAGACAAAAGACAGAGAGATCCTGACCATGAGCTGTGTGCTGTCTCAGCTTTGAATCCAGCAACCGGGTGCTGTGTGGGCCTTTTTCTCCCAGGCACTAGTCTCTCCTGGGACCAGCTTCATGCTCTGCAAGGTCAACCACAAGCGGGTTCCTCTTGTAGCCTCTGATCGCGAAGCAAGGAGCTGCCTGTGTTAATGGTCATCTCCATTACCGCCTGGGTACGTCTTCATGCCCTGGGCCCCATGAGGGCACATCTGAACCAGTGCCAAGGACGCTTCTTAAATCAGTCTGCTCCACCTATCCCTTGATGGTCACTTGTCTCCTGAATCCAAGCTTGATGCCGCTTATCTATCTGGAGATGGCTGGCCTCTCGCGCAGAGTGGTTGCATGGCAGGAACACCAAATAGGGGTTGCCCCTGAAAACTGGTCTGTAGTTGCACTAGGCCGGGTTCCTTCAAAATACAGGTTAGGGGTATTAAGAAAACACCTGTTTTTAGTCATCAGAGAAAAGGATCAGCTGCCTATTCCAGACTGGTACTCAATTCACCGAGTCGGCCATGACTTGAAAAATCCGGCAAAAACACAGGTGTGGCCTGAATCCCTAATACAGAGGTGCCCAGGTGGCAGGGGCCTGCTGTACCTGAGCCAGTGAAGCCCAGACTTGTCTACTGAACATGCTGTCATTGTAAGTGGTTTTTAATTCAGCCTAAGCATAAGTCCTGCTGACAAGGAATGCCCAGCAGTGTGATTCTTGCCAATCCTGAATAGCTGCTTTCGTCTTGGCCTCTGAAAATGAGGGTTTTAAAAATAAATAAATCTAAAGGCTCCCCCTTGAAACAGAGACTCAATCTGTTGACACAGCTGCAGCAGCTTTCTCTAAGAATTGAAAAGGTCTGCTGCTGATCTGGGGCACGGGGAACAGACTGATGGCAAAGGTTGCTCCAAGATGGGCCAACCTGAATGAACTGCAGAAGGCATCTGCAGTGGCTGGGTGTAATCTGTACTGGAGTAGTCTACTAACACTCACCTCCTTGACTGCCCTGTTACTGGCAATCAGCCTTCGCCTCTCCAGCCCAAGAACTGGTTGGTGCTCTGACTCCTAATCAGTCACTGCTTTTTCAGCCTGTCACAGTTAAAGCCTACCATTTAAACTGGCTGTTCCCTGCTTGTCAGCCAACTAATCAAGTGGTCTTAAATTTAATGCAACTGTAGTGCCTGACGGGCGCCTGGCTGTATTCCTGCCAGTGCTCTTGCTGTCATCCTCTGCAAGGGTTGGCCTCTGCTTAATGGCAAGTTTCTCAAAGCTATTTAAAAAAAAATATATCTCCCTGTTCGAGAAGCCTGGCCTCGGATGAGCTGCAGACTTTAATGAATAATTGAATAGGGGTCAGTTTACAGGACTTGCACATGAGGAATGCAGTGAAGTTAGCAGCAGCCCGCGAGGCTTGCGTTTGTACCAATTTTGCTTGCAGGACTAGCGTGGCATTGCTGATTCTGAAATCGCTCCCCTTTTTAATTATGACTTCAGATAAAAACCGCCTCTGGCGCTTTGTGTTCCAAAGAAATTCCCTTACTCTGCTAGCTATCCATTGGCACAAACCTGGGATATGTTCCAGCTCACAAGCCATCCGTCTCTCTCTGTCTCCCTTCATAGCAAGACTCCGAAGAGAGCTATAAAGCAAGGCCCCTCCTTTCAGCCCTTCATCTGCTGTGTTCTCTTGACCTGATACGCTTTGCTGGCACTGAGGACAGACTGTGATCGCATTTTCAAAGGGGAACTGACTGTGATCCTAGAGAGTAATTTATAGTAGCATGCAGACTAGGAAGGAAACACAACAAAAACTGACAAGAACTCTGCCTGCATTTCTCCCAGCAGGGCTAAATAAGCTGCTACTCCTATCCTCACCCTCCGTGTGAGGAGATGTTCTGTTGCTTCATCTGTACCGGAGAGGGAAGGGCTGGGGAATGTTCCAAACAGAAGCTCTGTGGTGAAGCAGAGATCTTCAGGGATAATACTGTTCTACATCTGTGATTCTTTACCACCATCATGCAAAGCACTTGTAAGCTGTGTGAGACAAATGGCAGTTCCAAGTCCTGGAACTCCGAGAACTACAGATCTCATGACGCTAGGACTTTGTAATTCATTATTTTGTGAAGCTAGAGAGAGTTTATAATGTTTAACCGATTTAAAATCTTAGCTTTGAGCCCTGCCCGCTTAACTTGACAGAAGGTAATTTAGCTTTAAGGCTGGTTTAAACTTAAATCCAAGGTTTTCCCCATGTAGATATTCATGATCTCAGTGAAGTTTGTGGGTTTTTTTTAACAGCTTTACAAGTGTCAACTTTATGTGGGGGCTAAATGTAATTTTACAGAAGAGTAAAATTCTTCTATAGCTTCAGGTGAAACTATAGAATCATTTCCCCCCCCCTCCTCACTGTTCTGCTGGCTGTCAGAGGCAACACAGGTAAATCTGGCACAAACAATGGTGGCTCTTCTGTGCTGCTCCACTGTAGCAAACCCTCAGAAGGAAATGCCAGGCTGGAACTGCTTGTGCTGTGTAAACAGGGTGGTGTTCAAACAATCTTGAACTTTGTATTAATAGATCTTCTTGCTACACTAGTATGCGATGGCTCTGAAGTTGTTTATCAAAGGCTATCTGGCTTAGAAAGGTGGCTAGCCACTTCCTCCTTGTTTCTAGTACAAACCATTAGTCTTTCTGCAGCATGAGAATTGGAGACCACACTGTCAACTGATTAGGATTTTTAAAAAAAAACAACCCCCCGCTTCTTGCCATAATGATACTCAAAGGCAAAAGGATTTTCTTCAGCAGTACAGTACCATGAAATCTTTGCTTGTATGGGTCTAACTCAAACTGCCATACAAACCTGCCATTGAAATTTGAGTGGTCCTGCCTTCAGCCACTCTTCTAGTTTGGATGCTAATGGCAGGTGTTGCAATATTCACACCCTTCCCCAGAGGAATGATGGGCAGATATTTTGTTTTGAAGAAGGTATCAGTGTGGTGGTGGTGGGGTTTTTTTGTTTTGTTTTTTTAAATTGGTCTCATCAAAACTCCGGCTCACTGCAGCTCTGGCTAATGGAGAAGGATTCCTGTTCTGTAGAGGGAATGGTATCTGAAGAGAGCTCTGTCACATAACTTATTAATCAGTCATGTTAATTACGGTAGTGCTAAGGACCAACCACGAATGAGGCTCCGTTGTACAAGGTGCTATTTGAGTAGCAGTCCCTGCCCAACGATACAGTCTAAATACGCGAGGTGGGGGAAGGGGTATAGCACCCTCAAGCAGAGTGAACAATGTGAAGATATTGGCAGCCATGTTAATTCCCTTACTGTGGAGGCTGGGGAGCAGGGGGGTTAGTTAGGAGGAGATCAGCTAATTGGGAAGAACAGAGAAGAGGTGAGGGGCAGGGCCAGGGAGAAGAGAGTAAGATGGAGTAGGGTGTGGCATGAGGCAAGGGTGAACAGACGGAGGGAGGGACAGGGTTGGCGCAAACAGCCAGTCAGCGCATGGCAGAGAGTCCAGTCAAAACTGTGGGAAGTTCTCTGAATGTTCGAATTCCCTACTTAGGCCAGCCATGTCTTCCATGACCAGCTGGAGTCTCCTGCTTGTCCCCTCTTTAATCCTTTCCCCAAGTGCCCTCTGTTGGGCTGCGTTTTCCCCTGCACAGTTCTGGGTCTGGGGGCGGTTCCGGAGGGATGGTTAGCACCAACTAGCCCTTATTTCACCCCCTCCTCCCAGTGCAGCAGTTCTTGCTCTGGTGGCTCTTCCTATCAGCTAGAAGCTCTGGCTGGTTCCTCTGCAGTTCTCCACTGGAAATGCCAGTGCTGTAGCTTTGGACGTGGAGTCAGGAATAGCAAATCAGCAGTTAGAGGCGCATAAAAGGACTCTGTTAAAAAGGCTTTGTGATTTAGTGGTGTCGGTGATTCACTGGGCTGAGGAGAGACGTGATGCATCAGCTGAAATGCTTTAGCACAGGTTGGCCCAGTTACTGCGTATTTTCGATTACTCCCTCCTTTCACACTTTGTAATGCTCATGTCGTCGCACCAGCAGGGCTTTCTGTGCTAAACAGCAAGTGGGGGCTGAATGAATATGCTGGGCCTCCAGCGGAGCAGTCCAACCCTCTAGAACAGCACTGCTGAATGTACAGAGAATTCACACCCTCTTGGGTGCAACTGGTAGAGTTTGCTGTGCAAAGGAAGTGCTGGAAAGCAAGTCCCAGTTCCCTTCACCCTGGCAGGGAGAAGGGGGGGGGTGGGTTGGTCTGAAACTCTTAAATGGAAATGACACCATTCTTGGTGCACTGGGCAAAACGCCAGCCCCTATCACTATTCAAAGATCACAGGTGTAGAGAGAGCCACCTTTTCTTCTCCTATCCCCACCCAAAGTCCTGATTAAGCACCCAGTCCAGGTGAACATATCTAGCTTCAGTCTCTAAGCAGTGGAGGGAATTCCTCCTGGCATCAGTTTGATTTCACAACATGGCTTTTACAGGCATTAAAGGAAATGACATTCTGTCATGTCACAGCCAGGCAAGTGTCTGCCAACTTATCTGCTCTTAGTACAGCTCTGCTATCAGACAGCTCAGCTTTAAGGATTCACAGAATCCAAAAACCAGTAATTTGTATTGTAAGATGCCATTATCTGAACTGATGGAAACAATGCTTCCTTGCTTAATTTCCTGCAATGATTTATTCATACACCTGCTGCGGTAGCTCTCCAAATTGCAGGATGGTGGGGGAGGAAGGCTGCCACTGCATGGCTGTTGTTTTGTACACCCCCCTCCTCAAACATGTAACCCATTTAAAAAAAAAAAAAAAGCTTTGTCGGGATCACAGAGGCCTTGAGTGTCCTACAAGGAAAAATGTGTCTTCTGTGTTGTTGTGGGAGGAGTATGGAATTCCCACATCCTCATGATGGCAAATAAATTCCACATCCCACAGCCACTCCAGAGGCACTTCACTTAATATTGCAAACAAGTATCAGCTCTATTTGTGGAACTAGTGTTAGATCTTCTTAGGCAGTGAAAAGGAGTCTGTCATTCCTCTACCGAGAGTGTAAAAATAACAAGAACTACGTAATGTCTAGAGTGAACATAGCATTGATGTACAGGTTTTTTCGAATTTCTTAATGTTTCTCAACTACAGGAACTAGATTTGCTTTATCAAGCATCCAAGATTGCTGTGCATTTTATGTGGGGGTAAAACTGGAGACATCCCTACCTTCTTGCCTTTAACAGAATTTGCAGAAATGTCAGATAAGACAAGCAGTTTCCTTTGCACTTTCTCTAGAGACTTCTTGTTCTTTAAAAGTTGCGTACTAGGTACTTCCGCATCCACAGACTCTTACGTGAAAAGCGTTTTGGGATATTTTCCACTGTGGTACCTCGTTTCACTAGATGCAAAGCCCTGCTTAGCATGGCTGTTGCTCTTCTATTTACTGCTCTGGAGACAGTCTGGTGTAGCACAAGTGAGCTGTTAACACACAATTTACAAAGACTCTTTGATCGTGTATCTTCAGACACAACTTGCTGTCAGCTGATCTCGGACAGGTGCGGCTTTCAGTGCCTTGAAAGGATGGAGAGTCACTAGAAATGTGCAGGCTCAAATGCCAAAGTCGTCTTCCTTTCTGAGGAGCCGAGGCCTGGCAATAAAATAAGCTGCTTTATCTAGTCCATGTGTCCTTGACTCAAATAGAAGGATCCTTGCTAATTCTGTATCAACATGACATTTCCAAGTGACGCCTAGAACTCATGGATAATGAAAATTGGATCAGTATCAAGAGATAATGTCCCCTGTTAAAACTGGACATTCTAGTATTCTTGTGTAGTAGCCACATGGTGCATCTGGCCAGGCCAGAAGGGCTGTTCTAAATGTGTAAGGAACTTGTCTTGACTTGGAAATTCTGTCCTGTGATGTCAAGCTGGGCTATATTCTGTTCCCTTTAGCCTCTGGCTAAAGCTGTTACTTAGACAGTATTGATTTGCTGAAGAGGGGATTTAAGAAAACTATTTCCAAAGATGCTGAATCTAGCTCTGAGCCCATCATAAAATGGGTTCTCTTGGCTGGTTTGTTTATCAGATACGGAAGCATTTCTGTTTACTTTAAATCTACTTTAAGAGTGCCACCTGCTGGAATGAACAATTCATATTGGCCTGTGTAACATTAGGGTCAAATTCTTACCTGGTGAAGGGGGATATCAGTCAGTTAACTTCAGTAGCGTTTCACCAACTTACACCAGGTATGTATTTGTCCCTATAACTGCTAATATTAGTATCTCTCAGTTCTATCCCAGGACAGACTTCAGACTGTGTTCCACTGCAAGGGCTTCTCTGCCTGTCGCTAAAGAGGCTATTGGCATCTGTTTGTAGCCTCTGGACTTAGAACTGTTACAGGAAGTGCGTGAACTTTCAGAAAGTACAATCAGCTATTCATGTAGTGAGATATTGGGCATTTTCACAGTCACAAAAATAGCCAACTTTCCACTGGCGAACCAGCTCAGTGGGTAGGGGGAGGACTGCCCCAGCACCGGGCACAGGGGCTGAAATTGGGATGTAGTTTGGCCTGCTTTCCTAGGCTTCACTTGCAGCCCTGATCAGAGAGACACAAGGTCATTCTAGCTGCTCTGGCAGAAGGTCATTCGAATGGCACTGGCAGAAAAGTCCTTCCAGGGGAATGAAGTCTGGTTTCCTCTTTAATTTTTGCTATTCATGCCAGGGCCTTTTTTTGTTTTGTTTTGTGGGGAGAAATACTTCCCTGAGGAACACTGTCTGAAAGCCCTAATGTATTGGGCCAAAAGGACCTCTGGTGCACAATTCCACCGAGTCCTGTGATGTTACCAGGGGATTAACTTGACATACTGACGTCAAGCGGAAACTTCAGGGCATGCTTTTTGACATGGACTGTGTAGAACAGGGCTGTTTCCATCTAATCATTGCTGCTTCCAGCCACTTGCAAACTAACACCATTTTTGTTAATAGTACAACTGTAGAGTAACTTTGTCCTTTTCTGGGATGTCAAGTTCATCACTGCTACAATTCAACTGAATTCAATGGAGTGACATCAGGGATGCTTTTGGCCCAATAAGAGGTTTTCATACAGATCACATGTACATCGCATTTTAATTACTATAAAATTGTCACATCACTTGTTTGCCGTGAAGTCATAGCCTAAGAAGCCTGTCTCTAAAAACTTGTGGAAAGATGACAGTAAACCAGATTCTGACCTGGTATAAATCCAGAGTAAATCATAGACTATCAGGGTTGGAGGGGACCTCAGGAGGTCGTCTAGTCCAACCCCCTGCTCAAAGCAGGACCCAATCCCCAACTAAATCCCTAAATGGCCCCCTCAAGGATTGAATTCACAACTCTGGGTTTAGCAGGCCAGTGCTCAAACCACTGAGCTATCCCTCCCCCCAAACTGGTAAATGAACTCTCATTCATTGGCTCTGTTGGTGTAAATGAGATTGAGATGTGCCCCCCCCCCCCCCTTAAGGAAAGAGAGCGTCTTGCTGTTGCATGTAGATTTTGCTATAAGATTCATGCATATTTTTCTTCTGATTCTGCCATCCGAATATTCCCACTCTTTTTTTAAAAAGGGGAGGGGGGCAGAGGCCAAGTGAAAAGGAAGATGTCAAATCTGCTGCAGTAGTATTCCCACTGTAAACAAATCCTTCCCTACTGTACTTGCAAACATTGGTGCTTTACCTGAGTTAATCCCAAAGAATCCACACCCTCTTTATTATCCATCTGTCAGGAAGTTCTGGTTGCCAGTGCTCCAGCACTGCTCCTTATACACACAGTTTATTGACATTGTTTGCTAGTGTTATCTCCAAAACCACCCCGCATGCATGCAACGCCTTCCCCGGCCCCAGGAGCTTGTTCTGGCTCATGGAGGGGTGTGCCTGCTGAACTGTACACTCTGGTTTAAAGAACCTCTGGAGTGCTGCATCCCTGGTTATTAAAGGGGATGGAGCTGTAGCAAGAACTTAAATTAGAACAGACATTGCTGCTGTGATGCTGAAATCATATTAGAGGGACAAGGTGGGTGAGCTAATATCGTTTATTGGACCAACTTTTGTTGGTGAGAGAGACAAGCTTTCGAGCTACACAGAGCTGCTCTTTAGGTCTGGGAAAAGTTCTTCAAGGTGACAGCAAAATGTAAGGTGGAACAGATTGTTTAGCATAACTAGTTAGTACATATTGTTAGGGACCATTCAAGGTAGAGTGGCTCATTAACACCTCTGCAGTCATAGGACAAAAAGAGGGGGTTGATAGGTTACAGATTGTTGTAATAAGCCATAAATCCAGTGTCTCTGTTCAGCAAAAAGAACAAGAAGTACTTCATCAGATGCATGGAGTGGAAAATACAGTAAGCACATGAAAAGATGGGAGTTGCCTTACCAAGTTGGGGGTTGCTAACGAGGCCAATTCAAATAGGGTGGAGGAGGCCCATTCCCAACAGTTGACAAGAAGCGGTGAATATCAACACAAGATGTTTTTGTTTTTCATCATTTTCCAGTGTGAGTTCATTCCAGAGCTTAGTGATTTGTTTGGTTTTGCGCACATAATTGTTGTTGAGACATTTAGTGCACTGGATGAGGTACACCACATGTTGTGATATGTGTGTGTAGGATCCATGGATCTTGAAAGATGTGCTGTGGCGCGTATTGATCATGGTAGCAGTGGAGATATGTCTGCAGGTTTTGCATCTGTTCTGGCAGGATCTGGTGCCACTTTGAGTTGGTGGGTCCTGGTCTGTGGGGAGCTTGCTTCTGATGATGAGGTTGGGGGGTTGTTTGAAGGCCAGAAATGGGGGCTCAGGAAAGATTTATTTCAGGATGGGGTCCCCATCAAGTATGGGTTGTAGTTGTTTGATAGCCCATATGGATTCCAGGGAGGAGTAGTAGGTAACAACTAGAGGTGTGCAGTTAGAGGGCGGTTTAATTTCTGTATTGAAGCAGGCTCTCTCGGGGCATTTGGGTGGCCTGTTCCATGATGCGATCTACTTCTTTGGTGGAGTGTCCTTGTTTGGTGAAGGCGTTTTTAAGTGTGCTAAGGTGTATATCCCAGACTTTCTCCTCTGAGAGTATTCTGTGGTATCTGAGTGCCTAACTGTAGATACCAGATTTCTTGGTGTATTTGGGGTGGTTACTGGATCTATAAAGGTAGGTGTGGTGATCCGTGTGTTTCTTGTATATGATTGTCTCTGTGGTTCAATTGTTGACGTTGATCGTGGTGTCCAGGAAGTTGATGCTAGTGTGGGAGTGTTCCAGAGAGTTTTTAATGGTGATGGTTGATGAAGTTGTAGTGGAAATCTTTGAGGGAGTTTAAGCCATCTGTCCAGAGGATGGAAATATCATTGATGTATATCACTGATTTCATGTAGGGTGACCAGATGAGAGATGTGAAATATCGGGATGCGGGGGAGAGGGAGGGGTGGCGGCAGAGCAAAAAAAAAAAAAGAGAAAGCCGTCGGAGGCGCCCCTCCCCCCCCACCACCACCATCACCAGCTCACCTTCACTCCTCCTCCACCTCCCCTGAGCTGGGTGCCGTGTCCTGCTTGCACCGCCATACAGCTGATTAGCGCAAGCCTGGGAGGGAGGGGTGAGGAGGAGGAATGCGGCGTGCTTGGGGAAGAGGCGGGGCTAGGGTGGGGATTTGGGGAGTGATCCAATGGGGCAGAGTTGGGGCGGGGGGGGCACCAGCCCCCTCCACCTGTGCGCCAGGGGGCAATATATCGGGACAATTCGCGGGACAAACAAGTAAATATCGGCAAAAAGAAGAACAGGAGTACTTGTGGCACCTTAGAGACTAACAAATTTATTAGAGCATAAGCTTTCGTGGACTACAGCCCACTTCTTCGGATGCATATAGAAGAAGTGGGCTGTAGTCCACGAAAGCTTATGCTCTAATAAATTTGTTAGTCTCTAAGGTGCCACAAGTACTCCTGTTCTTCTTTTTGCGGATACAGACTAACACGGCTGTTACTCTGAAAGTAAATATCGGGACAGTCCCGATAAAATCGGGACGTCTGGTCACTCTAATTTCATGGTGCATTTGTCCAGAAATTCTTCTGAGGGGGGATATGATAGAGGTCTATAAAATCATGACTGGTGTGGAGAAAGTAAATAAGGAAGTGTTATTCACTCCTTCTCCTAACACAAGAACTAGGGGTCACCAAATGAAATTAATAGACAGCAGGTTTAAAACAAACAAAAGGAAGTATTTTTTCACACAACGCACAGTCAACTTGTGGAACTCTTTGCCAGAGGATGTTGTGAAGGCCAAGACTATAAGAGGGTTCACAAAAAGAACTAGATAATTCATGGAGGATAGGTCCATTGATGGATATTAGCCAGGCTGGGCAGGGATGGTGTCCCTAGCCTCTGTTTGCCAGAAGCTGGGAATGGGCACAGGGGATGGATCACTTGATGATTCCCTGTTCTGTTCATTCCCTCTGAAGCACCTGGCATTGGCCACTGTTGGCAGACAGGACACTGGGCTAGATGGACCAATGGTCTGAACCAGTATGGCCGTTCTTATGTTCAAGGGGGCCCATGAAGAAGTTGGCATATTGGGGAGCCATCCTAGTACCCAAAGTTGGTCCTGTGGTTTTGACAAAGTGTTTGTTGTTGACTATAAAATTGGTATGGGTGAGGATGAAATTTAATGAGTTTGGCAATTTGTGTTTGGGGTGGATATCTGAGGGTTGCCCATTGTCTTGTAAATATTTGAGACAAGCAGCAATGCAGTCGTCATGAGAGATGTTGGTGTAAGTGACGTCCATGGCGGTGAAGATGGTGTTCTGAAGGAGATTGTTAATCATACAGCATACAGTTTAGGATAACATTTGAGTGGCAAATCCAGATACTGCAGGCTCTTATAAATACCGTCTAGGGAATAAGTAAAACCTTTGAGCTTTGTAGATGGGGTGTTCTATAGGTATAGAACTGTAGTGACCAAACACATGCATGTTGAGAGACATTTATTTCTTTTCCCTTCACAATAAGAAGTTCTAATCTACTTTTGTATTCAGTTGGACTTTCTTTTTAACATTCTATGCAACTGAATTCTTTTTTTCAATCTATAAAGAACCTGGGAGAGTTTTTCTGCCTAGATGACTTCATCTGTTTATTCTTTGCTTAATCAGAAATACTCTCTTAAAGAGCCAATATCTGAACTAAAGCACAATAGAAGCTACCGCATAACTGCCCACTATGTGAGGCAGGAAGAGTCCCCTCCACTTGGAGTGATCCACACTAGGAGAAACAGGTGTCGTTTTTAATCATGTGACAACACATGGTAAAATTCTAGTGTGGCCGAAAAAGTTGTGTGAAAACTACAGTGTTAACAGACTCAGGTAAACACTAGAGGGGAGCATAGGACTTATTTTGGCCAGTTAATGTGTGAAAACAATTCCCTTGTCCACAATAGGATTTCTGTGACTGTGGGGCTCGGGCTGTATGGACAGCCCAGCCCAGCAGTGAATTAATGCCCTAATTCCTTCCTCTGTGGAGGGCATGCATGAAAACCAGGATTAAGCAGACTCCTTGCTTCTCCTATAGAGTGCCCTTCTGCTAGGAGGCCCAGGACTGGCGTGGCAGAGTTCTGTGCAGATGTTAGTCTTGTGGTGCCTGCCTGCAGTTTCCATGGCTCTACTACTGACCTTGCTTTGAACTCTCTTCCCTGTTCCCCAAATTTCAAAAAAGTAAAACCTGCTGTTGCTGTGGGCAGTACTTAGAATTGCTACTTCCTCTTGCCTCACTAATGGTTTCTCTATCAAGAGCTAACACCCCTTGTTGCAAAAGTTCTCTTCCTTTAGTCCAGTTCTCTTCTGATTTTAAATAATTCTCTAGCCTGATCCTGCAGACTGGGTGTCAGTTGATCAGTGCACATGGCCATCTTCCACTCTTAATTTTTTTTTTTTAATTCCCTTGATCATAAATTGAAACTGTTCCCACAAATCACATGCAGGCTATAATGAGTGCATGGTTTATCTATCTTAAGTGTGGATTCATGCTCTGAAATTGCTAGATGGGGCTAAGAGGAGTAAAACGTGGGTTGGTCTGCCCTGTATCTTCACAGCAGCATACTTGTTCTTTCCTGTAGGAAACATGCAGAGGTTTATTAGAAGCCCAATCAACCTCAGCTTTATTTAAAACAACTCTTCAGGAAGCATTGCTTGCTGGTCACTTCCTCTTGCCACCTACTGATCTGAAGTATATCACATGAGCATAATTCTGTCTTTACTCTTACTGGGAACTGTTTCAAACTCCTTCCTAGTGCCAGAAATGCTCCAGAGTCCTAGGCCTGAATGCACTTGAGTTCCTGTTGCTCCTAGTGAAAACGCTGAACATCTAAGGCTCTTCTTAAAAACTGCGGCCCCTGAATAAAGACACTGTCTATACTCAGTGCCCAGGTTGCACATGTTACAATTTTTTTCCCCAACCGCTACTGCAAACCTTCAGTTGTGCACTGTCTGGCTTGCGGCATAACCCACTGATGGATGTGTCTTCTCTGGTGAGGGGCAAGAATCCCGCTTTCAGAGCATGCTGAAATGACAGCCGCTGTCTCTCGTCAAACAGCAGCTTTTTCACACTATCAATTTCCTGTTTATGAAACATTGATCCTTCCTCCCTCTCTTGCTGTAACTGACGCTCTGTTGCCAGCACTCTACAGGATATAAGCAGATCTCAACAGCAGACAAAGGCAGTTCCAGTTATTCTGATTAAAATTAGAGCAAGCATGGTGTCTCTCTTTTTCAACAATTTACGGAGCTGACGTTAGAATCATTATCCGCTGATGAAATCTAATTTGCAGTAACTTTAAACTGGGTGCTTTGGACTGTCGTCTTTACTACTACTACTACTACTACTACTACTTTACTAGTACTCCTGGGCTGCGGGGAGGGCAATGACAGCAGGTTCCCCTAGTTATGGATAGTTCTGGGCCCTGTGTTCTAACTTCAGTCTCACAGTTTGATGTGCCTTAAATAGTACTTGTAGAATTAGACTTGAATTGCTAAATGTTGGTGGTAATTAACATCTGCCTTCACTTAAAAGCAGGCTCCCATTATTTAATCAAATTAAAGCAGTGGGAAATGCATGTTGCACTTTCAGGCAACACTTATCCTCTCTTGCTACCAGTTCTATCTGGACAGGAACACTTGATCAGAGTTAATATTTCTGACCAGTCATTAGGTTTAGAACAATTAGGCTTGTTTCTTGCTAGTGCAAACTGTGAAATCCCGGTCCAAAATTCAGAAACTGCCATCTACAAGAAAAGGGAGAAGGGCAGCCATGCTTGTCTCCTCTGTCTGTTACCAAGGAAATAATGCATGCAATTGTCCTTGAATTGAGATGCCAGCAACCTCTCTGCTGCCTTGGTAGAAGGGAGAAGCAAAATGCCCACTTGCTAGCCTTGTGTGTGAAAGGGATTAATAGCTAATGCACAAGGTAGAAAACTGACTGTTTCATCAGACCTCTTCAAACCGGGTACCTATAATCTACCTTTGGGCCCTCACAGCAACCCCTCAAGAGCTGCCTTCCCACTGGTGAGATTTGGGTGCTCAGACATGGACTTTGGCCCGAGTCCAATTTGTTCTTGGCACTAGGTGTCTTAACCACCATGGAGTTGGGTGTCCCTCACTAGAAGTCAAGCTGGTGCTGTCTTAGGGTGACCAGACGTCCTGATTTTGAGCTGTCGGGATCACTCGTTTGGTTGGTTGGTTTGTTTGGTTTTTTTTTTTGGCTCAGCTGACAGCACTCGGCTTCCCCACCCCCACCCTCCTGGTGTCCCGATATTTTCTTCATCTCATCTGGTCACCCTATGCTGTCTGCTTTTGGAAAGAGGGCTAAATGGAACCGATCCCCCTCAAGAGAGCTCTGTCTTACAAAGTTTTGTTTATCGGAGTGTGGCGTGAGCAAGCCGCAGGGCTGCTGATGGTATCATTTGTGAGATGCATTGCACTGACATTAGCAAAACTGCTGTGTAACTTCCTACCCCGGATAGTCTCCTGTCAGTGTGTTTGCACATCTGAAATACAGAAGGCCCCCACACTTGGGAGCTAGAAGTGAGCATGTGATACAAGTCATGCACAAATGGTCACCTCTCATAAATGCATATGATCCATAATAACCTGCAATATCATAGTGTGTAATTTGGCCCATAAGTATGTGAAGAGAGAGATCTGCAGGATTGTGAAAATGCCTTCTGTGATAAGAAAAACTTGCACTCTCACCCCATTCACCTTTTAACAGACCCACTTACTGGTGCCCAGAGGGCCTGATCCTGAGAGGCGTGGGCTGCCTGCACTCTTGTTCCTTTCCGAGGACCATACTAAGTTCAGAAAAATATTCTCTCAAAGGGTTCCCTGTTCTTTACAAGCAACTCCTGTCCCAGACCTGACAAACTCAGTACACCTAATACACCACTTTCACGGTATTTATCCATGAGGGGTAGTATGTGAGGTCTCTACTGAAATCTTGTAACTTATCAATACTCATAATCATTGTGAGATGTGTGCATGGGTAATATTTAAGGAATAATTTAACTATATTGAGAATTATGTTTTATGGTCTTGGAGTAAAAGTTAGTCACTAGGGAATCACATGTCTCGGTGATGAGCCCATTAAGGTGGGAGGGAATTGTCACTCTTCCCTGGTTAGCCGGTGACATAATGCAAGGTTCAATTGTCTACCCTGGCCCTATTCCTGAAGAGTCAATGGAAAACTATCAAAGACCATGCCAAACAACCGAAACCACTTGGAGGTAAAAAGGAACATTATAGCAGACGGGATTGCGCTGTTTGTGAATAAAGACACAAGCCTGGTTCAGTGTATGAGAGAGTAGAGAGACCCGCTCTGGATCCATTCACTGAGGAGACACCTTCTGGAGCGAGAGGTGTTCCATGAAAGTGTGGATCCTGGTTCCTGTGAAGCCAGCCAGCAACACAACAGACTGAACTTTGGGGAGGAAAACCTACTTTATTAGATAAGAAAGGCAACTATTAATAGAGTGTAGGCCCTAGTTTGTGTTTTATGTAGGGCTGTAGATCATCTGCAGTTAACTCATGCAATTAACTCAAAAAAAAATTTTAATTGCGATTAAAAAAATTAATCGTGATTAATCACAGTTTTAATCGCACTGTTAAACAATAGAATACCAATTGAAATTTATTAAATATTTTGGATGCTTTTCTACATTTTCATATATGTTGTTTTCTGAGTTGTCATTGAAATCAAAGTGTATATTATTTTTGATTACAAATATTTGCACTGTAAAAATGATAAACAAAAGAAATAGTATTTTTCAATTCACCTCATACAAGTACTGTGGTGCAATCTGTGTTGTGAAAGGGCAACTTACACATGTAGATTTGTTTTTTTTTGTTACATAACTGCACACATAAACAAAACAATGTAAAACTTCAAAGCCTACGAGTCCACTCAGTCCTACTTCTTGTTCAGCCAATCGCTAAGACAAATAAGTTTGTTTACATTTACAGGAGATAATGCTGCCCTCTTCTTATTTACAAAGTCACCAGAAAGTGAGAACAGGTGTTTGCATGGCACTTTTGTAGCCGACATTGCAAGGTATTTACATGCCAGATATGCTAAACATTTGTATGTCCCTTTATGCTTCAGCCACCTTTCCAGAGGACATGCTTCCATGCTGATGACACTTTTTAAAAAAAAAAAAAAAATGCATTAATTACATTTGTGACTGAACTCCTTGGGGGAGAATTGTATGTCCCCTGCTCTGTTTTACCTGCATTCTGCCATATATTTCATGTTATAGCAGTCTCGGATGATGACCCAGCACATGTTGTTAATTTTAAGAACACTTTCACTGCAGATTTCATAAAACGCAAAGAAGGTACCAATGTGAGATTTCTAAAAATAGCTACAGCACTCAACCCAAGGTTTAAGAATCTGAAGTGCTTTCCAAAATCTGAGAGGGACGAGGTATGGAGCATGCTTTCAGAAGTCATAAAAGAGCAACACTCCAATGCGGAAACTACGGAATCCGAACCACCAAAAAAGAAAATCAACCTTCTGCTGGTGGCATCTGACTCAGATAACGAAAATGAACCGGCGTCGGTCTGCACTGCTTTGGATTGTTATCGAGCAGAACCCTTCATCAGCATGGACGCATGTCCCCTGGAATGGTGGTTGAAGCATGAAGGGACATATGAATCTTTAGCGCATCTGGCACGTAAATATCTTGCAACGCTGGCTACAACAGTTCCATGAGAACACCTGTTCTCACTGTCAGGCGACATTGTAAACAAGAAAAGGACAGCATTATTTCCTGCAAATGTAAACAAACTTGTTTGTGCAAACGATTGGCTGAAGTAGGACTGAGTGGACTTGTAGGCTCTAAAGTTTTACATTTGTTTTATTTTTGAATGCAGTTATTTTTTTGTACATAATTACAAATTTGTAAGCTCAATTTTCATGATAAAGAGATTGCACGACAGTACTTATATTAGGTGAATTGAAAAATACAATTTTTTTTTACAGTGCAAATACTTGTAATCAAAAATAAATATAAAGTGAGCACTGTACACTTTGTGTTCTGTATTGTAATTGAAATCAATATATTAGAAAATGTAGAAAACATCCAAAAATATTTAAACAAATGGTATTTTATTATTGTTTAATAGTGCAATTAATCGTGATTAATTTTTTTTAATTGGTTGACAGCCCTAGTATTAGGATTTTGTTTTGGATTGTAACTATTTTGTTTCCATTACTCTCTGGTTTCTAATGGAGTCTCTATTCTTTCCTAAACCTTCTTTTTGTTTTGTTGTAAGTGCTCACAAGCACTGTACTTACACAGGAGTGGTAAACTGGGGTAGCCGGCTTCTTTGAGGGCAGAGGATCTGAGATTCCTGTGAGTATCCAGCATCCGGGGCTGGGTATCACAGGCAAACGCTTCAAGGAGACTCAGGGACTGAGGTGCTCCTTTTGTTCACCTGCGAGGTAAAGCCAGGCTGACAGAGCCCGGAGGGGAGTGCTTGAGTGGCTGACAGGCTGGTGATGTTAGGGAGCTGACACCCAGCTACCACAGGCAAACCTCCTCCTTGCTAGAGGCTGCGGGCGAGAGGTGTAAATAGGTGATTCGGTCACGGGTATCCTGAACACTGTCACACCCCCACCCTGTCCAACGGAGATACAATCCACTGTGTAAATAAGACCTACATGCACATGAGCAGCACATCATTTGGATTCTCTGAATCGGGCTTCACAAATCAGCATCCCATTAGGGGTCATGTGCCTTGACTAATGCTTTCATTTGGCTGCTGGTGTTGTGCAGTGAGTGCTCACTGCACAATTTCCCCATAGCAAACCACAGTTTCCTTTTATGCTGAAACTCCCAAAATACATCCAAGTGACATAGATACTACTGGGGGTTCTTGTGCTGGTGTCCGTGCTGGGGAGAGCGCTAGATCAGAAGCTCCCTTGCAAACTATGGGAGAGTAGCCGTCTGGAGCTTTGGAGATGCTGAGGCTGCTCTTTCGCACCAAACCAAGGATCCAGGAGGCAAGTGTAGTGGTCTCTTTATCAGTTCTCTTTTCAGTATCGTGTTTTCTATTTCACAGGATCAAAGGCCGGAAGTCAGAGACTTGCAAGACTCTAGAGCTGGCCAGGCTGCATTTAATTTACTGTCTTATGTAGTCTCTTTTGAAAGGGCCTTTCTGGTGATAAAGGCCATGGCGTCCTCTCCTGAGGAGACTCTCTTCTCTGTACTGGCAGAGTTTGGGACTGGCTTGGCACGTGAGCATGATTGAAGCAACGGTGGAACAAAAAGATGCCTCAGATTATGGTCCGTGATGCATGAAAGCAGGATGCAGAAAACATAACGCTAAATAGCCTCTAGTTCTCGCCGCCTGTTTCCAACGTTCAGACTCAAATATATCAATTATCAAGGTTATAAAACACACACGTGGTCTTTTGCCACTTTTTATATAAAGAGTTTTAGAAACAAGAAGAGGAGAGAGAGAGAGGTCAGGAGAGTGCATTTTGACCTGTATCTGTGGGAAGAGACAACAAATTATATCCTTGCATTACAAACTGTTCTAGGCTTGACTAAGGGATCTGCTTAGTACTAAAGCAGCCCCAACATGGTTCAGTTCAAAAGAAACTCAGTCTCCTCCTCTCAGACTTGCAGTAACTTCCTGGTTTCAAACCTGACTGAGTGGGTGAGGAGGAGTATTGCGTGAGCAGCAGCAGATCCTAATCTCCAACTCACACAGGGGATCTCTGTAAATGACTTCTCCTGAATTTGTAGAGGGCTGCAAAATATTCCGCTTAGGGTTGCCAATTTTGGTTGGACCTATTCCTGGAGATTTCATCACTTGACATAATCTTTAATTAATGATTAATCTTTAATTCCTGAAGACTCCAGGGCAATCCTGGAGGGTTGGCAACCCTAATTCTGCTGCAGGCCCATGACAATGCAACCTGCCCCTTATGTGAGCTAGTGTGAATAGTTTGCAGGGGCTCCACTCTAGCAAAGTGTGCCCAATTGAACACGTTGCTCAAGGAACGAGGTCAGAGCAAACGATTAGGGTATCGTGAGAAGAGTGTACAAGAGCTGTTCCATCACTGACGTGCGTGACTTTAACCTCTGCATCTTTCCTTATTTGTAACTGGGGGACAGTGTTGGTCCGTGAGTGGCTGTTGTGAGGCTTTGAAGCACCTGATGGACGTTAGTGAAAGGCTCTGGCGGCGATTGTTTTTCTTCAGCTGTGAACGGCAACTCTTGGCCGGGGTGTAGAATTTGCGCCCTCATGGCAGAGGGCGGGCCGGTCAGTCTCTTCACTGCGGGTACGTCTGCGCTTCAGGCTGGACGTGTCCATCCCACTTCCAGGAGATCTACTTGTGCTGGCTCGGTGAGCGCTAGTGTGTGGAAAATAGCGTGGCGGCAACGGCATGGGTGGCAAGAGGAGCTAGGGAGTTCAGCCTTCCTGCTGCTGTGCCAAGCAGCTGTAGTAATGGGGTCATGTGAGGGAGATGTGAAAACAAGGCCCCCGCGCCCTGTATTCAGCTTCTTCCCAGGCTTAGAATGTCTCCCTTATTCAAATTTTGGTGAAGCTCCCCCAAGGCTTATGGCCCCTTCGCAGCCATTACTTACTTTCAGGTTTCTGGACAGTAATCCTGTTTATGGGGGCAGAGTTGGGGAGGTTTCTCCTTTCGACCTGTGGTCAGAGGACCTTGGAACTGTAACTCCGATTATCCAAAATGCTGGGCCACAAGCTCCCCCACCCCACTCCCACCCCGTGACACTACCTAACCGCATCCAGAGAAAGCAGAAGTACGCAGCCGAGTGTCTCTTTAAAAAACACATTATGTGACCATGCTACAGTAGGCTTCACCTAATCTGCATCTTGAGAATTGAGCCCCACAGAAGGAAATGCATCACATCTGTGGGATTTTTTTTTTTTTTTTTGTATTTTTATTTAAACTTCAGTTCAAAAAAAAAAGCACCCAGCTGCGATAGTGAATCTATATGTACATGAGTTTAACCTCTTGGCGATACAACAGGCTTTGGGGTCTAATCTCTAACCTTCCAAAAATCAGGCTCTTCAACTGAAATCTGTCTGCCAGTGTTTCTGTAGGGGCAGAGCAGAAGGAACAGCTTTTGAACCAGGGCATGGTTAAACCTTCCTCAAACAGTTTTTTTCCTCTCTCTCTCTCTCTCTCTCTCTCTCTCTCTCTCAACAAAAGAAGACTGTCTAGAACTAGGCAAGCATCAGGTTAAAAGGCAATTGGATGAATACTTCTCATGTCACCCTTTGAGATGAAATCCAATAGCTGGGCTGGAAACAGACCATGAGATAGGAGCTAGACCTACTCTCTCCCTGCAAGATGTGATGCACTTTTTACTTGTCTGTTTTCCTATTAGCTGGTTTAGGAGCACTGATTCCCACTCAGATGAAAACCCATTTCTCAGCTGGGAAGAGCTGAGCAAGAATCCAGATCCCAATTTCTGCTGTTATCCTGAATGTCAAATCGATGTACCTCTACCAAAGCAGAGAGCTGCTGTGGAGTTACACCAGGTGTGACTGAGAGCAGAATTTGGCCCTGCCCCTGGGCAACCAGCCCCTTTAAGGGAAAGTAGAACCAGCCCTGCCTGTGCCATAATTAGCCGCCCCCCCGCCTAAGAGGGGGACTAACTATGGCCTGGGTGAGGCTGGCCCCATTTTCCTTTAAAGAGGCCAGTCACCCTGTGAAGACCTAGGAACTAAACTTTTTCTCCATAGCCGCAGTGATCCTGTGACCTTTGGAGGCACGCAGGATTCACTTCTGACGTTCTCACTCCCCTCTCCCACCAGCTGTGCAAACAAGTCTGTAAAGTATCAGAAGGGTAGCCGTGTTAGTCTGTAAAAAGCAAGAGAGAGTCCTGTGGCACCTTTAAGACTAACAGATCTGTTCGTCTTAAAGGTGCCACAGGACAAGTGTGTAAAGAATTCTGAAACCTATTGGACCCTTCTTTCCTGGCAGTACCAACACAGCTCTGAATTGGCTCTGTCTTGTGCCTTTGTAAATAGCTTGCCTGCTTCTATTAAACGAATACACAAGGAAAATGTTAACTGAGCATCACAGACCCTTTGTGCTGACACTCCTTTTCTGTTCCACAGGCAAAATCGGACATATCTTGGATAGAGAAAGACGTTGTAGACTCAGCAGATAAGGTAAGAGAGCCTGTTGCAAACACATGGCTTGAGGAGATTTGTGTCTTTTAATTCACACTTTGTCGTATGACAAGATTCTCTGACCGTTTATTACGGTATAGGATTTGAGTTAATATTTGAGTTGTGCATCATTCTCTCCTCCAATGCCTGTGCTGGCTTTGCACATCATTAACACTGTCTGAACTGTACTTGTGAACTTCAGCAAAATCAGAGACACAAGCAGGTGTTAGCAACGTGCACAAGTAACTCTCTGAAAGGTCTTTTATGGCACATGTCTACTAGGCAAATCACAGAGTTGCTAATACCGAAGGCAGACAGACATGAGTCACTCATGTGACCTTGTGATCATGTCTTCGCCCTCCCCCAGCCCACCCCATGTTGTAGTCATCAACTGTTGTACTCTTCCATTGTCTTTGGGGCGCAAGACGCCATTTTGTGTGGTTAAGGCACTCTGCCTCTGTGTCATGTATTCTTCTCCAATAAGCTAGCTACCCTGGCAGGGAAGAGGATTGCATTTGTATCCATGCTAACAGATTAGCATAGGGTGACCAGACAGCAAGTGTGAAAAATCGGGACGGGGGTTGGGGGTAATAGGTGCCTATATATGAGACAAAGGCCCAAATATTGGGACTGTCCCTATAAAATCAGGACACCTGGTCACCCTAGTTTAGCAGTAACTGTTCACATTCCAAAAAAACAGGAGTACTTGTGGCACCTTAGAGACTAACAAATGTATTTGAGCATAAGCTTTCGTGGGCTACAGCCCACTTCATCGGATGCATGAATTAGGCTGTAGCCCACGAAAGCTTATGCTCAAATAAATTTGTTAGCCTCTAAGGTGCCCCAAGTACTCCTGTTCTTTTTGCGGATATAGACTAACACAGCTGCTACTCTGAAACCTGTTCACATTCAGTTCTTGAGTGGAGCGATGACTTCTGTGTTCACCAGAAATAACTGACCCAATGCAACCCTTAATCATTCTTGACACTCTCTCTTTATAATTACCTAGCTCGTTGATCTAGTAAACCTCAGAGCTCTTTACGAAGGAGGCCAGTGTCATTAACTTCATTTTACAGATGTTGAATGCAAACTCTGGCCTTGATTGCTGCTCACACTGTGACTCCAGCAGAATAAAGTAGTGTGAATCAGAATCAGGCACCTAGACTTTACTCCTGACAGCTTCTGGGTTGTAGCAAGGATTTGCTATTGCCCGTTGCTCAGGCTCTTTCCTACTAAACCTGCTGTCCCACACCCCTGACTCCTCTACCTGTTGTGTCTTTGGAGCAGAGCCTAGCTTGGTCTGACTCACTTGTACAGTGTGTAGCACAATGGGGCCCTCATCCCTGACTGGTGTTAACGCAACATAATTAATCGTCATTTCCTACTTTTCATTATCAGTTACCAAAGAGTGTGGTTTGTACGTGGTGAGGAGAGAAAGGTCAGAAGTAGTCATAGGCTCAAACTAAAATCCCAGCTCCAAACACCCTCTGGGGGTATTTCCAGAAGTGAACGGAGACAGGCTCATGTCTTATTGCAAGCTAGGCTAGTTTTAAAGCAAAAAATATATAACTATAAATCTATATATTTATTTTAAAAAAAGCTTGGAACAGAGAAATATAACTGGAGGGGATAACTCTGTGCTCACTTGGGGAGCAGATGCCCACTTAGCCCAGCATATGGGGCTATGAAAAAGGAACATGGAGAAGAGGGTGAGGGAAAGGAGGCTGGTGGGTTGTTTTTTTTTTTTTTTTAAATCAGAACAATCGCTCCCATCCTGTAAGTGAATTTGGACAATGATGGGACGAAAGGGCTATTCTGTCTGCTACAACACTCTGTTAACCTCTATTCTGTCCGTTTGCAGCTCCTTGAGCCACGGCATGGCCTCTGCAGAACCATGGCTAGTTGGTTACTTATAGTCTCCATTGGTGCCTTATAAATATCATGGATAGGATTCCAGGAAGGGATTAGGCAAAGCCACCTCCCCTATGATAGAAGGCATCCTCTTGGCTGTGCAAGAGTTGTACATGTGGAAATCTAAGGACCAAATTTATCACAGAATTCAGTGTGGTTATATGTCCTAGGGGAGTTACCCCCAGGATCGATCTGATACTAAAGCCTCTTCTCCGTTCCCAATCAGAGGGGCAAATATGCGTTTGCAGATCTTCTAGGCAGTATCACTATTCAGGCTCTTCTGAATGTGGGGCTTTTATCTCTTGTTCAAAATGTAAATAACTCCTCAAAATATTCCCCCTTTGTGGGAATTCCCACATAAACTCAGACTACCTAGAGTAAACCCTGTAGGGTCTAGCGCAGAGAGAGTGAGTCTTCTCTGAATAGAGAGGAGTCAGCTCTGAGAAGGAGCTGTGAGGTGTAAAAACCAGCTGCAAGTGGTGGGGAGTGGGAGTGTTAACCTGCTTAGCTGTGAGAGTCAGAGACTGCTGCCTTCACTGCTCATCTGCCAGTGGGGCTTTAACCACCTCCAGCTCCTCCAGTCTGTGACTCTCTAAAACCGAAGCCTGTCTCAAGTCCTCCATGAAGCAGTGTGTATTCCAGCAGCCTGCCATGCTCCCCTAGAGCCCCTGGTAACTGGGGATGTGCCATGCTCAACGGGATGGACCATGGAGAGGGACCCCAAGCTTCCTCGCATCTGTGCCTTTCTCACACTGTGGCTGCACAGGAAACACCGAGCGAAACCCTGCAGCCTGCAACTGCCTGCCCCTGGCCAGCTCTCCAGCTCGGTTAGTACTGCAGCTAGCTTGCTGGAGGACTCTCTGGCTTCAGCTTGTGTTTGTAACTGCTCAGTTCAACTGGACTGATGTTGGTTGGATTAACAGTCGCTGCAATCTGTGGATGCAGCCTTCTGGGTCTTCCCTCTTTCCTTTCCTGCAGGGTAACTTTGGCTTAATCGCATTGGAGAAGGAAAGTTCCTTCTCCCAGGTATCAAGCCGGTTAACGTTACTGATCAGTGTGGTGGTGATGCACTTCTCCTCATCTGGCTGCTGCGATTGTTCCTGCTGGCCAGTGTTGTGACTTGCTTACTATACCTGCTGCTTGTCTGGTTTGCAACTGAACAAGTTATGGAATCTGATCTTCTGACTAACGCTCTAAACAGTCATGATGTTGTCTTTCTTGCAGTAGTTTTATAGGTTAATGGACTAGACAGGCAAAAACATTTTAAAAACACCCTTTTTTATGGGGGAGCTGTTAGCTGAGCTCTAAAGCTTCATCTCAAAATGTGATCAATTTCGGTCTCCTTTCAAATGCCAATTTTTTTCCTAGTTCGTATATTCACTGAGCAGCTTTAGTTGCCAGGCTATATATGCAAATCTTTCACTGCCTGACAGCCTTGAGAGCACAAGTATAGCGGTGAAAACCCATCTAGAACTAGTCAAATTGGGGCTTATTGTTGGCTAAATGTACTGAAGTTCAGATCATTCGCACAATTGTACTATACCTCCATTGGAAGAACTTGGAACAGCAGCTATTGGGTGTACATGGAATTGTTCCTACCATACTGAGTCCCTCAGTTATAATGAAGGAATATAGAGGAGCATAAATGTCTGTGTGTAAAGGAAATATTCATTTAAAATGGATCTACTAGGCACACAATATAACTTGGTATTAAACTTAACCTAACCCAATCAGTGTCAATATTTTTTTTCTCCTTGCTGTTTTCATGAAACCCCCGTTTTTGTTTCTCTATTCTACAGTTGAGCCTAACTTTAATACTACTTCCTTGATGTTGAACTGGGTCATTAAGCTGTCCTGAGTTCTGGCTATTTCTTCGTTCTTTTGTGTTAATGGGAACGCTGTTGGCCATATCTTTTTCCTTTGATTATGAACAGCAAATTGTACTGCTGAGGTCCAGAAAAGTGACTCTGGCCATAAAAATAGTGTGCTGGAAATGAAACACTCTACAGTCTGACTTGTCAGAACAGTGTGTGTTCAGTCCTAATGCTGAGGCTTATAGCCTGCAGTCTAGGAGTTTCTCCAGTACCTTTCATGACATTCCCCAAATAGCTTGGTGTTTCCGGGTCCTTTCTCAGGTTGGTTGGGTGTCATGCTTTCGCAACTGGGGGATACAATGTCATGGGGCCCCTTGCTCACTTCAGTCCAAACCAGGTTGACAATGATGGAAAGCTGTTCCTAGAGAATGGTTTTTCATTGACATGGTAAAGGAGTTGGTGATTCAGTCCCTAGTGGACAGCTGCCAGCAATGTAAAAACCACAAACTCTGTTGACCATCTTATGGACAGTCTCTGCATAGAAGCTTAGGACTGCATTATGGAGACAATACCTTTCTTGCCTCTAGTTTGGTCCCTCCAGAACAGGGATAAGACAGGCAGGAGAATGTTGGGGAAGTTAGTCCTGCTGCTGCTCTTGCTGGACCTGTTGTGTGGGTAAAGGCTTCAGTTGGTACCAGAATTCAGTATTTACTATCAGTTTTGAGAGAACAGAGCTGCCAAATAATATGAAAACAAAGGCACTTCCTAGTCTAGAGAAAACAAAGCTCATGAGCTAGAAAGAAAAGGGTGCACAACTTCAGGTAGGCAACCACATCCTTGTATGCATCTCCCCGCTTCCGGAGAACCTTTTCAGAGAGGGTGGAGGCAGTTCTGGTAAAGAAAGGAAGCTAGTGCCCAAAGTACACGGCAGCTCCATCCTCTTGGGTGGTGGTTAAACTCGATTTAAATACTGTTCTATTTAAAACCTGTAGGGACTAAACTGTACAAAACTGGGTTTTTACATAGGGTAGAATTGTTGTTTCTAAACCTGACTTAGTCAAGATGTTAACAGTCAACTAAAAAGCATTAGGAAGTCAGGACCACTTTTAAACCCAGTGTCTCTGAGCCCTGCTGTAGATTGGGTCTTCAGTGTGCTCCGGAACGTAATTCCCAGACCAGACGTCCAGCTTGTTGAGTTTCCATATGCTGGCGAATCTCAGGTGGAACCATGCAAATACAGATTTTCTGGTTCACTGGCAATTCTGAAAAATCAAAAACAAATTTTAAAAAATGGGGAGTCAAACAATATTTTTTGTTTAGATTTTGAGAAATTTAAAGCATTTTTTACGGTAAAATTTAATGGAAATTTTGAAAGTCATTTCAAAATAAAATTGAAATTTTTTTTTTAGAAAATGTCAAAACAATGTTTTGGAGGGCAGGTTTTGACATTTTTAAAGGCTTCTTTGACTGGAACAATTCTGAAAAATCATCATAAAATATTTTGGTGTTGCCAAATCTGCATTTTTTTTTTTTTTTTTGGTCCCCAAAAAATATGTTTTTAGTCAAATTTTTCCTGGATCTAGTATTGGGTGCTTTGTTTAATTTTAAAAAATGACAATTATGAAGTCATTTGACTATAAGGAAAACTCCTTCCTGTTCTCGAGGTAGTTAATGACTGGCTGCTTTGAAGCATGAACGCTTATGCCCCTCTTTTAATCTTTGGAGATGTTCCGATTTGTGTAAATGTCTAGGGCTTTTTCAATTGAGCTAAACTCTTGGCCTCAGTCTTGTGGCAGGGAGTTCCACCGGACATTTTGTTTGTGAGGTGGGGAGGGACATGTTAAATGTTGTCTTTTTAATGTCCTTTGTTGCCCTGTGTTCTGCCTTTTCAAAAAAAAGGTAGATGGAAGGTAGTGAATTACCTTCCCTCCACCTTTCATTATTCTCTGATCATGTCTGCTCTCGAGCTCGGTAAAAGAATGTATTTAAACAAACCATGTATCACATACAGACCTTGGCTTCTCTATCTCCCAGAAGAGCTGAGGCTGTAAAAAAGCGTCCTTATGTGCTCAAGATGCACTAAGACTCCTGTGACAGAGCTACTCAGATTGCTGAACAGATGGGGTTTTGTGTGTCTGACTTGCCAGCCACGTCCTTGTTGTATGACAACAATGCCGCGTGTTGGGATTTTTAGTAGTATACACATTATTGCCACTCTTGCTTTAAAAAAATTGCTTTCAAAACTCTTATGAAATGCAGTTCAAAGAAACTGAACTCTGTTCTTTGGCTAGAAGCAAAGGAGTGTGGCGTTTGATAAGAGAGTGAAATATTTGCAAGGTGCTATGCTATTTGCAAGTCCTTCTAGTGATTTTGCCCTGGAAGTTGCAAGCAGGAGATGCTTGTGTTGTGGGATCAGTTCTGGTTCCCAAGAGCTTGTAGTCGTACTTGAACAGATGAGGCTTTTCCTCTGCTCTGGAAGTTAGTCTTCCTCATCCATGTGTTTTTTATTTCAGGATGAAGGTATCGTGAAAGAAATTAACATCACACACCATGTGAAGGAGGGCTCTGAGAAGGGTGATCCTTCGCAGTTTGAACTTCTCAAAGTTCTGGGCCAAGGCTCTTTTGGCAAAGTGAGTTTGCTTCCTACTGTATCTTTATATGCCAATTAAATCTATTTTGGGGCCAGGATGATGGGAGAAGAGCAACTGGCTACACGATTCCCACGAGCTCACAGCCGGAATAACAATTTGACTGAGTTTCTTCTGAGACCGGATGCTGCTGCAGGTGCAGTCTGCTCCAAGAGGTCCACTCTTGCAGTCCTTGTGCGTATAGTGCTGCAATAAGCTCTAATGAGAGCTCTGACAATGAAGAGGGTGGAAGGAGAGATCTTGACTTGAGAGAGTCAAGCGATTAAAAAAATTAATCGGGATTAATCGCACTGTTAAACAATAATAAAATACCATTTATTTAAATATTTTTGCATATTTTCTACATTTTTCAAATATATTGATTTCAATTACAATACAGAATACAAAGTGTACAGTGCTCACTTTATAGTTATTTTTGATTACAAGTATTTGCACTATAAAAAAAATAGTATTTTTCAGTTCACCTAATACAAGTACTGTATGCAATTGCTTTATCATGAAAATTGAACTTACAAACGTAGAATTATGTACAAAAAAACTGCAGTCAAAATAAAAACAATGTAAAATTTTAGAACCTGCAAGTCCACTCAGTCCTGCTTCTTGTTCCATCAATTGCTCAGACAAACAAGTTCATTTACATTTGCAGGAGATAATGCTGCCTGCTTCTTGTTTACAATGTCACCTGAAAGTGAGAACAGGCGTTCGCATGGCACTGTTATAGCCGGTGTCGCAAGATATTTACGTGCCAGATGTGCTAAAGATTCATATTTCCCTTCGTTCTTCAGCCACCAGTCCAGGGGACATGCGTCCATGCTGATGACAGATTCTGCTCTGTAACATTCCACATCAGTGCGGATCAAAGCACGTTCATTTTCATTATCTGAGTCAGATGCCACCAGCAGAAGGTTGATTTTCTTTTTTTGAGTTATTTAGTTTCCGCATCGGAGTGTTGCTCTAAGACTTCTGAAAGCATGCTCCATACCTCGTCCCTCTCAGATTTTGAAAGGCACTTCAGATTCTTAAACCTTGGGTTGAGTGCTGTAGCTATTTTTAGAAATCTCACATTGGTACCTTCTTTGTGTTTTGTGAAATCTGCAGTGAAAGTGTTCTTAAAATTAACAACATGTGCTGGGTCATCATCCAAGACTGCTATAACATGAAATATATGGCAGAGTGCAGGTAAAACAGAGCAGGGGACATACAGTTTTCCCCCAGGGAGTTCAGTCACAAATTTAATTAACGCATTATTTTTTTTTAATGAGCATCATCAGTATGGAAGCATGTCCTCTGGAATGGTGGCTGAAGCATGAAGGGCCATATGAATGTTTAGCTTCTGGTACGTAAATACCTTGCAATGCCAGCCAGAAAAGTGCCATGCAAATGCCTGTTCTCACTTTCTGGTGACATTGTATATAAGAAGAGGGCAGCATTATCTCCTGTAAATGTAAACAAACTTGTTTGTCTTAGCGATTGGCTGAACAAGAAGTAGGACTGAGTGAACTTGTAGGCTCTGAAGTTTTACATTGTTTGTTTTTGGAGTGCAGTTATGTAGCAAAACAAAAATCTACATTTGTAAGTTGCACTTTCACGACAAAGAGATTGCACTACAGTACTTAGGTGAATTGAAAAATCCTATTTCTTTTGTTTATCATTTTTATAGTGCAAATATTTGTAATAAAAAATAATATACACTTTGATTTCAACCACAACGCAGAATACAGCATATATGAAAATGTAGAAAAGCATCCATAATATTTAATAAATTTCAATTGGTATTCTATTGTTTAACAGTGCGATTAAAACTGCGATTAATCTTGATTAATGTTTTTGAGTTAATTGCGTGTGTTAACTGCGATTAATCGACAGCCATAAAATGTAGGTATTCCATGTAAAAGCAACATCCAGCTGCTCTCCAATTGGCTCTCTAGCCATGTGGCTGGATAAAGAGAATTTAGGGATTCTCTGTTACTCTCCCCACCCTCCTCTCTCAGATTACTCTGTATATGGGTGACTATCCAAGGCTTCCACTCACTTGTACACATGTTCTTTTTTACCCTTTATGGAGGGGGAGGGAAGTGGCACCTAAACTCTCTTCTCTTTCAACCCATGAATAATCCATCTCTAAAAACAATCTGCTGCATACAGATATCTCCATGGGTCACTGAGGATCTGACTAGGATTCTGAGCTCCATTTCTCATGCTGCCAAGAGAAGTGGCCACTCTCTGATAATGAGGCCCCATTTCCCTGCCTGGATCCAGCCACTGTTGTATATGAGGACTTGGAAAGGAGGGGAAGCTGCCAGGGATGGCATTAATCATGAATGCCTGGGAGTCAGTCTTGCTGCCAAAGCCACATGTCAGAAGGAAGTCTCCTAGTACAGTGGGGCACTTGGGTACTCCCTGAGTCTGATCTAGTCTGACACGGTACCAAGGGTGGTGACTGGTTCCTTGGTATTGGGGAGAGGCTTTTTTTTTTTTCTTAATAGGCTTTGCTTTCAGTTGTGACGATTGGAGGAAAAACGGTGTGGTGAGCAGAGGCAGGAATGCTCTAAGGGCAAGCCTGCTTTGGAGATGGGGAGCAGGAAGGCGAAGCATCAAAATACCTTCCCCAGGAGACTCTGGAAACCTGTCGGCTTTTGCTTGTGGAGCTCAAAGCGTTGAACTTGCTGACCCTGCAGTTTGCTGCTGTTCTGGAGTCGCATGGGGGTTTATTTGCTAGTATGCAGTAAAATTCTATCCAGATGACTTTAGTCACAAGTTGATCTCTCCTCCTGTGTATGCAGGTCTTTTTAGTAAGAAAAATCACCCCACCAGACAATGGCCATCTCTATGCCATGAAGGTCCTGAAGAAAGCAACCTTGAAAGGTGAGAAGGGCTTTCCATGTGCTGATCCACATCTGCATCCCCAAAATGGAATGAGAAGTCGTGCTGGGAAAACTGCACCATTCTGTAGTGATGCACCCATATCTCCCCACCACTGACTGACTGAGGTGGGAGAGAGTAATCAATGCTGCTCCACGAAGGAAAGTCTCTTCAGAGCTGGGAATGGGGAAATGTCGAGCTAGGCACAGTTTGGCGAGAGCTAGTGAAGCCATGAGGCTGCAGGCAGAGCCCTGTAGCTGGTGTCGGGGTCATTGTCCTGTTCCGAAGTGTCTGAACTGTGCATCTCTCTCCACAGTGCGCGATCGCGTACGGACAAAAATGGAAAGGGACATCTTAGCTGATGTGAACCATCCCTTTGTGGTGAAACTGCACTATGGTGAGTACACAGCTAGCTTCAGGCCAGAGGAATGGCAGAGCCAGTGGATGGCAACAGCCCTGAATAGTTTCTAACTGTCCATGAGCACTACCCACTATGCGCTACTGCAAGTGCAGTGCATTGCCTGGGGGAGCTGTTCCCTAGGTGTCCAGCAACAGATTCTTGTTGAATGTGTATTTTTCTCAAATACTGTCTGGAAGGGTTATGCCAATAGCAGTAATATGGGAGGAGCCTTCATCTGTCAAGTAGCCCCTGTTCCCCTTACTGCCTAGATTGTCCTGTTGTCTTTCTAAGCACAATCCCCCTAAAAATGAACTCTTCCTCTGATGGGATCTTGGTCCCATGCCCTGCCTGGTTATTGAATAGGAAAATAGAATAACACAGGAGAAGAGGATGAATTTTAAACCCTTGGGCTTTGTGTGTTCAGTACAGTTCTATCTAAGCACAGAAGAGCAGGTGTAGCAGATGCACCTGAATTTGTTCCCTTTTTTAAAGCTTAGTTTTGTCTTTTCCACACAGCCCCTTGGACCCGATCTCCCCTCCCTTCCATTCCACACCCTCCCTCCTAAGTTCAGAATTCTGAGCTCTCCATTGTGGGTGGCTCCAGAGGCAGCTGGTGCTTCAGTTACCAAAACAGCAGGGGGGATTTAAGAAGGCAGAATAACTACATGTGCTAGAATTTGTCCCCTGGGTTAAAACTCCTACTCCCAGGAAAGATATCGTAGGAGATTTATGCACTACAGTGGTCGGCACCTCTTATTTCTTCTCTGCAAAAACAGCTCTTCCAGTAAGTCACTGCCTCCCAGCAGCATGCATTGATTAGGCACTGATTTCAAGGGAAGAATGCCACCTACTCAATCACCAATGCCAATTCCTGCAGCGCCTAAGTGTTCTTGGTGATCTCCCATCCCAGTGCTGACTTTGCAGGTGATCTCATTTTGACACCCAGTCACTAGCTATATCTGTATTAAGCCTAGTGGGAATGTGGGGCATCTGGAAACCTAAAGCCGCCCAGCTTTGAGGGGTATCTGACATTGCCAAGCAGTCCGGGTAGAAGGGCACTGATTCCTGCTCTGGCCTATGTTTCAGCATTCCAGACAGAGGGCAAGCTCTATCTCATCTTGGATTTCCTGAGAGGAGGAGATCTCTTCACTCGGCTTTCCAAAGAGGTGAGCATGCCTTGGGATCTTGCTGTGCTGTTCATGGTGCGGGCATGTTCAGCTCTACCAGCGTAGGCAATAGTGAGTGCCTATTGTAGAGGACAACTGGTATTTGGAGCACTGTTCTCCAACTCATCAGAACAGAAAACAGTGGCTACATAGATGAGGTGAGCCCTGACTAGCTACTGCTGTGTAAAGTGACAGAGATGGGAACCAGTGACTCCCTTTCTCTGTCCTGCTGCAATGTAGCGGCTTAATCAACCTGATTTGCTCCTATCGAGGAGGGGGCAAGGAAGGAGGCTAGGGATGGGGAAGTTAATCTGCAAATTGAAGTGACAGGTAAAGATAATTGGAGAACAATAGCTGATGTAAATTAAAATCCTAAATTAACATCAGCTCACTGTTTAGCAACCTCTAATTGTGCTGTTTAATCTCAGGCTAGCAGGAAATACAAGTCTGAAGGGGTGAGTGGCTGGGTATGTTGGGGAGGGGATGTTTGTGATGGGGAACAACTTCATGGTATGTTCTTGGGAGGCTGATTTCTTATCACCCAGGTGTCTGTCTCTCCTCTGTGCCTCAGGTAATGTTCACTGAGGAAGATGTGAAGTTCTACCTAGCTGAGCTGGCTCTGGGGCTTGATCATTTACACAGCCTGGGAATCCTATACCGAGACCTCAAACCAGAGAAGTATGTATAGCAGAACCTTACGCTGCCTCCGATTTAATGACACAGCACTGGGCCGCCTCTCCTGCACCTCAGTCTCATGTCTGTAGTCTTTAAATGCCAAAGCGTCCTCCTGTTAAGCTGAGAAATGCACGTAGGCTGGAGTAATGAGTAGCAGTAGCCTAAAACTCTTGTGGGGAAAGAGAGGAGAAAAATGCTCCAGCTTTCTCCTTCCCTTCCTAGGCAGTCGGGCTGGGAACACTGGGCAGCACGCTTGCCCTGTCCTGAGCTTTTTCGTGCTGACCCAAGGACTCAGATTCTGTATTCTAGCTGACGAAAATGCTGGCTTGCTTGGCAAACAATAGGGATACTCCAAAGAGACTATATAAAGCCTCGGGCATCAAACCCTCCCCGCCACTACCCACCCCGTAGAGCCATCAAAGGAAAAGTAGGGGTTCTTCAAATCTCCTCTGCTGTAATGCTTACAAAAAACTTAACAGTTAAGTTGCGGGTGTGCTGGGGCTGCTGCCTGTCATGCTGACCAGAGTTGTCTCATTGATTCCTTGTAGTCCTCGGTCTGTCCACCTGTTGTCTCTTGTCTTTATACTTAAATTGTAAGCTCTTCGGGGCAGGGATGTCTTTTTGTTCTGTGTTTGTACAATGCCTAGCACAGTGGGTTCCTGATCCAGGACTGGGGCTCCAAGGTGCTACAGTGTTGCAAATAATGGAGTCCTTGCACAAAGCATCGCTGTTAGGAGGGAGAGTGTAAGTGGCTGGAGGAAAATGGGGCCATTCTCTTTGCATCGTACATCTTGATGAAAGGGCTAAACCATCGGGGCTGAAAGTGGTGGTGCTAAGATCTGTTTCTGGGGTTCTGAAAGCTTTTTAACTAGTCTCTCAGGAGCAGAAATAAGTGCTGGTTCACTTGTTAGCATCTCTATGTTACGGTAATAATCATTGATGTTTACACGCCTGTCTCTCTTCTCCCTCTCATAGCATCCTCTTGGATGAAGAAGGCCACATCAAACTCACAGGTAAGGTGACTCCAAAAATTTTGCACTACAGCAGACTTGCAACTTGAGATACAGACATTCTTCCATGCCTGTGCTCTGTTTGTAGAAAGTGGACATATGTTCATGGTTTTTCTCTTTTGTGTAGATTTTGGTTTGAGTAAAGAAGCCATTGACCATGAGAAGAAAGCGTATTCCTTCTGTGGGACAGTGGAATATATGGCACCAGAAGTTGTGAATCGTCAGGGCCACACCCACAGCGCTGACTGGTGGTCATATGGTGTATTAATGGTATGGTATCTAACTAGCATGTTTGAAGCCTAATTTTATGGTGGCTCTTTAAATGGTAGCTCTGGAGAGATGATGCAATATCTCTGTGCATTATAATGCATCTCTAACAGAGAACTATTGAACTGGGAAAGATCTAATAGTCACTCCAATGTTTTCAAGCTCCCATATAAGTTACTCTGACCAAAGCAATCAGTAGTGAAGTGTAACGAATGTCACAGGGATCAGTTACATTCATAGCTGTTGAACGTAGAATTTAGATGGTTTCTGACAGTCTCTCACGACCGTTACATTTTGTCTCATTAAGACAGCTTAAGTTTCCTGTTAAGATGCTTTCATTTCAGACTGGAAGTGATGCTAGTGTTCCTTGTTTGGATCTAGAGCTGCCACCTGGTGGTCATTCAATCCATGGCCTTTCTGCTCTAAGGTGTTCTTTGAAAGACTGTATAAATTACCATTAGCCATATCAAGGTTCAGTGTTATAGGGCTCTCTGCCTAAACCATATTAGGATCTGCTGCCCCTAGAAACTCTCGCTCAATCATTTAACCTTCTCTCTTGCTCTTCTTTCTAGTTTGAGATGCTCACTGGCTCCCTGCCGTTCCAGGGAAAAGACCGTAAGGAGACAATGACGTTCATTCTCAAGTAAGAGGAGTTATTCTTCAGTGTCTCTGCAGGGGCGAAGCTCGCTGCTCTGCTTCTAGGACAGGGTGACTAGATGTCCTAATTGTATAGGGACAGTCCCGATATTCAGGGCTTTGTCTTATATAGGCTCCTATTACTTCTCACCTCCATCCTGATTTTTCATACTTGGTATCTGGTCACCCTACGCTAGGACGTCAGGAATTTTGCATCCTGGGGGTTATAACAGTTTAATGGCATTAATTTGCGAGGATTTCTATAAACAGACTTACGGAGGGCACAGTGTTAAAATGCTGAGCGAAAAACTGACTCCATCTCACATGCTGCAAGGAAAGACGTGGGAAGCTAGGTGGCAGATGAGCTGTAGTCAGTGCCTGTTTGCTCGTTTTACTTACTCAGAGTTAATTGCACAATTTTTTTTTTTTTCTTTCTAGAGCAAAGCTGGGCATGCCTCAGTTCCTGAGCTCCGAAGCACAGAGTCTCCTGCGAGCTCTTTTCAAAAGGAATCCAGCCAACAGATTAGGTAAGACATCCGGTGTTACATTGTTTCTGGGAGCTCCAGGTGCAACATCTTGGCTCCTTTGTCCAAGTGGGTCAGATACATTGGATTTTGGCTAGGTTCTCCCACACATCTCAGCACAGCTTGACTCCCAGTAATACCCGGTCACATTGCACAGTGGATTATAGCCTTGCTTATGTCATTAGCAGTGGAGTGGGTATATACAGTAGCGCTAAATCCAGAGTGGTGTCTGTCTTCCAGGTTCTGGTACAGATGGGGCAGAAGAGATAAAGCGTCACCCTTTTTACTCCACCATTGACTGGAATGTGAGTATTGAACCTTTCTTTGCTCAGATATTGGATTCTACATGCTCTCAAACTTGCATACCAATGAAGGGGAGAGGCATGAGTCACTCGACTGTCTTAGCTCTGCAGTAAAACAGATGCTTATAGAGTGACCGGCAGTCAAAAGGCTGCGTCCTGTTGTTCATCAGCTGTCAGAGTCCTTCCCCAAAACAGTGTTTACACAAAAGGAACGGGAGTCACCTGGACGGCTGAAGTAGGAAACTGAACAAAAATCACATTTGTCATATCAAATACCCTACATGTGTGAATTCACATCAAAATGAGACCATCAACCATCTCTTGCAGTGGAAGGACGTGGAAGCTAATCTGGGATTTAGCAGGAGAGGGATGGCCTCGGACGTATTGGAAAATATACTTGAGGGACAGGAATCTTTTTGGAAGGAATGGATCTACAGTTTGAAAGACAGAAATTGTCCTAATAGAACAATATCTGGCTGAAGTGATTGGGCCAGGATGGTTTGGTGACTAAGACTGGAACTCAGGAAATATGGGTTCAATTTTTTGCTTTACCACAGGCTTCCTGTGTAACTTCTGAGCGAGTCACACAATCTCTTGGCAGCTCTGTTCCCTATCTGTACTCCGGTACCTTGCCGAGGTCTTCTGAGGGCTGGCCAGTTAGTGCTTGAGGCATTCTGATACTGTAGTGATGGAGGTTATAGAAGACCTATAAAGGTTTTAGAACAGACCTCCCGTGATGCTGGCATAGGGTTCCTCTCAAGCTACACCTCCACCCCGACATAACATGAATTTGGATATAACGCGGTAAAGCAGTGCTTGGGGGGGGCTGCGGGCTGCGCACTCCGGCAGATCAAAGCAAGTTCGATATAATGCAGTTTCACCTATAGCGCAGTAAGATTTTTTGGCTCCTGAGGGCAGCGTTATATCGGGGTAGAGGTGTATCTTCAAGTAGCAATTCAGAAAGGCTGTGGGGAGGAAAAAACTCCCTGCCAGGAATTCCTCTAGCTCTTCCTAGATGTAGCTTTCAGGCCCAGCATCTGATGCCAGAGTGAGCAGAGAAGACACAGCAGACCCTGGTGGCATAAACTAGTTCCTGGATAGTTGGCTTTTTAGCACCCTGGAGGTACAAAGTTATTTTGGCTCTCGGTAGCAGCTGCCTAGGGAGGAGAAATACTGCAAGCTTCTGCCACAGAAGTGAATCAACAGCTCCATGGAAGGGCCTTCCAATGAGAGTCTAACTCTGACTGAGCTGTAGTTCTACACTATGCTACCAAGCAATTTCTGGCTTGTAAAGTTTCCTCCTCATGGCTTCTCTTTCCTGGTAAATCCATCCCCTTAGGAGCGTTTGGGAATGTCTGCCAATTGGGACAGCTACCTGTGGGGGATGGTTTGTTGAATGGCATCCTTGGCGTTGTGTTTTGCAGAAGCTATATCGCAGGGAGATCAAACCACCTTTCAAACCTGCCGTGGCCCGACCAGATGACACCTTTTATTTTGACACAGAGTTCACCTCTCGTACGCCAAAAGGTTTGTGTGCACCCCAGCAAATAGGAAATTGGTACAGGATGCTCTGGCTATATCAACACATGGTACTGGGGTGAGGTGTATTACACTGACTCCTATTCCAGCAGGACTAGGCCTATCACTGTAAAATGAGGAACACTGACTTCAGAGGGTTACTGCTCTCGACAAGGGATGGTGCAGAAGTAACTCTGCAGGGGGCTCTCTTGGGTAAATGGTCTATTCAGCATGCGGTGTGGCTACTGTCTAGAATAGGGAGTAACCATAACCCTTAGTACGTGAGGGGTAAATTGTCAGCTACTGGCAGGCTGCTGCAGGACCACTCTTTTTCCTGACTTATTCCAGATTCCCCTGGAATTCCCCCGAGTGCGGGGGCCCATCAGCTCTTCCGAGGGTTCAGTTTTGTGGCAACTGGATTGATGGAGGATGGCATGGTCAAACCTACCCAGGCACCTCTGCATTCTGTGGTACAGGTAAGGGGACCGGACCGAGGAAAGACCTTTCTTAAACTGCAATGATAATTCCAGAAGCCTAGCGCATGTCGGCCAGACCATGAGGGCTGATAAGTGCAGCCTGGCGAAAGCCTGAGGGCAAGGCTTTTTCCGGTGGATTTCCTCTTGCAAACTCCCTGACCAGTTCCCTGGTGGATTCCAGAGAAGTGTGTGAATTTGTTCAATGGCTTAGCCAGGCCGTGGAGGTGAACAGGAGGGAAGGGCAGGGGAGAAGAGACACAGCCTATAATGGGCCAAGGTAAAATGGCCACATAACCTCCTGTGGAGAAATCCGACTTCACCATGCTACAAGATTAAAGATCCTGGACGGTTTGACCCAATCATGCATGTTTACGCATAGGACCAGAGGGTTCATATCCTGCTGGGGCCAGCTCAGTCCTTCATCCTGCAGCAGCAAGTCAGTTGAGTCGATGCAGCTTGCAATGTGTGGGGCTTTCGGATGAAATGGCCTATGATTTTCAAAGGGGCTAAGGCAGTTATGTGCCCAGATTTCATTGACAATAAATAGGATTTAGATGCCTCGCTCCCTTAGGGATCTTTGAAAATTACAGCCTTAAAGACCAAAGTCCTTTCGGCTTTGCTTGGATGCTGAAGATCCTGTGACTCTTTCCAGAACTTCCCCTGGCCAGTGAACTGTTCAGCCAAGAACACCAGGGCATGGCCCCAGCTCTGTGCCAAGTGGCTGCACTTCAGCGGGTGGTAGCTCTGGGCTGAAAGTCACTCTAGAAATGTGACTGGCATTTGCCCTTCCCTCCCCCTCCCTGACAGGGAGAATAAGAAGCTGTGTGATACAGCGGGTAGCAATCAGTCAATCCGTCCTCCATTTTGTTGGTGTACAGATACTGTGGTATTTCCCTAAACTAACTCTGTTTTTTTTCTTGTTTCATTTCTCGATTCATCCCACGGTAGCAGCTGCACGGCAAGAGTCTCCAGTTTAATGAAGGCTACGTAGTGAGGGAGACGATCGGTGTGGGCTCCTATTCAGTGTGTAAACGCTGCATTCATAAATCCACCAACATGGAATATGCCGTCAAGGTTTGCAGTCTGCCATCTCTCTCTCTCATGTGCACTCCCACACTCAGGTTTCCTTTTTTCTCTAGTAACAGCCTCTGAAAATAAAACGGAGCTAAGTGTCGTTGTCCCTGCAACTCTGCGCTATCCTGCAAGAAGCCAGGCTGGATTTCTGGGCTGGGGGTGCTGGGGAAGCGACATTCTCTTTTGGGGAGAGGGAAGTTCGGTACCACACATTACTTTTCAGTCATTGCACTTGCTGTGCTGGGCTTTAGGGATTCCATCGAGTGCTTCTCAGCCTGAACAAAGGCTGACGTGGCGCGCCATGTGATCATGGGGATGTATAACTGGCAGTAAAATGAGTTGTTCTGGAAAACCAAGACAGCAGGAAGTGGGGAGTGGAAATAAGTTTAGAATCTCAACCCCGGATAAATTGTGCAGTGCTCCACCTGTTTCTCTGTGCACATAGCTCTGTCCTACCTGCCTGGCAGAAGGACCCCAGTCCTGGTTAACACTTACTTATGCTCTCCTGCAGATCATTGATAAGTGTAAACGAGACCCTTCTGAGGAGATGGAGATCCTCCTGCGCTACGGGCAGCACCCAAATATCATCACCCTGAAAGATGTGAGTGTAACCGTGTTTAACTTGCACCTAAGCAGAGATGTTGTCTCTGAAAGCACAGGCCTACCTTCTGAGGCCGACGCTGTTGCTCCTGAGAACCCGCCCAGTAGAATGGTGGCAGGTCTGAGGAGGTGTCAGAGCTCCCCAGCAACGTGCTGGGGGAGATGGAGGACTTCTGTAGAGCTTGTGATAGAACTACTAAAAGGCTGCTTTGGAAGCATCCCGTTGGATGTGCATTGTGGTTTCTGATACCACCTGTTTGCTACAAGTCCTAGCTTAGAGCGGCTGTCTCTCTAAAGCTATAACATAGTTCGCCATAACACAGCTACTTTTCCCTTGAAGTATCACTGAATTTATTAGTACACAGGAATCTTATGGGACTGAGCACCCAGCGTCTGTGGTGCCAGAAGGTCTTTCAGCAGTGAGAAGCACTTCTTTGGTCCATGCTCCATTCCTTACCTGATCCCAGGCAGAGTGCACAGAGCATTAAACCAGTCTGTTCCCCCAGCACTGCCTGGTAACAAAGGCTGGGGTAGAGGAGTCCCACCACGTGTGAATCAAAACTTGGCTCTGCTTCAGCTTTTTACAGAGCTTGTGAAAGTCCCCTCCAACTAGATCTGCATGAGACTAAACCGCACATAACACATGCAGGAAATGACTTTAATACGGCCATAGGGTGCGTGGCTGTAGGCAACTCTGCCCCTAGGATGGACGGACGGACGTGTGCGTGAGAAAGAGAGAGAGATCATTATTGTTTTAGGGACTAAACCCTGCATATCTGCTTTGGCAGGTGTATGACGACGGGAAGCATGTTTTCCTCGTGACTGAGCTGATGAGAGGAGGGGAGCTGCTGGACAGGATCCTCAGACAGAAGTGTTTCTCTGAGCGGGAGGCCAGTTCTGTGCTGCACACAATCTGTAAAACTGTGGAGTATCTGCATTCTCAAGGGGTGAGTATGGGAGGCTGAGATGCTGACTGGTCCCCTCACAATCAATCAAGTGGGAAGCAGGCAGGCACAGGGCTACTATCCTGCCCCTTCTCCAGGAAGTAGCTGCCTCTTAGGATATGTTTCAGTCTTGAGGGAGGCCAGGCATGAAATCTAAGTCTGTGCCATTCGCTTCACCTGCAGCCTTGAGTGCAGCTGCTAGAGGAGTGTGACAGCAGCACCTGCTGTTGTTTACTTCACAGGTAGTTCATAGAGACTTGAAACCCAGCAACATTCTCTATGTGGATGAGTCTGGAAACCCAGAGAGCATTCGCATTTGTGACTTTGGCTTTGCCAAACAGTTGAGAGCTGAGAATGGCCTTCTCATGACCCCTTGCTACACTGCGAACTTCGTGGCCCCTGAGGTAAGCCGCTCGTGACCTGAAACTCTCCCTCTGTAGCTCTTGCTGTCCTCCATCAGGCTGTGGTTTTCTGCCAACATTAGTTACCAGCTGAAATGTTGGCCAGGGCTAGCTCTGGCACACTCTGCCAGCAGGCCCACTTTGGGGAGCGGGCAAAAGCGGAAATACTCTCCCAGTATTGAACTAACGGAGGCAAGTTTTGGGACTAGGTTTCATACCTTCTGCTTCTTTTCTTTCCTACCCTCTATCTATTGCCTCCTCATGAAGTGGTGGCACAATTCAAAACCAAATGATTCTGTCGGCTCCCTTTCCTAGTCCGGAAGTTATCCCCTGATTTACTTCTCGCTCCTGCAATCTGACCCCTTCTCTGGGTTCCTTAACAGACTTGCTCTGTTGGCGGGGCTTTAGAAAAAGTGACCCTCCATTCTCAGGACAGGGTGGGTCACTGGCTTGCAAACAAGCCCCTCTTTTAGGGGGCTGAAAAGCCGGTGTACTGGCCACCTAATTCAATGAGTATATCTAGGTGTCAGAGAACTGGCTTCTCTGTAGAACTAATATGCAGAGTGTGATTCTTTTCCATGGCTATTTTGACATGCCTGGGATGTTTCCTCTTCATCCATGAAACCAAAGCCAAATTGAGTCCCAACCTTCAGTCCATGACTCTGACAGAGCTGTAGAAAAGTCCGGCATGCAGGCAAAGGGGTCAAACCAATGCTCGTTGTCTGACAGAGCAGGAACTCTTAGGAAAACTGACATCTTTCCCTTGGCTTATTCTGTACAGGTACTAAAACGTCAAGGCTACGATGAGGGATGTGACATCTGGAGTTTAGGGATACTCCTCTATACAATGCTGGCAGGGTAGGTATCTGCTGCTCTTATGGTGGGGATGCGTTTAGCACCGATGGCTGTCTGGGTATATTGCTAGTCGGTGTGCCCTGCTGCAGAGGCCATGTTGCCCTTATTGACTATCATTCACTCAGATTTCAGTTCTGTTCTGTTAGAAGAGGAACCTGCACATTTTCTGTTTTTCAGATACACTCCTTTTGCAAATGGGCCCAGTGACACTCCAGAGGACATCCTGAGCCGAATAGGCGTAGGGAAGTTCACTCTAAAAGGAGGAAATTGGGACACAGTTTCTGAGGTAGCCAAGGTAGGGTCTGGTACTTGAATTAAGTCTGTAGCTCAGGTCAAGTATAGACAGCTGCTGTGCAGCCTGTTAAAATAAACCTCTCTACTGCTTTCACTTTTTCCTCCCCCACCTGTGGGTTCAGTAGCTCCCATTTCACATACACATTTTCCTCCAAAACTTGGGCAGCAGTCTCTATGTAGGGTGCTTCACCATTTTGCAATTAGTGCTGGTATGCAATACCAGTCTATAGTGGCCCATCCATGGCCATTGACGCTCAGCCCCATCCTCTGTGCCCAGGCTGATAGCTGCTATTCCCCAGGATAGTGAACTTCTAAGTCTGAATGAGATGAACCTCTCTCAGATGGGTTTGCATCACCTTTCTGAAGTCTAATTCTCTGAATGCTTGCTCCAGGATCTGGTAACAAAGATGCTCCATATTGATCCTCACCAGCGCCTGACAGCCAAACAAGTCCTGCAGCATCCCTGGATAACCCAGAAGGATAGGTTACCCCAAAGCCAGCTGAGTCACCAGGATGTACAGCTTGTAAAGGTACGCATGTGGGGCTGTGCCTGGCCTGTGGTGCATTCAGCGGTGCCCTTTTGCTCCATCATCACCTCTGGGTAGTGGGTAGAGCAGTCTCAAGGTGCGGGGGGGGGGGGGGGTAGGGTGATCACGACAGGACATCTGCTGCCAGGGCAAAGGGATAATCCGGGGGAAATTGCAGTGGGAGGGGAATGGTTAGTAAGTACAAGGCAGAAACTAACTCCTGCAGGCCAAAGAAAGACTTCTGATAACTCTCTCTTCTAAAAAGAAGCCAATTTCTTATATGCTGGCCAGTAATTTTCAGTAGGGTACAAAGATATTTCTGCCTCCCAGCTATTCTGGGTGGATGCAGTCCCATGACAGTCCAGTGACTTTTTTTTTTGTTTGTTTTTTCATTCTTTTCTCCCAGGGAGCCATGGTTGCAACATACTCTGCAATAAACAGCTCCAAGCCAAGTCCCCAGCTGAAGCCCATTGAGTCATCCATTCTGGCACAGAGGCGGGTGAAGAAGCTCCCCTCCACCTCGCTGTAGTGGGAAACCTGGGCAGCTCATGGCACCGCTGTGCAGTGCTGACACTCGCGACATTGCACAAGCTGCTGAAGATGGGAAGCAGGGAAACGGGCAGGAAAACAACGCGTGAAAGGACGCCCATTTGCAGACTGTCTTCCTCCAAACCACAGCAAGGCCAAGTGCCTTTTTCCTTCTGAAAGACTAGCTCTTCTCTTCGTGGACTCGCCTGTCCTGATAGAAGTTCACTGTAAAACCTTTTTTTTTTTTTTTTTTTTAAAGTGTAAATTGATACAATTTTTAAAGGGATCCATTTGTGTATATGAGAACTAGAATGTATAATCCGTGTAATGATGTCACTAAAGAGCAGATCTGATTTGTCTTTTCCTGTGAAGGGCCAGACCTTGATTGTAGACACATCACCTTTCACAACTGATTTGGGGTTCAGGGCTGGTGCAGCTGGAAGTCCGACCTTTTTTTTTTTTTTTTTCTTCCCCTCAAACTTTCTGTACCCTCCCCAATGTCAAACTAGCAGCTGTTCTTTCCAGAACCACTTGTTAGAGAAGTTGCCCCTTTTTGTGTACAGCTTGTAAAACCAGTTCTTAAATTTCATCCTGTACGTTTTGGTTTCCCTCAGAAGCCACATGGCTGCTGTACGAGTGCATAAGCCATTTTAAGCACCTACTTGGTTAAACTGTCCCAGATACCTGCAGGGTCTGGACCATTCCTCCTCTTTCCCCCAGCATTCATTCGGGATTCTGTCGGATGAACAGATGCTGATAGGGAAGAAATATTCTCCGTTGTGAAGTCAAGTCTTTCTGGGTTGGCTTTGGTTTCTTTCTTTTTTTAGTCCTGTTTCACTTAGCACCATCCAGGAATCCATGATGCAAAGCAAAATCTTTTTCTTTTTTAATTTAATTTTGTTATATGGCTGGTAACTCAGGGTTTCTGTCTGAACTTTATAATAAACATGTCATTCAGTTGAAGTTATTTTACTGACTGAATGCTCACCCCTCCCTTTAGCTACAGAATAAGCTAAGCTAGTCACTGCTCCTCTCTTTAAAATGGGGATGATGGTACTTACCTGCCTTTTGTAAAGCGTTTTGACATCTACAGATGAAAAGCTGTGTGTATAAGTGCATCTCTTCTCCCCAGGTGTCTGTGATCGGGGAACTCAGTGCTGCTAACAGCTATATTATGCCATCTTCATTCAAGTTTAGAACTCACTCTGCAACTGAAATAATCAAGATTAATTGTAGAATAAGGCACTAATCAACATTAAGGGTGGCAGAATCTGGCCTGTAGAGTTCCTGTAAATAAGATTTAATATAAGTTCCTGTAAATAAGATTTAAATAAGATTTACAGGAACTAAATATCACAATCTTAATAGAAACCAGCCCTCAGAGACTACTTCTAGCCCTGTTCATCTGAACTTTTTGAGTCCTTCTGAACCCTTAGATATTGTGGTATTGAGACATGGATTCCTAGCTGCCTTGTATATTCTGGGTGCCTCCCTCCCTTTTGTGGGTGGATGGGTGTGGATCTTCAGTGAGAGAAGCTGGGGAAATCTTGAAATAACTGTACAAGGATGTAACAAGGATGGCTTCCAGGACTGAACTGAGCAACTCTCTTCAGTGTGTCAATCTCAGCTGTGTTCACTGCTTATGAGAACAGAGAAGTGCCAACTTTCCTTGGTTTGCCCCAGTGGACTCTCTAATGGGGGCCCTCCAATTTAATTTTCCTTTTCCTTGCAGCAATCCAACAGCACAAGTACCTTTCCCCTTTCAGTTACTCTGACTAGCCCCTCACACTTACCGTCTGTTCTGAAGCCTTGCTCTTGAGCTGTTCACTTGCTATTCCCAGCAACACAGGTACATCTATTAGGGTAGGTCTACCTGGGGAAATTGACCAGCATAGTTATAGCAAAATAATTATTCTGCTATTGCTATGTGATTTTAACTCCCCCATACTTTGGAAGTTGGAAGCAGAGTAGTTAAGCTGAGTGACTCTTACTCCAAAATAATTACTCTGCTTCCAACTTCCAAAGCATGGGGCTGTTTCACAATGGCATGACTACAGTGAAATAGTCATTCTGCTCCAGCTAAGCCGGTCAATTTCCCTGTGTAAACAAAACTGACTTTCCTCAGGGACATGAGAAGACTCAAGCAGTGAGGTCAATGGAGTTGTGCCTGCTTGCAGGTCTGAACTTGGCCTTGATCCATAGTTTAGTGGGGGGTGGTTTGGAGTCCTTTGCATGTAACAGCTTCTTTAAAAATTCTTTTCCCTTCTGGTTTGTCTCAGGTCTGGCACACCCTGGTGTGGTGTCTCTTGTATCCATGCCAACAAGGCTGCCTTATGTTACTCCTCCTCCTCTGTGTGTCAGTGACTGTATCAGTACAAATGTGTACAGAGTTAGGAATCAGATCAACTGTTTGGCGCATGGGGCCGCTCACCTTGAATTTTTGGTATGTTGCCCAAACTGTTAGGTGTAGATGGTATCAATTTATTGAAAACAAGAGATTGAAACATAAATGTTCTTGGAATGAAGAAGATACTTCTCAGCCAACTTTGGGGTTGAAACTTTCCATTCTAACCAGCTTGAACGTGTTTGAAATGCTGCTTATGTTGACCACTTGCAGTGAGACTCAGAACAACATGGAGGGTCTAGAAACCAATATTTGTCCTGCTTGAATGGTGGTCTAACAATCATAATTTCATGCAAGTCATCACATGTGTACTCTGATACAATAGTTATTTAAGCAGGATGGGCACCGAAGCCCTCACAGAATCCTCTCCACAGGGATGCTGTTGTATTAATTTAGATGGACTATGGGGGCTAAAGGTGTTAACATAACCCAGTCCCTGTCCAACATTTAAATAGCATGAAACAAGGTTCAGGGTTTGGTATACAGAGACATCAGCCACCTTTAGACATGGAAAGATACAGAAAAGGAAAAACAGTGCATTTGAAATGTGAAGTATTACGTAAGGTTTTCATTTTAACAACATTTCTTGTTCCCATTCCTTTTCCCTTTAGCTGGAGAGAAATTTAGAAGGAAAACCTCCTTTGTCTGACAGTCTCTTAGATTTATTAAAGATGGTAATAACTATCCTTTTGGGGAAAAAAAGAGAGGAAGTTAGCTCAGGTGAGCTGGAGCGGTTCTTGAAGTCCAATCCCATTTTCTCCTAGCTGGTGGTTGAGATCTAGCTGGACCTAGTGGGGCTGGCAATGTTAGCTGGGTCCCGCTCTCTGGCCTGGTCTGGTCAGGACAGCTCATCTCTCAGGATTAGGATGATGAAGGTCCAGGGTCCCAGAAGATGGGGGGAGTGACAGCATGATGGAGAAGCTCATTTCACTTTCCTCCATCTGTTGTTCTGTATTCTGCCCCAAAATCTTTCTATAAGGATCTACAAAGGAAATGGTGGGTAGAATAGCCCATCCCCTCATTTTGTCCATCAAATAAGCCTAATATCCAACACCCCACTTTTCATTCATTAATTTCCAGCCCCACATCTTGTTTTAACCCAGCATGATTTCAGCATTGGCCTGGAGTTATATCAACATGGCCTCTCTTGTTTGCAGTAATTTAGTCCCTGTCTGTTTCTTTTGCACCTGTTTATAATATTCATTAATGAAAACAACTTGACCTACTTTCCATCAACACTTGTTAAAGTTATCCTACCATCTTATAAACGTCTTACAATTGAGCTTACAATTAGGGAAAATTTGTATGCCCAATTGTCACAACAGTACTTGAGTCAATACTACTGGCCTGACAGTTGAAAAGCAGTGGTAATCCACCAATTTTGGGATAATGGTACATACAGCAATGACAGGTTTCAGAGTAGCAGCCGTGTTAGTCTGTATCCGCAAAAAGAAGAACAGGAGTACTTGTGGCACCTTAGAGACTAACAAATTTATTAGAGCATAAGCTTTCGTGGACTACAGCCCACTTCGGATATGCATCCGAAGAAGTGGGCTGTAGTCCACGAAAGCTTATGCTCTAATAAATTTGTTAGTCTCTAAGGTGCCACAAGTACTCCTGTTCTTCTTCATACAGCAGTGGGCATTCAGTATGTGCAAGGAGTATCACTTAAGGTGGCTGAGGATACCCTACTATGCATTGCCTAACTTGCATATGCAATTCCTCAACAATAACCCAGAATTTATTTAACTGCCTTGCTAACTTGATTCCAAAGTACTTTTTGTATATCCATACCCCTTGAAACTTAGATTCTTCTTCGAGTTTCCTCTGCATATTCCCACTCTTGGGACATGTGCTGACCATTGTTCTTGAATAATGAAGCCTTCTACTAGTAGTGACTGATCCATTGCTTGTATGCCCCTCTCTTCCCCCAACTCTCAGTATCTGAACATGTTCTGAGGGCGTGGTTATAAAGGCGGCACAGCAGGTGTGGCCACCTCAGTTCTTTCCAACAGCTACCACAGACAGATGAGTGCCTTCAGGATTCAAGATCCTTATTGATTTACATAAGTGCCTTGCTTCTGTCTGTAAATAATTAGATTAGTATAGTGTTAGGTTTCGCTGTTAAGAGAATGGCAGATCTAAAGAGCAAGAAGCACAGATTCAAGTGATGTGCATCGTGTCTTGCAGTTTTTCCAGCCTCATGCTTAAGATGTTTAGGGAGGGACACTCTTTCTCGATGCACTCACTCTGGGACATTTACACTTAGAGCTAGGAAGGAGAGGCAGAACAGACTTCAGACCCTCCTTTTACATGAATCATTGTTGGCAAAAAATCTAGAACCAAGAGCTATAAGACTCCAGACAAGGAAAACAAAAGAGCTGGTTTGACTCAGAAACCTTTGGGTTCCAAGAAGCCGTCCTCGTCAAAGTCTTCAGCATTGACACCAAAGTCGAGATAAGAGATATCTGATTACAAACACATCTGACTCTATTCCAAAAAGGGTTCTGTTGTTGAAGGAAAGGCATATGGACAACTCTTGAACTATGTCTGAATCCCTATGGAACTGAGGCCTTCAGTTCTTAGAAGAAGAAAGACAAGACCAAGCATCTTTCTGGGCCTGGCATTGTCTCTTACTCAGGAGACTCATTGGATCTTTCAGATCATGATCAAGCTGGGGTGCACATCTGGTAACAAAGATTGTGGAATCAGCATGAGTGTCATCTGTGTAGCAACATCCTGGAGTTAAGAGCAATATGGTTAGCACTAAAATCTTTCCTACCTCAAGTCAAGGAATGGGTGGTGCAGGTGGCAACAGACAATCTGACAACAATATACTATATCGGAGTAGGCAACCTGTGGCATGCGTGCCAAAGGTGGCACACAAGCTGATTTTCAGTGGCACTCACACTGCCCTGGGTCCTGGCCACCGGTCCGGGGGGCTCTGCATTTTAATTTAATTTTAAATGAAGCTTCTTAAACATTTTAAAACCGTATTTACTTTACATACAACAATAGTTTAGTTATATTATAGAAAGAGACCTTCTAAAAATGTTAAAATGTATTACTGGCACGTGAAGCCTTAAATTAGAGTGAATAAATGAAGACTTGGCACACCACTTCTGAAAGGTTGCCGACCCATGTACTATACAAACAAACAAGAAGCATGCTTTTCCTAGCTTTGCAAGGAGGCGATGAGACTCTGGGAGTGGTGTTTTACTCACCAAGTTTATGCAATAGCTCTTCATAAAGCAGGATCCCTCAATCAGCAGACCAAATGCACAAATGTATGACCTCTTGAGGTCCCTTCCAGTCCTAGAATCTATGAATCTATGAAAATGATCCTTCAAAGAAATTTTTGCTCTCTTGGACACGCCAAATATAGATCTCTTTGCCACAATCTTCAACACAAAATGTCCTCTTTTTTTTTTTTTCTTATTCAAGGGCGGGGGGGGGGGGGGACCTATACACTTTGATGGACGCTTTCTTCCTCAATGGGGTATGGATATGATGTATGCCTTCCCACCTTCGTCCCTTAATACTAAAGGATATAAGGAAGGTCAGACAGGCTGATTCTGATTGCTTCTGCATGGTTGAGATAGCAGTGGTACACTGACGTACTCCTTCTGTCAAAGAGAAACATCAAAGTATTGCCACTGCCACCGGACCTGTTCTGACAGCAGCAGAGGAGGATGTATGACCAAGATCCATCTTCACTACGCCTAGAGCCTGGGAAATAGGTCTTTGCCGGAAATAGAGAAATCTTTCTCTGAGGATGTACAACATGTATTACTAACTCCAAGAAGACAATGTTAGGAGTTGAAATGGAAAAGATTTTCTCTAGGTGGTGTTTATAAGGATTGTAGCTTTGTTAGCTTTTGTACAATCCATTTTAGAGTACTTGTTATTGAAGAACAAAAATTTGTGATGTCACGGAGGGCATATTTAGCCACAATAGCAACTGTTCATACACTATAGATGGTAAATCAGTATCCTCCCATCAGCCTGTTAAGAGATCTATGAAAGGTGTAAATCTGTATCCTCCAGCTGAACAATGCAGTTCCTGCCTGGAAGTTAAACTTGGTGCATTTACAATGTGTATCACCTCCATTTGAACCATTATCTAATTGTTTTCTGTTTTACCTTTCAATTAAGGCTACTTTTATCATAATAATAATAATAATATCTGCAAGGAGGGTTAGTGAATTTCATGCCTTGATGGCTGCCCCCCCCCCATCTATAGTTTTTCATACAGACAAAATAGTTCTTCATCCTCACTCACCGTTTATACCAAATGTAATTTTGAAATTTCATGTTAACCAACCTGTTAGTCTGCCAGTGTATTTTTTCCCAAACAGCATTCAAAAAGGGGTGACGCAAAATTACATTGTTTGGATGCTGAAAGCGTGTTATCATTCTGCTTAAACAGAACTAAGGATTTGAGATTATCACACAGATTGTTTCTCATATGTGGGTAACTGGAAAGGGAATCCCATTTTGCTACAAAGAGTGCCTGTCAGACTTTTCCTGACTGTTATGGGTTAGATACTGCAGCAAAGACAGCTGCTCTGTTTGGCAGATTGGTTCAGCAGTCTTTGCTCAGTTAGGACTCCTTACCTGCCATCCAATCTCCTTACGTACTTCTGACTAACCTATCCCAAGAGTGGGAATACGGAGAGGACACTTGAAGAAGAAACAAAGGTTACTTACCTGTAACCAAGGTTCTTCAAAATGGACTTTGCATATTCACCCGCCTCATCCTCCTTCCCCTCTTCAGTGGAGTCCATTCTACTCGTGGCTCTGCATTAGCGGGGAAGGAACTGAGGCAGCAACCGCTTTTGTGCCCCCCTTTTATAGCTGTGCCTTCAGGATGTGCTCCAACCCTGAGGGTTGGGGAAGAAAGGGATGAGTGAGCAACTGATTAGGCATTGCTAATAGAAGGCTGAACTGGTTGGTGCGTATCCCAAGAGTGAAAATATATAGTCTGTCTCGAAGAATCTTGGTTATAGGTAAGTAACCTTCATTTAGTTTACATTGGACAGGCTGATCAAGCCTTAATTATCTTTACCAAAAGCAGTGTGAATGATTCCTCCATAACTCCAAATTAGTTTCATTTTTAGTTCTAATTCAGACTTACTCATGTATCAAATCTCTGCAGCAGCATCTTTTATTCCGGTGCTCAATAAAATTCCACTGATTGTTCTCCATTCATGCACAAACATTTCAGGGTTTCTTTTCTTTTCTGCGGGGTAGTCTCCAGTAGCCTTCTAACCCCAGAGAGAGTTTTGCTGCCAGGTGCTAGTTCAGCCTGGATTTTTGAGAAAGGTTGAAGTGATTTTTCACTTTATTACACGGTTCCTGGTGAAAATGTAAGTCTCTACTGGCTCCCTTAAGTTCAGCATGGTGAGTTCTGAGCTTACTTGTAGAAGATCCAGCTGTAGGTTCCTACAAGGATCTGTGACTGCACTTGTACCTATCCTTCCGTGGGTGTCAATGCCACGAGAGATTGGGGCTGATCTCCTAGATGATCAAATGGTGCATTTAATTTCTTCACACATGAGGAAATGTCTCCCTGGAGACTTCTTGCTCTATGATTTTATATGCTTAGTTGCAACCCAGTGGTGTTTAAAATTTGCTTCTGTTGTCAGTGTGTGAAGGAGGAGAGCTTTAGAAGTTGCAGCCTCTTGTCTCTTATATCGGGGTCCAGCTGGAATGACCCTGTGCAGCGTATTGTGCAAATCCATAAACAACTAAACTGGAAAGAATGGTAGTGGGCTTTTTTTTTTTTTTTTACATGAGACCTATCGTACTGGATCAGGGTGTTGGTCGATCTAGTCCAGCATCCTGCCTCTGGCAGGGGTTAGGCACCTGCTCTTTCACAGAAAAGGCAGAAAGCCAGTGGTTTGGAGCTGGGGGATAGGAGTTTTCTTCCAGACTGCCATTGGCTTCGTGAGGCCTTGGAAAAGTCACTTAACCACTGCAGCCAAGTTTCTCTCTCCTTAAATATGAGCTGGCGCTACTTTCCTTCCTTTAGTAAAGCGCTCTGATAGTGATGGATGACAAATGCTTACTTATGAGGGAGGTGGGCGGTTGCTTTCTTAGTCATTTAACATGATTAACCTTAACCTAAAAAAAAAAAGGATTAGACACTTCAACAGGTAACATTACTGTTACTACAAGGACACACCATTTGTTGCTGCTGTTGGCTGAGCACATTGCACATACCAGGGGCTCCTTGTTTTTCTTCACACGAGCTCTCTGTCTTCCATCCCCCTCTATTTCAAGGACTCCCTGCAACACCCCTTCCCCTATACCAGGGGCTCTGTTGCTCTGCCTTCCCCCTTCCCCCTCCCCCCATCTCTTCCATTTCTTTTCTTTCTCTCTTGGAGATAAGTTATTCAGGGTATCAACATCTTAAAACTATTGGAAGGATCAGCAGAGCTAAGAAGGGTGGCAGATATAATCTTTGATCTGGAGACAATTAGAGGTGGCTGAAGTCGCTGGGTCTACACAACAGGTACTAGGAGCTCCATATGTCCTTCATTTGCCACCTGCCAGTTTTCCAGATTTCACCAAAATCAATAGGGTTCTGCCCATTCATTCACATGTAGATCATACCCTGAAATTTTGAAATTGCTGGAGGCAGTGTTCAAAAGTTATCACGTTACAGGCAAACAGATGCCATCGAGTATAAGACCTCACTTTGCTCTGGCAGCAAAAGCCAGGATAAGCCCTTGAAAAGAGATTAAACCCTCCTATTTCATGGCATAAATCAGCCACTAACTGTCTGCGATTGGGAAGAAACTTCCCCACGGGGTAGATTATTTCATAACTGCCCTATATATAGGATTCCTTATGCCTTCCTCTTAAGGATATGGTACTGCACCTTGTCCAACTGGAAACCAGACTAGAAATGTATTTAATTGTCTATGCCGGCAAAAGTTAATGTTCATAATTATCCAGCCAAAATTATTAGTTTTAAAATCATTTTTTCAGCAGTCTCCTGAGTTCAGTGAATTTCAGAGGCTGTACACTTTCCAATTTTTTGTTGTTGTTGTTCTAAATTTACCACAATTTGATTTACTGGAGTGTCCCCTCCAAGTCTCAGTCACAGAGTGTGAATTGCACAAAACCATTCTCACCTATTTTACATTTATCAACAACCTTCTAGTTTTTTCACCTGGTACTTGTATTTCAAAATAAAATCAGAAGAGTAAGCAACTGTCTGACTTGTGTGTACCAGCATCCTCTAGTGGCCACAATATCCAGTCTATTACCCTCTTTTTCAGGGAATAGAGTGGCTTTTAGTTCAGGGATATGTTTGATTTTGTGTGTGGATTACGGTGTTGCTTAGATGTAACATTCAGCAATTTGATTCTTCCTTTTAAAACAAATATTTTAATAGAATTTTAACAGATTTCTCCATGGGGGAGGGTGGGAACTAGATGACTCCTACATTTGTATGGGTCTATGATTTCTAGCTTCAGTGAACTCTGAATAAAACCTTTCTTCGCCCTTCTAAAGTTGGAGCTTCCATTTCTTGCCTCTGGTTATTAAAATACCAAGATGTCTTGATTAGCTAACCTTAGCTAACTTGTCGCCTTCCTCCTCTCATTACATTGGAACAACAGCTATTAATGCTAACTCCATTCTGCAAAGAGATTCCCTCTACTAATGGTCTAAAAGTGATTTGAAAATAAATTGTCATGTAAAAAAGTAGGTCTGTCGATTTAATTGCAGTTAACTCATGTGATTAACTCAAAAAAATTAACTGCAATTAAAAAAAATTATCGTGATTAATCGCAGTGTTAAACAATAAAATACCAATTGAAATTTATTAAATATTTTGGATGTTTTTCTACATTTTCAAATATATTGATTTCTATTATAACACAGAATACAAAGTGTACAGTGATCACTTTATATTATTTTTATTACAAATATTTGCACTGTAAAAATTATAAACAAAAGAAATAGTATTTTTCAGTTCACCTCATACAAGTACTGTAGTGCAATCTCTAACTGAAAGTGTAACTTACAAATGTAAATATTTTTGTTACATAACTGCACTCCAAACAAAACAATGTAAAACTTTAGCGCATACAAGCCCACTCAGTCCTACTTCTTGTTCAGCCAATCGCTAAGACAAACAAGTTTGTTTACATTTATGGGAGATAATGCTGCCCTCTTCTTATATACAATGTTACCTGAAAGTGAGAACAGGCATTCACATGGCACTTTTGTAGCCAGCGTTGCAAGGTATTTACATGCCATATATGCTAAACATTTGTATGCCCCTTCATGCTTCAGCCACCGTTCCAGAGGACATGCTTCCATACTGATGATGTTCATTAAAAAAAATAGTGTGTTAATTAAATTTGTGTCTGAACTCCTTGGGGGAGAATTGTATGTCCCCTGCTCTGTTGTACCTGCATTCTGCCATATATTTCATGTTATAGCAGTCTTGGATGATGACCCAGCACATGTTGTTTGATTTACGAACACTTTCATTGCAGATTAGACAAAATGCAAAGAAGGTGCCAATGTGAGATTTCTAAAAATAGTTACAGCACTCAACCCAAGGTTCAAGAATCTGAATTGCCATCCAAAATCTGAGAGGGACGAGGTGTGGATCATGCTTTCAGAAGTCTTAAAAGAGCAACTCTCAGATGCGGAAACTACAGAACCTGAACAACCAAAAAATAAAATCAACCTTCTGCTGGTGGCATCTGACTCTGATGATGAAAATTAACATGCATCGTTCGCTCTGCTTTGGATCGTTATCAAGCAGAACCCGTCATCAGCATGGACGCATATCCTCTGGAATGGTGGCTGAAGCATGAAGGGACATCTGAATCTTTAGTGCATCTGGCACATAAATATCTTACGACGCCAGTTACAACAGTGCCATGCGAACACCTGTTCTCACTTTCAGGTGACATCGTAAACAAGAAGAGGGCAGCATTCTCTCCTGCAAATGTAAACAAACTTGTTGGAGTAATTGGCTGAAGTAGGACTGAGTGGACTTGTAGGCTCTAAAGTTTTACAATGTTTTATTTTTGCATGAAGTTATTTTTTTGTACATAATTCCACATTTGTAAGTTAAACTTTCAAGATAGAGATTGCGCTACAGTACTTGTACTAGGTGAATTGAAAATACTATTTCTTTTGTTTTTTACAGTGCAAATATTTGTAATCAAAAATAAATATAAAGTGAGCACTGTACACTTTGTATTCTGTGTTGTAATTGAAATCAATATATTTGAAAATGAGGAAAACATCCACAAATATTTAAATAAATGGTATTCTATTATTGTTCAACAGTGCGATTAATTGTGCAATTGCGATTAATGTTTTTAATCACTTGACAGCTCTAATTGTAATCATCCCACCTCTAAGCAAATATCTTTACAGAAGACAGGACTAGCTGCTCCAAGAAGTAAGGAGATGGCTAGATGTACTAAAGGAGAAATCCCTTCAGCTCAGGTCCGATGCACCAATCAAAGGAAGGTGTTCAGCTCCTTGGCACTGCCTCCACTCACAAGCCTTCTGGCTTTCTCAGCCTCTCTCCTCCATCAAAAGGTCCTTCACAAATTGAACCAACCTGTTAGCACCCGGAATGACACTGCAAAAATATACCTGTTTGTCAGACTAGCTTCTAGTGGGGGGAAAAGTCAGTGAAAGGTTCTTGGGTGAAGAGTCAAAGAATCTCAGTAGAGACTAGGAAAGTTTGTCACCCAATCCTGACTGGGGCCTTTTGTTTATACTACAAGGTCAATATCAAACCTTCACAGCAGAGGACCTGTTAGTGTATTCACTCTGCATTACCCTGGCAGTGTCAGAGGTCAGGGAAACATCTTGATTTGAAGAGCAAGAGGGTTCATTTATGAATCAATCGTTCTCCAAGGAGTAGATCACTCTTCTCCAAGAATGAGTTCTTAACAAGGTCCTTTTAGACTTGGTTTGTTTAGGAACAGAACAGTCCTACTTAGAAATCTGCTATGCTGGTAAGGTGGTGCAGACAGGGCTGCAAAAGAAAAGTCAAACCATCCACATCCTCTGACGGTGGCCAAAGATTATCTGAGAATACAAACCCAAACCCTGGATGTGGATTAAGATCCCTGTTTTGAAGCCTGTGGCCATCAGATTCTATTAACCATCTCCAGTTGGCCATCATGCCTTCTAGGTTTCCCAATGGAGAAAGCACAACACTACTCGCTATAAACAAGACCAAGATGAAATATACTCAAGAGCTTGAAAGAGAAGAAGTGAGGGGGAGAGTGCTAATTACATAAAGCCCTTCCACATTCATATCTTATTAAACAAACCCAAATGCTTGTGTGGTGTGTAGCTCAAATGCTGTCTTGCTTTTAAACAGCAGATGGTGTTGCAAACCTACAACAGGTGGAAATTCTTCAGCTTAATATAAGAGATCAGAAGTAACAGAAATTTCTCTTTTCCCCAGGGTAGGTTCGTTCATTAGGCAAACAGCAGGTTGGTCATCTACTTGAATGTTTACTACAGAAGAAAAGAGTCAGAAAACAGCTTTTGAGCCACACATATTAGGATGAATGAAAGCAATTGTGGCTTGAATCATTCTGATTATAATGGAAAGAAATCAGCTAAGGTAATTCTTTGTTAGCACAGAGATGGGATGGGTAAACAGATTTAGGTGTTTGCTACCATAATATAAATATTTACTAATAATAGTGCAGGACTGTGTATATATTTCTAATATTTGGTAGACTTAAGTCATCAGTAGATCCATTTTTGAGCTGTTTATTTATTTTGCACCAAGAAAACCAGGTAAAGTTAAGTTGACTAGTTTTAGACTCCAAAATGGCTATATTCTCCTGGCTATGCTTAGATGGATACAAATAATTCCTCCTGAATCCAGGTAAGAATCTCACACACAAGCAGTTCTCCTATAAGGGAGTTACATGACAAACCACTGTGAGATCAGATTCGGGCTGGACGAACACCAATGTAACTCTGTTAACATTAGAGCCAGTTCAGATTTGCAGGGGTCCAAGTAAGAGCAGAATTGTGGCTTATCTCTTGTAGTCATCCTTTGCTTAGATGTTCCTAATCTTTATTGCAACTTTGAAGAAATACTTTGAATGCTACTTTGTTTAAACAGTAGTAGCTGTCATTGCTGGATATTTGATATCCTGAACTGGATTTATTACTGATTTAAAGGTCCAAGCTTCTACTCTATCTGTCCAATGAAAGTTTAAGGTAGATAAAAAAAAATTCACTCATGAAGTAAAATAAAATTAAAATGTCCCCTCCCCCCCTTCTCTCTCTCTTTCCCCCACTCCCAAATGCTATTTAAAGGAGGGGGCAAGGAGCTCTTCTGATGTTTAAACAATAACTGGGTTTCTCTCCTTGTGGCAGTGCAGATTTAATCAGACCCGCCTCCTAGTTCCAACTCCCAGGCTTGAACGCTCTCTGGTCTGTGCTGGGTGTACTTCTAATTACGAAAGCAATTCCCATGGATACCGCAAAGAATTGTCTGTACTGGAGGAAATGATCCCAGCAGGGAAAATGTTGAAGGAAATTTGTTCAACACATTCTGGAAGAGATTCCAGAAGTTTTGGAGGGTGGAAAAGAAAAATCTTCTTGGTGTAATTGCACCACAACCCACCAATCTGCCCTTTTTTCAAATGGAGATGCACGTAGTGGTTCAGGTTCTCATCCCAGTTACAACAGTATAAAACAGTGACTATTGACTTCACAGTTGCTACTTCAACATTTACACTAGTGTACCAAAGTGGAATTTGGCTGGCTCACTCTATGCCCAAATTGAACTTTTACCTTAAGACATTCTTTGCTTTTCTAGGCCCTTTTAGAAGCTCCAGAAACACAACCAACCCCAAAGTGTTTTATTTTCCAACAATGCTAGCGAGAGGGTTTATTTCCTTAAAAGCAGCATTAAGGATGAGGCAGCAATCTCTACTCACAGCAAGGCACCAACTGGGAGTCTAGCAACCTAGTTTCTATTACTGGCTCTCTTGCTGACTTTCTCTGTAACCTTTGGCAAGTCACTTCCTCTCTGAAGTGCTTTGAAGTTTGAGATCTATGAATTGACAGAACTATTACATTTTATTTAGAAATTAAAGTTTAAAAGGCATTTAAGCTAAAAATATCCTCTGCTAACAAAAGAAGGGGAGAAAAAATATTGTTTCTAAATCAGCTACTGTTAAATGAAGAAAAAGAAACAAAGATATTCACATCTCAAATCTTTTTTCAACTGTAACTGTTCAACAGCAATTCCCTGACTTCAAAGTGCAGAGGGGAAAGACATTTTAATGTTGTTTTTATTTATATGGATGCATAAAAATTAGAGAGGAAACTAAGAAAATGCTGGGATGGAAGATTATTTTAGTAATCTTCCAGTCAGCCATAGAACACTCATAAATGTATTAGCTTCACTGATTACTTTTATCTCCAGTTGAAAGCCCTTGATACTTTTCAATATGTTTTAATGTGTCTAACTAGCATACATCTATAGTATAAAGAGACTGCAGCACTATGAGAGTAGATTTCCATCTCCCTCTCATCCAGGACACCTGCTCCCTTTCCCTCCCCAACCCTTCCAACTGTCTGTCTCATTTGTGTCAATTAGAGATTCAATGCTGCCTCATTTAATTGGCCTGATTCTCCCCTCAGATAGAATCCTAACTGGAGACAGGGCACTATGCAGCTCTCCACAGACTGCCTGACCAGGTAAAGTGTCTCCAAATAGCTGATGATGATGATGGTTGAGGAATGATAGTTCAGCTGGCTCTGCAGATGGGATGGCTGGAACTTGATGTAGAGTATGACACAATTCCCTGTTAGTACCATTCTCTCTGACAGTGTTTCCAAAACTGGGGACGCCACTTGTGTAGGGAAAGCCCCTGGTGGGCCGGGCCGGTTTGTTTACCTGCCCCGTCTGCAGGTCCGGCCGATCCCGGCTCCCAGTGGCCGCAGATCACTGCTCCAGGCCAATGGGAGCTGCTGGAAGCGGTGGCCTGTGGGCCGAGGGACGTACTTGCCTCTGCTTCCAGCAGCTCCCATTGGCCTGGAGCAGCGAACCGCGGCCACTGGGAGCCGGGATCGGCCGGACCTGCAGACGGGGCAGGTAAACAAACCGGCCCGGCCCACCAGGGGCCTTCCCTACACAAGTGGCGTCCCCAGTTTGGGAAACACTGCTCTATGAATCAGAGTGGAAAGGTCAAAGGCCCTCTAAGAGTGACCACAAACTCTTGGTGATGTCATCTGAAAGCTTGGGAGGGTGGGTAGATGTGACTGATCAAAAGGTATATGGAACAGTGCACCCACCTTGGACTGACTCTGTGATTTTTAAATGAGGTGTAATCCTCCCCTGCTTTGTAGCTGGATGCTCATTCCCACAGCTATGGGTTTAGCCTAATGGTAGGGCCCAATCCTGTGTCCACTGAAGGCAGTAGCAAAGATTCCATCAGTATCACTGGTGCAGGATAAGGCCCTTATTGTTGAGATGCAGTTGCCATCAGTCCAGCTCACTGTAAGCACAAAGTAAATGGTGACTGGGGTCATTTGCACCATAAAAGCCTGCAATTCATGCAGTGACCCTGTCTCCCTCTTGGGCAGCAGGACTGGAAGGCAGACAGCTTCCCACCTCTCTGTCTTTGACAAGAGGACCATCTCAGGTAAATTCATCCTACTTTCCCCCCTGCCTTTTGATGGTTTGGGACCGCTTGCTTGCATGTACCTGATAAATTGTAGGCTGATCTAGCTATCTCATACATACTTGGGACACACCCACCCCAATGCCTGAGTGTAGGCCTAGGTACAAGGGTGCTAATGTTAAAAATGGCACTACCAGCTAGTAAGATTGGCTTTATGATTTATGGAAGACCTAGCAGTAATGGGACAGTCAGGTGTCACCAGCTGTGAAGATTGGATCACTCCATGAGTTGCTGAATTCATGTGAAATCCCCAAGCAGTCATCTGCAAATCTATCCCTCTATCTTACTCCAATATAAATGGCTGGGATGGATAGCACTTTAGTTGCAACTGTCCACTGCTTTTAGTGTGTGGTGATGTCCTAAACCCAATCCTGGCTTTCCTTTGTGGCAAAGAACTCATTTGTTAAATGCGTGTATTTTTTTTTTTCTAAGCAAAATCAGATCCTCATCAAGGCACTCTACAAAAGCTAGTCTGAGATTAAATTAATTTACATTAGGGCTCAGATGACTTCTCAGTTTGAATACAAATGGCACTTTCTTTCTGTAAGCAGGTGCACTCAGACAAAGAATAAATAACAGATTCACAAATAAAAATATTGTTACAATTCAGTTTATTACCTCAAAAGTATGTACAGAATTTATCATAGAACACTTACAAATTCAAGAAGCCCTCCCCTAAATTGATTCAAAATTACACACTCCCATTCACAGCTGAATAGGAGAAAATTGAATTTCCTCTTCCATCAAAGAATATTAGCCCTGACATACCACAAGATCCCAGGGTCATTATGCTTCACAAATCTTTTAACTATTGTGTACAAGTTAGTCTTGTAAGCATTCTGAGTGTCCAAGGCAAGTTTTTTTTTTAATAAATAAATAAAACTTTGTTTTTATGATCATTCTAATGATGGACTAGTAAATTTTGAGCCTAGACTGGTAAGTTTCCACACAATTTTATAAGGCTGGTATACATGTGTGTATATTACATATTTCCCAGTCTGAATGTGAGACTGTTACTGTATGTGTGTATTTAACACATATGTATGGAACAAATGTGACATTAAAAACAGCACTACAGAACTCAAATGCTAACAACTTCTCCCAGGACTATTAAATGTCATTGGATACCTCCATAGGACAGTTCCCTGTCTTTTAAACATATCCCCTCTTGGCTAGCAAGAGCTGCAGCCACTGCAATGAAACCATGCAGCTAAGTTCATAGGATGATGAGTGACTGACAATTTTCTGGTTTCAAATTAAACAGAAAACTAAATTAGCAAATTAATTGTTTATGTTTTTCCTATGACCCTGTCAGCTGCCTCAGGTCCTGCAGCCAATCAGAAGAGCTCTTTCAGTAGTCCTGAGTAGAAGGCGGAGTTCTGAATTGGGCCCTGCTATCTACCAACTGTCAATCATGTTAATTTTAAATTACTTTTGTACAGCTTGGTGTCAAAACGATTAAAGCATGAAGAGAAAAAGGGAACTAAAAAGAGAGAGAGAGAGAGAATAATTTACCTTGCATTTACAGCAAGGACACTTAGTGAGAAATGTAACACCCACAACTCTGAGAGCTGTGAAACCCTAAAACTTTTATCTTCTATAGTCCAGTCTACCTAGAGATACGGCTAGGTGCTGTGGATCTCACTTCATAGTAAGCAAGTAGTAGTAATTGGTAGTAGCACAAAAGCCAGGATGTTTTCTCCCTCTCTTCCCAGATCAGGCTTTACCCTGAATTGCATTCACCATTTGTATCTCTGAAGCAAACAACAACATAAACAGACAAACCTATCCACCCACATGCAGACATTTTCTCCCCTTCTTACTGTCCCACTCATAGTCATACTTATTCTATACCATGTACATATTGTGCTGGATAATTACATGCTCAACAAATCATAAATGCATAATGATATATTGCCTTAAATGTGTGTGAAAAACTTTGACCCTTTCACATTCTTTCTCTTTTATACACATACAAAGGGTCTTGTGCATGATTACACACTCACATGTATACTAGATCTTACATCATACCCTCACTTGTTCCACTTGCAAACACTTTTTTTTAATCTGTTGCGTTATGCGTCTCTCTATTGTTCTTTCCATTATTCACTTTCCTCACCTTCTAGTTATTGAACATTCTGATTAACATTCATCCAAATCGTATCCTAAAGCTGCTGACTCTAGGATGACTTTGAACAAACCTGTAGAGAGGGTAACTTGATGTCACCTGAAGAGTTACTACAGGATGTGATTAGCTACTCCTGTCCATATTAACTCTTTTATATTCTCTATAGGTGACATAGAAGAACTTATTTTTCCCCACAAAAGGGTTATAAATATTTGGAATTCTCTTTAACAAAGAAGCAAATTACAGATGGAAAAGACTGATGTCCTTCCCCTGCAATTGTAGGGGAAAGCTGTCAGTACTCTTATGAAAGGTGCAAAAATGAAAGAACCTCCGTGTCCAAGGCAATTATGGTTGCATTCCATTCCAAGTTAATGGAATTCCCTTTTTGCCCCAAATTTGGCCAGTCAGTTCAACTCTGTATACATCCAACAAGAAATAATATGGTTAAGCATGTACTCTCCTTTAAGATACCACTGGTAACCTAGTAATGATCTACATTCTAATGGAAACTACATTAGCTGGAGGTACCAGCAAATTACAAAATCAAACAGATATTTCAATCACTTCATCCTCTTTACCAAGCTAGACTTTACTATACACTCTATTCCTGTTAGCTGCATTAGCTCTGCAGTGCCTATGGAAAAGGGAGCTGGATTCTATTCTGGGCCACTCATTATCAACAGAATTGTTAATTAAGTTCAATTACAGAATTTATTGGTGATGTAATGTAAGCCAGAAAACACTGCTGGATTTCCAGATCCTAGGTTGCACCTGCAGGCCTGGCAGTGAAGGGAAGAAAAAGTTGTAAACTGAGAAAATGTTATCGAGAATAATTAATAACAATACGCATGGAACCCCAGGGTGCCATTTTAAATCACTTTTCAGAATAAAACTGTACTTTAAATATCATTATGAAGATAATTCCTTTATCAAAATACTTGGAAGTACAGTTGGACCCTGAAATGTATGAAGTTTTCAGGAGGCACCAGAAATATTAATTGAAAATGGAGATTTGTAAAATCAAGTTGACAAACAATGACATACCCACAGGCTGCAGGACACAAAAACGGAATTGAAGATTAAAAGGAGTTTTGTAAATTCAGGGTTCATAAACTCAATGAGCTATGGGCCTTCTCTCTCTTCTCCTACATCTATATTTCCAGTGTAGTTTTGGACTTAAAAAATTATTTATTTAGCTATGCTTGATGTGGTTTTTCAGTTTGGGTTTTTTTGTTTTTGTTTTTTGAGGTTTTTTTTTTTTTTTTTTTTTTTTTTTTTTTAACCTTGTGAAAAACTTCCTTCTGCAATGGGACATCCCACTGCTAAATGTGAATTGTCCAGTTAGCAATGAAAAGGATTCCAACCCTGGACAAGGATATTCTATAAATTCCTCATTGATAGACACTTTGGCCCTTTTAAAAGTATTTAGGTGTCACTGCAATCAGTTTTGCAATGTCTAACTCATTTAAAAGCCTAAGTCTCTTTTTCAAAAGGAATTTAGACAGGAGCCTAAATTCCAAGTGCCTAAACCCCTTTGGAAAAAGAGACTTAGGCTTTTAAACGAGTTAGACATTGAAATGCTGAGTGCAGCAATACCTAAAAAATCTTTCAAAATCTAGGCCTTTATCCCCTCAAAGACCCTAATATTGAAATCATTCAGGAAAAATTACTGTAATATGACATGCAGATGGAGTGATATTATTTTCCTGTCGCCTGCTATTTAAACAGCAAATTACAATTATTCCAAGAAAATCAGCCACAAGACCTGGTGCATGAGTGGCTTCTTGGTAGTGGTTATTTGGTAGTTTTCCCCCTACTTTCTTGTTTATAAGACTGAGGAAGAAAGGACCGGGCCACAATCAAATGATGTTCCTTAGCTAAAGTTCTTTGGGTAGGATGTTTTTAGTTGCTAGCTTTCTCCAAAGAAAGTTACTCATGTGTACAGATGACCAACTATTGATGTATAAGCTTTTATCTTCTTGGTATTTATCTTTATCTTCATATTATCATGGTAAAAGAAAAATAGCACCAATGGGCAAATTACATAAGGTTTCTAAACCATCTTATGCACTAGTTGTCTGTAACACATTAAGAAAAGGAGTCACTTTTTAAATAACAATATTTTCAAAATTTTGTATCAAAATAAATTTACTGTAGGACTGATAAAAGTTCACAAAGGTGATTGTTCTGTTTCATGCACATAATTGTTGTTGGGGGCATTTAGTGCACTGGATGAGGTACACCACGTGTTGTGAGAGGCATGTGTAAGATCCATGGATCTTGAAAGGTGTGTTGTGGGGGGTGTTGATCATTGTGGCAGTGGAAATATGTCTGCATCTGTTATTCTGGCAGGGTCTGGTGCTGCTTTGAGTTGGTGGGTCCTGGTCTTTGGGAGTTTGCTTCTGATGATGAGCTTGAAGAGGTTGGGGGGTTGTTTGAAGGCTGGAAGTGGGGGATCAGGAAAATTTTATTTTGGGATGCGGTCCCTATTGAGTATGGGTTGTGGTGGTTTGATGATACCCCATATGGGTTCTAGTATGGCGTGGTAGGTAACGACTAGGGATGTGCTGTCAGAGGGGGTTTTTCTTCTGTATTGAAGCTTCTCTCAGGGTATTTAGGTGGTCTCTTCCATGATGCAATCTACTTCTTTGGTGGAGTGTCCTTATTTGGTGAAGGTGGTGTAATGATGCTGGTTCTGGTGGGACCCAACTGAGCGTGCCAATTCAGGACAAATTGCTTAGAGCAGGGCAATTACAGCCCAAGGCTGGGGTTTCTTTGCACACCAAGGCAAACCAAACCAGACAAGCAGAGAAGACTTTGGTTTTACCCCACTGGCTAACCACAAGTCACACAAGCAATTCCCTTAGACACTCCAGTTTCCCAGTATCAGCACCAGTGCCACTCGTTATGGAGACAAATGGTTATGAAAACCAATATCACAGTAAAAGAAAAAAAAAGTTCTCTCGATCCCAAAGGACCAAGCCCCAGACCCAGGTCAATATACAAGTCAGATCATACCCACAAATCACGCTGTTGCCAATCCTTTAGAATCTAAGATCTAAAGGTTTATTCATAAAAGGACAAGGATACAGATGAGAGCTAGAATTGGTTAAATGGAATCAGTAATGGCAAAGTTCTTGGTTCAGGCTTGTAGCAGGGACAGAATAAACTGCAGGTTCAAATCAAGTCTCTGGAGTACATCCCCAGCTGGGATGGGTCATCAGTCCTTTGTGTAGAGCTTCCGTTTGTAGCAAAGTCCCTCCAGAGGTCTGAAGCAGGACTGAAGACTAGATGGAGGAGCTGCAGCAGCTTTTTATAGTCTCTTGCTATGTGGTCTCTGCTTTCTTTGTCCCAAAGACAAGCTGTCCATCACATGGCATGGAAAAACCTCAGAGTTCTGCCCATAGGCATGTCCCTGCATTCCTTGTTGAGTCATAAGATGTGTCTGCCTTCTTTCAATGGGTCAATCCTATAGCTGGTGGTTCTTAATGGGCCATCAAGCAGGCTAGGCAGAGCTGACACCAACTTGTCTGGGATGTCACCCAGAAGCATAACGTAAGTTTGAAATGCAGACAGTATAGAGCCAATATTCATAACTTCAACTACAAAGATGATACACATATACAGATAGCATAATTATAATCAGTCAATTGTAACCTTCCCATGGACACCTCACACACCAACCTTTGTATAAGATTTGCTGCAAATATATAACAGTGGTTGCAACTGTGATCTATATGGTTACAGATTCTGTCAATAACATCACAGGTGGTTTTAAGTGTGTTATGGCATATATCCTGGGCTTCAAAAGCTTGTGTCTCTCACCAACAGAAGGTGGTCCAATAAAAGATATTACCTCACCCATTGTGTCTCTCTAATATCCTGGGACTGACACGGCTACAACTACACCGCATATAACCTGTTTCAGGACATTTCTGACTTGGCCTTGATAGCAGCTCCTGAGATTTCCTACATCAACCATTTCTTAAAGATGTAGGGTCCTCTATGAGACCAACTTCCAACCTTCCTTTTGTCCCTCATGGGAGGTCAAATTAGAACCACAAAAAGATTTGTGGGCCTGTAAGTTCAAATAGATCAGCAGTTGTAGTACAATTGAGTCTCATTAAATTTTCACCACCAACTCATACAACAAAAAGCTTACATTTAGATTATATTGGACCCCATAAAAATTAAGGAAATGGGTGCTTGTTGAGACTGCTGAGCATTATACAAGTTTGGTGGAAATGCTTGGTTGCATAGGTTTTGGAGGATCTACTTGCTAGAATTAATCTTCGGCTAGGTCTACACTGGCAATTGAACAACAAAACTTTTGTCTTTAAGAGGTGTTAAACCCTGACCCCTCGAAAGACAAAAGTTTTGCCGCGACAAGCACCAGTGTGAACAAAGCACTGTCGGCAAGAGCGCTCTCCTACCGACAACGCAAACGCTGCACATTGTGGGTGGAAATTTTTTGTAGGCAGGAGAACCGACAAACAGCGGCTATACTGCCCGACTTTTAGCAGCTGGGCTGTAGCGACACAGCCATGTCGCTAAAAGCTGTGTAGTGTAGATATAGCCTTACTCTTCCAAGTAATTCATTAACTTTTATCTATTTTTTATTGGGTGCAATCCCAAAATTGCTGAATCTGGGAATTTCAATGAAGAAAAGGTTTCTTTAATGGTTGGGAAAATAGCATTGCCAGACTGGAAATGATCAACGGCTCCATTTTTAAAGGAGTGGTGCAGTGAGCTGTGGGAGTTAGCTGTTCTGGAGAGAGTGATTTATAAAAGGCAATAAGCGGGAGGACTTTGAGAAAATAAGGTCTTTATTTTTGGACTGTTAGGCAGAATAACTATACTTCATAACCAATGCAGACTCTAGTCTTAATATTTTAGCATCTCAAGGAGAATGTTACTGTTTGGGGTTGGAGGGGAAAGGTGCAACTCATCTGTGTGGAAGAGGGGAATCCATTGTATTTAAAGTGAGGAAGTCTACCTATACACGTGATGGGTGCCACTGTTTGACATTCACCGCGGAAGGCAAGACACATGGGTGTGAGGAGTTTCTGGTTTTGACGTGTGAAGTGGGGAGATCCATAAGTGCAAGTGGGACCCTGTTGAGGTTCAAGTGAGAAAGGGACCGATATAAACGAGTCTAGTACCAATATTCATATGACTTTGGACCAACCCTGACTTGTACTCTAAGAATGTGTGCACAGTATCTTTTACACACAGTTGCAAATGAGCAGAAACTTTAACTTTGTTGGGGGCTCTGTATGTACATATAGATTTTCTTTCTTTTTGCTGAGAGAAATGGCAGGTGCTGACTGCCAGGGGGCAGCAAAGGGAGATATTTTGTTTTCAGCCCTTTGCAGTTGGAGCTTTTCAGCTTGATTGTGCTAAATGCTTATATGCCAGTGTTTCCATTTACAAACTCTGCCTCCCCTCCCCCCCTTCTCAGTTTCTCTACCATTAACTCTGTGCTGCTGCAGCCTGTTCCACCTCCCATACAGCATGATGGGGGTGGAGGCACTGAGGGGCTCTGGGAGGAGACTGGCTGAGGTTCTCTGCGCTCCCTGAGTATACTGTAAAGGGGGGGGGGGGGTTAAGAGGCTCAGGAGACCCTCTGGTCACCCAGGTTTTATCTCATCCCCTGCTCCAGGATGGGACTGAAAGACTCTATGTCCCACTGGCCCCCCAGCAGGCTTCCCTCCCTGCCCCCCAAGTATGGGGTATTAGAGCTGCTGTTTCTCCCCATCCTGGCTGGCTGCCCCCATGGTGAAGAGTATGGGGGGGGGTCTCTGTCTCCCCCCCCCCAAAAAATGGGCTTTGCTCTCCCCGTCTCCTGCATGGGGGTACTAAAGGTCTTGCCCCCCCCTTTGCCCTAATCTGGCTGGGGTTCTCCTTTCGTCCCTCATATACGGTAATGGGGGCTCTGCCCCCCCCCCCGATTTGGGAGGCTACCCTCCCTCAGGCGGGGCTGCGTGTGCCCCACTGCCCCCTGGCCTACGGGACCCCTGCTCCCCCCAGCTGGGGGCTCGCTCGGTTACTCCATCCTGGGCTGGGACTCTTCCCCGCCCCCCCAAACCGGGAGTTTCCAGGAAGCAGCGCTGAGAGGAGCCGTTTCACCGCGTAGGCTCAACTCCCCCGCCTCCGCGGAGACCGTGGCAGTAACGTCAGATAGTCCCCGTCCCGACCCAAACCAGACTTCCCCCAGCCTGGGTCCGGACTGGGACGCACCCAGCCGGGGGGCGGGGGGACCGAACTCAAAAGGCGCTGGGTCAGCCTGGGGCTAAAGTGAGAGTTTGGGGAGGCAGGATTGTGAGGTGGGGGAAGGAGTCCCGGCCGGGGCGGAGGGATCCGAAGGCGAAGAGAGTGAAAGGGCCCCGGGTGCGCTCTCCGCGAGGGAGGGAAGTGAGCGGGAAAACACGGCGCGGACGTAGCCGGGAACAGCCCCCACCCCCTGGAGCTCCCGCCCCCATCTTTCCCCACAGGCGGGGGCTCCCCACACCTCATTCCCGCATGAGGGGCCCTGCCCGCCCCTCAGGCTCAGGGCATCCTGCCCCAGCGGCCCGGACCCTAACTTCACCAGACGCTGGGAGGGGGCTTCTCCTTCCCCACAGCAGCGAGCGCCCCTCTCCGAGACAGGGGGGAGGCAAAGGGGACAGAGTGGAAACGAGTGGTGTGGGGCAGGGAGGTCGGAGCAGGAGCCTTAGGGCTGCTGGGATCTGGGACATGGGGGAGGAGGGGGTTGTAGGGTCAGATAGGGGGTGCAGGAAGGGTGGGTCTGGAGGAGACCCCAGTGGGGCAGACAAAGCAGGACATGGGTCGGATTTGAGTTAGTGAGGCTTTGTAAAGCCCCACCGCGTATGGAGATTTGGTGCAACAAAATAAGGTGACTAAAAAGTGAGGTGCCAGCTTCAGTAACCACCACACGAATGACGTTTTCCTCCCATTCATCCTGCAGGGTGCGAAGAAATGGCAGTTCTCAGCTTTGTGCTCACCCCCTTTTTCTCTCCCCCCCCCCCCCCCCAATTCAAGCCACACCAGCAAGGGTGGCCTTTGACACGGCCCAGGAGTGCAGCCACACAGGGCAGGTTGTTTTTGTTCTTTTGTGGACCCCCTTTCTGCTGGAACTGCCCCCCTGCCCTCCAAAATGAATTTGGGAACCAAAGTCTCCTGTCTTCCAGAGATAAGGACCCCAGTTCACCACTACTCCACCCCACTGACTGTTACTCCCCAACACTGAGTAACTTACTGGTTTAGTTTCCTTTCCGGATAAGCAAAGCTACAACAAACCCAAATGTACCATGATGTTTGTGGAAGTTTGCTTGAAGCCCCTGCATATTTTACTTCACGCAGGACCCCACAAATCCTAAAGCTGCCCATTCACAATGGCTTCACATCCTTTCATTAACCCTGCAGGGAGAGGAGGGAAAGAAATTGTGATCATTCTAAGGTCTTGCTTTCCACCAACACCCTTCCCGTTCCCAGGTACACAGGCTTCATGTCCTCCCATTAACCCTGAGGAGAGAGGACAAAAGCTAAACTATGCTCTTGCCCCGCTTCCCTCATCCCATTCCCAGCTAAGCAGGCTTCACATCCTCCTGTTAATGTTGAAAGGAGAGTAGGACAAGAGCTGCTGATGATTCTCAGGCCTTGCTCTGCTTCTCCCCACCCCCTCCATCATCACTATCCCCATCCCCCACTGCAGCTCCCATAGACTTGCATCTCTTCCATTAACACTGAAAGGGGAGGACAGGAGCTCTGATGGGTTTTTCTCAGGCTTATTCTGTTCTCTCCCTTCTACCAACCAGTACCCAGCTCTACAGCCCTTTTTAAGTGCAAACCCTGCAGCCAGCTCTGTTTTCAGATACACCAACCCAACTGCCCTTCCCCCAACTCTCTATCCAAGATCCACAGCCCTGCAGGAAAAACTGGTGATTCCCCACATTTTGCTTATTCACAAATGGTAGTTTTTTAAAATGTGTGATCTGTTCTGTTTTGGAGGCTGCAGCATGCTTGTAGAACAATAGTTTGTTTTATATAATCTTGTAGATAGTCCTTCATAATAACCCCTTGAAATTCTCCATTTTGGTCTTTTAAAAAGTTATATCTCATCACCTCTTCTGGATCAGTAAAGGTCAGTTTAACCCCTTCCATTTTAAAATCAGAAGTCGGTTCAGAAGGATGACTTTTCATTTATGGTTGTGATATCTCATTTTAGTGAATGGATTTTTCTCAACCCAGTCATGAAGCACACTGAGGAAGAGTGCTTCTGCACTAATGAAAGTCATGTATGAGTTAATGAGAGGTTTGCAGGGTATGCAAAGCAAAAGAGAATCTTTAACCAGCTCTGCCATTCCCTCTACATACCACAAACTTGTAAGCTGTAACCACAAGGTGGATTGGATGTGTGTGTGGAATGCTGCAGCAGGAGACTCATGTACAGGTGGATGCTCACTCATTTCACGTGCTATCATTTTTAGAGTACCTTTAAGTTTATATACACTTTTTTTCTGGAAGCATTGTGTGAGGTTTAATTAATACTTGTGAAGCACTTTGAGAACGTTAGAGGAAAGGTGTTATAAAACTACAAAGTATTTTTTACTGAGTCAGGCTTCATTTTAAAATAACTTGATTTTTTCTATACTAACAATTTTCCAGATTTATATTAATAGATCAATTATATTTAGCAGATTCTCAGCTGCTGGGGCCAGTGTTGTTGGTGGCAACATCCTAGCTATGGAACTTTTTGCCTAAGGAACTCCTTGCCAGAAGAGATCAGATCAAGGCCAGGCCGGGCTGTGTTTAGGTCCAAATGTAAGATGTGCCTTTCAATGAAAGGCCCTGGAACAGTGCTAGTAAACAAAACAAAAACAAACTCCTTCAATTCACACTCCCACTTCACCAGGGAACAAAGAGAAGTAACGCCACTTTCATTATGTACTCTGATACTATTTAAGTTTGTACAATGCTTAGATACCAAAGCAATCAGTGATTTAGAAATACCTATAATTGTAGAAATTACTTTAAAAAATATATCTAGTCCTCAACAGGAAATACTGTAATGGTAAATCTAAACAAGAGGAACAAAGGTTTTATTTCCCTCTGCCTTTTTCTAAAAATTTTCTGTAAGTTTCTATTAAAATGTTAAATTCCTCTTTCAATATGGTGGATAAATATTAATTGTATCAATGGGTGTTTTGTCATCTTTATAAAACAGAGAGAATGGAGCCTTGTAATAACAAAAAATCACTTTATATTGGGGAAATCTTTATATAAGAGGGAACTACTGTATCTTGAAGTGGAGGGGGGGAATCTAACATTAAGAACATGGATGCTATATATTGTTGGAAAGCTATACTATAGGCGTGGAAGTCAGAAACATGTTTTATGCTGGAGAAAGCTTTATAATGAGAGAGTTTGCCTTGGAGTAAGAGAGGATTTGATTTTTTTGTAACTTTAAGCAATAAATTAGGAACTCTTCAATCATATGAAAAAGTCTCTGTCTGAAATGTCCATGCTGAAAACTGAAATTTGGCTCAAGTCTGTTTATGAACATCTACTGAGTGGAATAATAATTAAAAGAAGTAAGACACTAACTTTAATCTTATTTAATTTTGCTATGACTTCAGTTGAAATTGAAGGATGTGAAGGGCATGTATCTAAGTAACTATTTATTTTTTTAAATTATGAACTGAATGTATGTTCAATAGGCCATAAAACTGGATTACCTGCTTCTCACTGGGTGTCCTCCGGATTTTGCTCATGACAGAACATAGTCCTCCACCCCTCTGGGTCCCTGTCTTACTCTTATCAAGTATTTTCCTTGTAAATGTTCATTCTGTAGTAAGAAAGATTGGGATGTTGGTTTGCTGGCTTGTCCCTCTCTCTAACTTATTTTTGTACAAATAATGAATGCAGTGAGGGCAAAATTGAGATTTTTTTTTCTTTATTCCCAACACTGTTGGCCACCACCTGCCCTCAGCTATCTCTCTACAAATGCAATCACTTTAATGTTGCTGGGAAGTATTACTTCAGCGTCTTCTCCTTTCTGCAACATTTGTGGCCTCCTGGCCCAGTGAGCCCTTCATATTAATTTTTTCCTCCTTTTAGTTTGCTTTTTTGCAGCTTAGCATTCTTTTTCCAAGCAAGGAGTTTACCAGATACTTCAGCTAGAAATTTAGGTCATCCATGGTGGAAGGGGGAAATAGAGAGCTAAAAGTAAAAATATTTTTTTGTGGGTGGGTGAGTTTTCATTTTTTTTTTTTTCAAGAGATTTGTCAGTTTAACTTTTTTTTTCTGTTTGTGTGTAAACTAAGATTATATGTGTTGAAAACTGATTAGGGTAAATCATTTTTGTGATTTCAGAATCAAAGTTGACTATTTTCTTGTGTGTATAGTTTCTTTCCCATCTTTCTTACTAGTCTTAGTCGCTTTCACACCTGCTTTGAGCTTTAACACTCAAATTATTCATAGACTTGCTCTGGAAAAAGAAGACTTCTCATCTGGACTAGACAGATTTACTATTGGTAATTGTAAATGGGCTTGGATGACTTAATGATTCTTATGCTTTAACAAAATCTTAATTCTCTGATTTCATTGCCTTTTAAGAACTCCTGTGCATTGTTTTGTCCCAATTTGTAAATCTCTCCAGTGGAATGTATTAGTTATTTCTTGCAAATAAACTGAAAGCTTACAAGGTACTGACTGCATCCTTTGACATGCTGAGAGATACTGTTACTCTCCTTTTGGAAAATTGTATCTCTTATTGTTTTATTTGGTTAAGGTAGGTTACTGGAGTATTTGCAAAACTTTTTGTCCCATAATTCCTAACCCCAGTTCTGTATGTTTGTGATAGGAGATCAGCTTGGTCTGACCTGGTTGTATCAAAAATACCATAGCAAATTTGGCTGTCAAGTCCAAAGCCTTTTTCCTTTGTTAGAGAAGGAGATTGTATCTTATCTGAACTGTCCCTTCCTTTAAGGGGAGAGGAGGCTTTTGTATTGAAGACTCTAGTACAGCCAGAATTAGTGCTTTGTGAAACACTTAGGATTTCCATCACCTAGACAAGTGCAACTGGAGGCAGGCAGAGGATCATAGTAAACATAATTTCTGTTTAGACTCAGATGAGCTGAAGGTCAAATACATCTCCATAATGGAGGAACACCAAGTCCACCAGGGTCCATGGACTTCTACCTTATTTGGATAATTGTCCCTTGAATTTTTTTTAAATGTTGTCTTCTATACACAATGCAATATATCTCGTTCTTTCCTCTGCAACCTGGCTGCTCAGAATAGAAGGAATCTCCTCTGTCCTTTTCTAGACACAGACTGAGCCATTAGACAACTGGGCACTTTCACAGTGTGATGGTCTCTTCCTTGGGCCATAGGATAGGACTACTTCTTCAGGTTCCTCTGTGCTACCAAATGAGATGGTGCTGCTCTCCTGAGCAGTTGAGTGGCTGGGGAGCAACAGCTCCTGTTTGCCCCAGGTCCTGCTAGTTGCACTAGCTCTTCAACATGTAGCTGACAGCACAATGTATGTACAGGCAGCCTGCAGCACAGCAATTCCTTCTTTGGACTTCCTGGGAGTCATCAACCTTAGCCCAGCAGCTCTGCCTGCCTCCATCACATCCCAACATCTCTTCTATTTCATCACAATCATTGGCTTCCCCTTCTGCTTGCTTCCACCAGTGCCTTGCTTCCTTCCCAATTCTTTCACTTTCCCTGTCTGCCAAGATATGCAGGTGTGGAAGGCTGGTCACAAAGGGGTATCTGTAGAATGACAGGTTAGATGGCCATGTGTGTATGGGGAGCGAGAGTGGATGCTGGGTGTCAGTGATCAAATCGATCCAGTTCACTGCAGTTTGGCAAATCAATACTTTTTTTTCCCCTGAAGGCTATCATCTTGTGCTCCAGAATATAAACTTTAACTCTTATGATTGCACCAATCAACTTAAAAATGTGGCCTGAGGAGGATGCAGTGATGTTTGCCTGAGTCTGCATGCAGCCTGAAACAATGACTCTGAGAGAGGTATGAATTACTTCTATTAATTTAAAGTGGTTATTATCTCTGAAGTACAATGACAAATTAAATGTCAACATTAATTATTTCACTGCTGATCGAGGCTTGCTAGAAAGAAGAGGGACAATCATATCCTGAAGATCTACTGTAAGTAAAGTCTCGTTTGGATAAATCTCAGTTTGTGAAGGAACTTTGGAGAATACGAATATGTTTGTTTCCAGTTTCACCCTTGTTGGGGTTGTACAAAAAAGAAATAGAGAGGTTGGAACAAAAGATTGAGGATAAGGAAGTAGAGAAAAGGAAGGAGAATTTGAGAGACTTTTATGAGATCATATGGACTAGAAAGCAAAGGAAGAAGAGAGGAGTGTGAAAGGGAAAAAAGAAAAGGAGGGAGTCCACAAACTGGTTGGAGGAGAATTTGAAGGGGAACCATTATTAAACACTGCAGAAAAGTTAGACTTAACAAATGCAGACACTGGAAAAGATAAAGGAAAAAGACACCAACAGTGGAGTGAAAGTTAAAAATGGAATGAAGGAAGTAAACTGAGAAGAGAGAACAAAAGCAAGGGAAATGTATTATTTTTTTATAAAACGTTACCAAAAAAAAAGAATATATTTTAAAATAAGTTGTTACAAAACATTATAAAATATATGTTTTTATTAGTGATTATATTTTAAGCATGTGAGTACCCCAATTGAATGGTTTTGCAGAGGGGCCCAATCTTACAACACAAGTCTGGGCCGCTGTAAAGGTGTTGCTTGGGCTTCTTGTGTTCTGCCATTCCAGCTCTGTTCTTCACATCCAGCAAACAAAACAAGGAAAGGGGATATCCCTGGTAGTTCCTTTCCTTCATCTCTCTTTTAATTAGGGTATCAGCTTTCTCTGATACTAGAGGTTGGAAGATGGAACAAGGATTTTTGTTCCCTGAGAACCTTTATTTCTGCCTCCTACAGTATAGGGCATAGATAACTAACATGTCTCTAAGCAAAAATTGTCTGTGATGGCCAGGGAAATTTGTTCATGTTTTAAAATTCTTGTTGCCATAATGTAAATGAAATCTTAAAGTAAGAGAATCTTGCAAATTTGTCCGTTTTCCTACTTACAATCAAGACAGATGAACACACCTAAATCAAGATACTTCAAAACAGAAAGTCTTTAGGACACATTTGATAAGACCCCCTCATTGAGGCTTAGTCTTTTCTGTTTGATTTTAAACTGTTTGCCATTGTGAAATGGCTCTAGGGCTTCAGCCAATCAAGACACAATCCAGTCTGTATTTTCCCACAGCTCCATAGTATTTATTTGACTTGTTCAATTGTAACAGTTACTTTCTTTTAATTTTCCAACTTTGAGAGCACAGTTTAACTCACTTTTTTGCATTTATTTTGTGCACTCATTGTTTGATCACCTTGAATGACATACATTTTACTACTTGTGTGGTGTTTTCTCTTTCCATAATATTTTTAACCATGTCAATAGCACTAAGGTTAATTTTCTCTGTGAGCTGTTCTATAAAAGGCAGGAGGCAGAGGAAGTGGTGTGTACAGATGGTAGTATTGTTGGTGCAAATAAGCAAAGAAAAGACTGTCCAGCCACTGGTGCATTGATCTGAGTTCTTTCCTTCTTAACACAGGGTCATTGCTTTTCTTCCCCCCTGCCAACATCCCACTCCCAATTAATACTCTACCAAAGCATGGGGGATAACTTCTAGCTATTTTATAGGGTAGCAGACTTACTTCATAGACCTCCCTTGATCAGAGCTACACTTGCAGGATGAAAAAAGGGAAAGCTTCTGATTTCTTGTTTTGTTTAATTTCTCAAAGCTATATGAAATGTGAATTTTTAGAAACAGCAATTGTTACCATGTTCCAAGTGATGCTTGTGCATAAATGTGAAAGTGAGCTGCTGTTATCATTCAAACTGCAGTTCTAAATGAAGCCAACCTCTCCAGCCAACCTTCCCAAACCCCTAAATAACACTCCACTAACATAATGCTGTGTCTTCCATTTAACATTGTTATCCTGTTATTGATAACCCTCTTTGCTCGCCACTCAATGTCCTGATATGAGTAGAAATTAAAGGACTATATCTGCACCAAGGAAACTATTAGGATGCATGCACCAGCCTTCTGTAACCCTATGGAGAGACCACAAGAAGGTTTTCTTATTTTTTTAAGAAAGAGCATATATATATATATATATATAATCTTAGCACTTATATAACATTTTACCTATTTAAAGTTCTTTACAGACATTTAATTTACCCTAACATATCTGTGAGGATAACTGTAATTGTTCCCATTTTACAGATGATGAAACAGAAATAGAGAAATTAAATAACTTTTCCACAGCCACAGAGAACATCTGTGAAAAATCACATTAGAAATCAACCTCCCTGGCTTCTAGTCCTGAGCGGAGACCATGTGACTAAATCATGCCTCTTTTTTGCATTTTAAACAAGGACTAGTGCAGATAAAGTTTTGGGAACAGTACCATTGAGCCAAGGAAATCAATATACAGAGTAAGTTAGCTTGGAGTTCTGGTGAACTTCTCAGCTCCCCACAACACAATGATTGCAATGAGCTGTTTCAACTTCCTTTCCCTAACATTGTGGGCATCTTTTAATTGTTCCTCCCTCTTCTGGCCTCCTCCACTAATTCAGTATTCACATTATGCTGCTTTCTCTCTGTTTTGAGGTCTTCCAGGACTAACTTGACTCACCACCGGGACACTCCAAGTCTCTCTCTCTCTCTGCTAACCTAGACCATTCCAGCCACTCTCATTTCTCCATGAGAAAGTCTGATTTCTTTCAGCTCAGTTGCTGCTTGATTCCACTGTGTTCTTTCAGTGATTTTGCAGACTCTTTCTACTCTGCCTTGATGTCTTGATCATGTTAGCTTCCCCAGTATTTATGTTTTCATACCTCCCTCTTAGGATGACCAGATGTCCCGATTTTATAGGGACAGTCCCGATATTTGGGGCTTTTTCTTATATAGGCTCCTATTACCCACCCCCCCCCCCGTCCTGATTTTTCACACTTGCTGTCTGGTCACCCTACTCCCTCTTCAGACCATCTCCTATCTCCTGCTTTGCTCATATCTGAAATGTAGCAAAAATACTCTCAGTAACATAAGACTTTTCCCTCCAATATTTTCTTTCATTTTAATGTGTTTTTTTTCTGTCAGAACAAAGCAGATTAAAATCCTTGTGTATCTAGAAAAGGTTGGATTCTTAATCATTCAGGGAACAATTTCATAAAGAGCTTCAAATGGTCCTTTTTTTATCGGGGAAAGCTCATTCCAAGACAAACCAGTGGGGTGCTTTTGGGCAACCTGCGTGTCCCAAACAACTTTAGGTTTTGACTTATGAATGAACAATGAACTATCATGTTGTTGGAATAGCTGAAAGAGAACAGTCTTATTGCCCACAAAAAAGTATAATTGTTCCCATTTTACAGATGATGAGACTGAGGTAGATAAGTAACTTTTGCATAGTCATAGATAGAATATGTACAATTCAGAATATTAGTCTTATCTGCCAGAAGTATGATACCGAGGCAGATCACCCAGACTTAGACTGGAGCTACAGAGAACAAGTGTTCGGGAAAGCTGCTGAAAAGGCAAAAATATTAAAGTAAAAACTGAAACTTCAAAAAGAGATTAAAAGGGTCATAAAACAGGCCCTAAAGAAAAGCAAGAAAATTACAGGAGAAGATTTGCAAGTAGGTGGAAGCAGCTATGGCAAAGGCTTGTATCTGTTTGGTTGCAAGTATTGACAAATTCTGCAAAGTACAAAGCTAATAAAGTTAGAATAGGAAAAGCAGGAGAGAACATGATTTAGCTGCAGCAGAGTAGAGCTGGTACTTACACACTCTATGGAAGAAAATGTAAGAAGTTACTTGAAAATACTGAGTGAACTGGAGCAAATATTAAACAAAACTGGAAGAGAGACTTAGTCACATGATTCTCATTGTCTTGGAGAGTCATACTGTAAGATGTTCCATGATGTCTAAAAGAACCTGAGTGAAGGGCTGCAGGTCCCAAAAAAACATGTAATACTTGAAGTGTGTCTTACAAAGGCAAGGAAACATGTTTGGAGATGAAAGCGTAGCCTGACTGTGTCTCATCTTGGTAGCTTAGTATTATGGCGGTAATAAGAAAGCAGGAAAATTGGCAAGTCAATTGGAAAGCAAAGCTTTATGCAGAGATCAAGCAGCCAAACTCTAAAACATGTATATATGGTAAGGCCAGGGATAGGGGAGGGTATTGAGTGAGTGCTACACAGGAACCTATTCAAAATGTGTTTAACAGAAAACTCAGTGAAACAGCAATCCAAAGTTGTTGTCTGGGTTAACTGTAGCAGAAGACAAATCGAAAGAGGCATTTTGTGTAGAACTGGTGTATGGACTGTTGGCTTCAAGAAACCCCACTGAAAATGTCATGGTTGGAAAAGAGAAGAAAGAGATGACTCTGGGTAGATCACAACATACTACATTTGGAGAACTTCCAAAAGGGTCTCAGAGCCAAGTCCTTTGAAGGGGATACAAGAGAGAAACTGGCAACTATTGGTCATTTTTGAATAAGGTATGGAGGTTGTAATATGCATTGATTTATTTCTTGTTTGAAAACATTTTAATTTGGTAAAAATACTAAAATAGGGTACAAGTTTTAGCTGTGAGAAACCAGAATTACAATATAAGGGGTCTTACAGAGTTCAGCAATAGAGCAATAATCTTTTCCACTCTGTTGCTATTCAAACAGTGGCACAATGACTCTGGTGATGTCCTTTTAAAAAAAAAAAATGGAAAGGTCCAAAGACAGAGCAGTGACAGCAGCTGGACCACCTTGAGTAGGACAGAAGTGAGCAGGCAGGGAGAATATATAGATGAGGTGACAGGCACAATGGATCAGTGCTGGCTACATATGAAGCAACATGCTCTGCAATCATTGAGGGCGCTGTCAGTGGTCAGATTGCTGTTAGTGGAAGTGGAATTCTATGAGAAGTGCAGCTGCAAAAGACAAATGAGTAATAATGAAACAAGTATGTTGGGAGGGGTTACAAGGCAGAGATGCCCTCCTATGTATTTGTTTAGCAGTTAGCACAAAGGGACTCTGATTTTGACTGTGGGTTTGGGGACTTATGCAATACAAATAATAAAATATTTATAAAACTGAGAGTTAACTGTGATGTATAACCTTATAGTGGAAAGGAATTTATGCATATGCCTGGTGGGAAGATCACTCTTCTGGTGAACATTATTTGTGGGAGAAGAGAAGTGGGGACTGGGGATTAGCAAAAACTGGCATTCATCCACTTCCAATCTTCCCTAAACCATTCTGGCATATCCTCTGAAAATGTGTAAGATCAGCAGTAAATATATAAACCCTATATTTTCTTGTATTGAGTAAATTCTTGTTTCTCTAAGTCTGCAGTTAGTACTGTAGATAATCACCCTTTCCCAAATCCATTTCTGCCTCCACAGAAATTAGATAGTTAAGAAATGTGGTGTGAGGGTTTGAAGGCAGTGGTTTTCTCAACTTGTGGTCCAATGAGCACACAGCTGCGGCCCATGTGACATCCTCAGGGCCATGCAGGTTGTGTGTGTGTGTGTCACATAACACATAGAGAGCTGCATATGTGCCCCACAATGGTAAATAGGTTTAGAACCACTGAGGTCAAAGCTACAATTAGCAGAATAAAGAACAGTGGATTTTCCATTCTTTGTTACAAACAATAATTAAGGTGTGACCTCCATGCATGAACACAGCCAGTTCACAACACATCAAGCCCTTTCCCTACAGTTGATAACGGGTGGGCTTGCCCGCTTCTGGATCCTGCTCATACACTGGTAGTGTCTTTATTTTGATAGTGATCGATCTTTTGTCCTTCTCTCAATCTCATACCTTCACAGAGATCTTATTCCATAGTCTAGTCTGCACGAAAGTCTTCTCCTAACACTGTGTTTCTCAAACTGGGCAAAGTGGATTCCTTAGGGCATTCCACTGTCTTTTCTGAGTGATACAAGAAAACACAGTGGAGGAAATGCAACAAAAGAATTCCCTCGTCTTTTCTTGTTGTGTTGATTCTGACTTAAGTCTCTAAAATAAAAATAGTCTCCTCTGAATATTCAGGACATGGTTCTACTTTTACTGAACATGAAGTGAAAAATACCAAGCAAGAAAGTTTTGCTGTTGGAATATTCTTTAAGACTGCACTATCCTCTTACACTCACCAATTTCCTTCACACCCCACTTTCCCCAAGAAAATTATGATGATGGGGAAACTCCACACACATCTTTTATATGTTCGTTAGGGACCCCTAATATTTTGTTTTCTATGAGACAGTTTGGAAAACCTTACACTAGAACAAGATTTTTTTCCGCCAGCACTTCTGTATAGAAGTGTGGGATTCTTTATGTGACATTGCACGTGCACAGATTTGACTAGAGCAAGGATCACTGCTTAGTTCTCCAAGTACAGTCTGACACAGAGAATTTGCTGAGCTTGCATTCCAGGCCAGGTCAACCTACATACTACTCACCCTGTGAATTTCATGCTTCTTTACACTCTTGTGACCTGGATGAATTTTGCAGGGAATGGAGCAGTGCACTGTTTTTTGTATGAGACTCTTTGAGTTTTGGTCATGCAATCTTAAATCAGCCCCTTGTGATACATTAGGTTGTCACATATTATTTTTTCCAATGGACCCTGCCTTGTTCATTGCACCAAATCAGTAGTTATTAAATATTTTATTTTATCTTCTTGATTCAGTGTGGGGCCCCATACTTTATTGCACACAATTCAAACCCTGCAATGAATCTAGAATTATGAATTTCCTCATAGACTTTCTGTGGTTCTCATCACTGTAGCATCTGACTGCTTTACAAATGTTAATTAAATGTATCTTCACAAAAGGCCTGTGAGGTATTATCCTCATTTTACAGAGATTAAGGACAAAATTAACAAAAGTGTCCACTAATTTTTGGCTGCCAAATTTGAGAAACCTAGGGACCAATTTTTCATAATAGCATTTTTATACCACTTTATATGTTCAAAGCACAGTTCTTTTTTACTTCAGTTGCAGTTGTCAGTGCTCGGCACTTCTGCAAATCAGGCTCCTGATGTCTGAGATGTGCGTGTCCAACATCTCAGAGTAATTCTGTGACAGAGGCATGGATAGGATCCACTTGTCCAGTGAGGTACTCAGTTGCCTTAACCACAAGACTATCCTTTCTCAGTCCCCTGCTTTCTTCACTACACATCTGACTTCTGGGCAAATGAAGCAGAGTTCCTACAGACAACAGTCTCATTCTCTGTGCACCATCCATCTTGTGCTTGATTTTGCAACCTTCATGTCTTATCACAGTTTTTATTGTATATAATTCATATGTTTTAATAAAGAAAACTGAAAAAACATAAATGTAATCATGTGGAACAGTATTGTCCCCCACAAGTTTGGAGGTGGGCCACGCACAGGGTATATGGAACAGAATCAGATAATTTTGCTGCCAGTCTCTAACAAGCCTTTGCTAAGCATGAGCAAATGGCAATTTTCAGAAGCTTTTAATTCAGCCAAATTTAGGTGGATTTTCACAAGAATACCAAAAAGTATATTTGACCTGTTCCTCATTCTTGCAAATGGCTGAACCATTTTTATTGAAACTTAGAAGTAATAATAATAATCAGCGGGAGGCAACCGCTTTGCATGGAAAATTTCAGCCTCAGCAGCTGAAGTTTGGCAAAATTATAAGCAACTGAAAACAGGGTCTTATAATGGAAATGTTAGGTAACCTTAATTATAGGTGCAGCTGCCAGTTTCACCTATAATTACAGTATCGCCTAGAGGGTCTCACCTGAAATTTGGGGCCCCTTTGTGGTAGGCACTAGGACACAACAAACGCATTGTAAAAGGTGGAGAGTTTACAATCTTCTAAATAGACAAGACAAAGATGGGAGAGTCTGAGCCAGGAGTAGACCCTGTTATGCTAACTGCCAATCCAGTACCTGTCACTAGAGTCCATGATGCTTCTCAAGGAAATGATCACAGCAGAGGGTCCCTATCTAAAACAACGTGAAAGACAAAGAGGAAGGTTCTACAGTTGCTGTTGACTTTATTGACTATATTTTTTTAATAGAGAGGGTAGCTCCAGGTTTTATGGTGGAAGGAAATGGCCATGTTATCAGAAATTAGAGATGGAAAAGACTGATTTAATGCAGCCAGACTATCTCCCTGACAATGCTGGAATCTGTTGTCTTCAACAGAATCCATTATCAAACATTCCACAGTGTCAGTGATAACAAACCAGTAGCTAAAAACTTGTGCTATTGCACGGGTATAATTTGTAAAGTTATGTGTGGCCAAAACAAACAAACAAACCAACAAAATAATCTAAAAATGACTGAGACCTTAAAAAAATTGGATGGTATAAGACTGTGAATCCCAGTTATGATTGAACCTGGTGATAGTCTAAACAAAAACCTCTTGTAGCTGTTCCCATTGCTTCACGCTGACTCTCACATTCTAGGATTCAGAGTGATGCTTGGGATTATCGTGTATGCTGGTGGCAAATGAGGGGGTCTGTTCAGGGGTGAAAGTAACTTAAAGGACTTACCGGTATGCCGTGTGGCCAGGCTCCTGGGCAAGGTGGGGGGTGGCTCTGGGCCCCTTGAAGGGGTGGGGCCTCAGGCAGAACGGGGAGGGCTGGGGCCAGACTCTCCCAGCCAGCCCTTCAGCGCTGCCCAGCCCGTGCCGCTCGGAGCTCCAGTGGCGATTTAAAGGCCTGGGACTCTGGCCACTTAAATCGCCGGGCCCTGGAGCAGCTGCCCTGTTTGCCCCCTCCCACTCCCCGCCCCCCTGTGAGCAGCCCTGCTGGTATAGTGCGTAAAGCGCTTTAACGTCGGCTGTGTACCAACCCATATTGGTGGCCACTTTCTTACCGGTATGCCGTACCTGCTTACTTTCACCTCTGGGTCTGTTGTGTTATTTATGTAAGGATTCACAGAACTAGAACCCAGGTTTGCAGACCCTGGGACAGCTGCTGTTCTGACATTGCCACTGGGAAGTTATGCAGAGCTACCTCCAAGGAGCATTGTGAAGATTAGGTGTTGCAGGATGTAGTGCCCAAAGGGACCATGGCAACAGCTCCTGTGGCTTTCTGATTGGCCCATGCTCTCTATTTAACCCTGGAGGATGGCCCAGGAAGTTGTCTGGGTAACCAGTGGCTTGCTGTGACTTTACCCCTCACCTCACTTTCTGATCTCCGGTCTGACCCCAGCTGACTTTGACCCTGACTTGTGCCTGCTGATCCTGGCTCTAGAAATTACTCTGATCCCTGCTTGCTGACTGCTGCCCTTGACTTGTGGATGCCAGCCCAGCTGTGACTACTAAGTTAAATTGCTTACACCCTGGTCCTGTGTAGTTTGCCCAGACCACTTTTGACCCCCTCTGCAGAAGCCCCTTAGTAGGGATATGGAAGGAGCATGTCTATCGTGACCTACTGTGGTACCGGATCTATAGGAGCTGCTTGTTCAACTCTAAACCAAGAACTATGTGCTGTGGTCCCAAGTGGCACAGCTCCTAGCAGAAAATCAGACACTTTGCACGCAGCTAGCATGATCCCAGGAAGAGAAGGCTGTGCTGCAGGCTCATGTTGGGCCACTGCCCTCCAAACAGGATCCGACAGTACCAGTACATGAATGTTTTGATGAGAACCGCCAGAAGTTCAGGGGGTTCCTGAACCAATGCAGTCTCATTTTCAAGGGCAAGCAGGAATGTATCCCACTGACCAGGTGAGGGTGGGAATCGTGATCAGTTTGCTATCTGGAAAAGTGCTAAATTGGGCCTTCCCCCTACTGAAGCAGGACAGCCTGATGTTAACTGACTAAAATGTCTTTCTGTGATTTTTTTCCCCCACAAGATGGCCCTGATTGCGCTCACTCAGTGGAAGCTCCACTACAAAGGCTCCAGCAAGGGAGCGGGCCAGCTGCCTCATAACCTGCCCAGTTCCAGTGACTTGTGACAAGTGGAACAAGGCAGCCTGAACTGCACCAATTTCAGTATGGACTTAGTGAGGAGGTAAGGGATGAACTAACCTGTGATGAAACCCTAACCAGGATGGATGTTTTTCTTGAACCATGCCATTGCTGCCTTGCCTGTATGCCATGCTGAAAACCTCAGGGTCCAACTATGTACTGATGCCAGTTAACTTGGCACACTGACACTTGACCCTGTAAGAGAAGGAATGGTGATGGCGCAATAATTTATGCTTTTATTACGGAGTGCCAGGACATGCCCTCAGCTCCTGCCTATCATGGACCTCGACCAGCAAGGAATTGGAAATAAGTGAACCCATATAGAGTGGGCCAGCCTGAACACCACCATGTTGCTATGCTCCAGAATTACCCCTCAGCCCTCGATAGAAACCTTATCCGGGACATGCAAGTCCTCCTTATGCTTCCAAGTACAGCTACAGTTGCGTATTGCGAATGGGGCCAAGCTGATTCCCCCTCAGTGGGCCCTGATTGAGTCCAGGGCCATCAATAATTTCAGAGGTGCTAAAGCTGCTCGAGCCCTACAAATCTCCCTACGGTTAAAGTCTATATCAGTTTTCCTAGAAATGATAGATGGGTCACTCCTGTCCTCAGAACCAGTAATACAGGAAACAGTACCCCTAGAGTCCGTACTCCAGGGGCATCTGGAGGTGCTCCAATTCTGTGTAATTCATTCTCCATGCTTCCCCCGATTCTAGGTGTCACGTGGCTGGTGCAGCACAATCCTTGCATCTCTTGGTGAGAGGAGAGGATCAGCTTCTCCTCTGAACATTGATGAAGGGTCTGCATGCTGTTGGCCCCCACCCTCTGTCCCCGGCTCCTGCAGCTGATCAGAAGAAACCCAGGTAGCGGTGGCTAACCAAAAGGAACCACTCCCAAACTTGAGTCCCCATCTACCTGATAAGTATCAGGATTATGCAGACATTTTTTAAAAGAAAAAAGCAGACCTGCTACCTCTGCACTGAAACTACAACTGCCCTATAGACCTGCAACTTGAGGCAAAGGCCCTTTATGGATGGATCTGTGTAATGTCCAAGCCAGAACTGGCAGCCCTTTGTGTGTACATCCAAGAAAACCTGACTAAGAGCTTCATCCAATGCTCCACCTCCCCAGCAGAAGCTCTGGTCCTTTTTGTTAAGAAAAAGGATGGAATGCTACTCTCTGGATAGCCTACTGTGCCGTAAACCAAGTGAGAGTCCAAAACCGGTATCTCCTATCCCTAATCTTGGAGTTGCTAGCTCAAGTGTGGTCTGCCAGAATTTTCACCAAAACAGACTGCTGGCAGGGGGCTTACAACCTAGTGCACATTAGGGTAGGAGATAAATGGAAGACTGTCTTTCAAACCCCTCTATGTGCACTTAGAATTTTTAGTAATGCCATTTGGTTTGACCAATGCTCCCGCAACCCTTTAATACTTCAAGAATGACGTATTTAGAAGCATCCTGGAGCAATATAATCATCTATCTTGACAATGCACCTTGTTTTCAGACAACCCCAAGCAGCATTGTTACTTGGTTTGTTCCACCCTGGAAAGACTACAGAAGCACAGCCTGTATGTGAAACTGAATATGAAAAATTTACCTTTGACCAATCCTCTACAGAATTATTGGGTTATATCCTTTCCCCAGAGGACATTAAGATGGACCCTCCAGAAGGTGGATGCCATCTCCAGCTGAGCAATGCCCAGGATTTGCAGTTCTTCCTGGGATTTACAGATTTTTACCAATGGTTCATTCCAGGCTTCTCAGGGCAAATAGTCCCCATGACAGTCTTCCTCAGCAAGGGTGTTGAATTTGTTTGGGTGTCTGAAGCTCACCTTGCCTTCAAACAGCTCAAGGCCACTTTCACCACTGCTCCTGATTTAGCACGTCCTGACTCGGACCAGGCATTTATAGTGGAAGACTATGCCTGCACTGGATTCAGAGTCATGGGCCACAGGAAGTGCTGCACCGCTCTGCTTACTACTCCCCAATACTCACCCCCGCTGAATGGAATTGTGAAATATTAGATAGAGAACTGCTTGCAATTAAATCAGCCTTTGAAAAGTGGTGCCTTCACCTCAAGGGAGCCTGAAATCAGGTGCAAGTATTCTCTGACCTTAAGAACCTCTAATATGTGCGTAAGACTTGAGCCTTGTACCAAAGACTGCTCAGGTGGGCAATATTCTTCTCTTATATTTCATCATCATGTATTGCTTGGTAATGAGGAAGCCAATGCCTTATGCTGAAAGGAAAAATACTACCAAGAGGGTGAGGAATCTAACCAAGAATCATCCTGTCTCCTAAAATCTCGCAACTTCCTTAGTGCCACAATACACCAAGATCAGATTGAGCTAATCCGATCTGCTTCACAGGGTAATCTGTTAACCCAGGAAGTGACAGAACAGCCCAAGAAATTGAGACCCAGAACCAAAATGCAAAGTTCCACACAAGACAAGGTCACATAACGTGATGGGCACGTATATGTTCTGTTGGGGTACCCCTGTTTAAAAGTGCTTCACCTCTGCCATGACGCCGCATTGGCGGACCATTTTGGCCACCTTCAGACATTTTGCAGTTTCCTGTTTCTTCTGGTGACCCCATATATGAACCAAAGTCCAGCACTATGTTGACACTTATGACCTGTGTGCATGCACCAGGATGCCCTGTGCTAAGTCCATCAGAACTCGAGTACCCTACCCTGGACCCTGGACCTCAATCACCCTTGATTTCATAGTGAACTCCTCGAATCTGACAGCCACACACTGGTCTTGACAGTTGTAGACCAACTGACCAAAACATCACGCTTCATCCCTGTGATTGCCTGCCCTCTGCTGAAACAACAGCTCATCTCCTGCTGGTGCATGTTATCAGTCTTCATGGGCTTCCGACCATATCACCTTGGACCAAGGCCCACAGTTTGTCTCACGCTTTGGGCATGAAACTCTCTGGTTACTCTCCACATACCACCCCCAGACAGATGGGCAGACAGAGAAGGTGAACCAAGTACTAGAGCAATACTGAAGATGTTTTGTCAACTATCATCAGGATAACTGGTTGTCCCTCCTACCTTATGCTGAGCTCTCATACAACACCACCAACCATACCTCCATGTGGCAAAGTCACTTTTTTTTTTTTTTTTTTTTTTTTTTTTTTTTGCAAATTACAGGTACCACCCTTGCTTTAGACCTGGCCTTGCTGGCAGCCTCCCGGAACCCAGCAGCCACTGACTGGATCCAGTGAATTCATCATATCCATAAGGAGCTTAAGGACCACCTTGAAGATATGAAAAAGGACTACAAGCACTACACAGACTGTCAATGCCAGGAAGACCCAGCTCTAACAGTAGGCGAAAAAGTCTGGCTTGCTGCAAAAGCTTGCTGCTCTGTATGAGCAGACCATTCTGAAAGCTAGACCCAGGGCTGGCTCCAGGCACCAGCGAAGGAAGCAGGTGCTTGTGGCAGCCAATGGAAAGGGGCGGCACTTCCAGGTCTTCGGCAGCGGGTCCCAGCGGGTCTTTGAGGTGCCGCCGAAGAGGAAAAGAGGGAGTGAAGGACCTGCCATCAAATTGCTGCAGAAGAATGAAGTGGCTTGACTGAGCTGCTGCTGAAGTGCTGCCGATCAGCTTTATTTATTTATTTATTTCGCTTTGCTGCTTGGGACGGCAAAAGAGCTAGAGCCGGCCCTGCCTAGACCACCAGTTCCTCAGACCATTCCAGATTTGTCAGCAAATCAAATTGTAGCTCCTTCAGATCCCTTAAGATGCACCCTGTCTTTCATGTATCCCTTCTGAAGCCTTACAAGGAAGACCCCTTTCCTGAGTGGTCCCAACAGCTGCCCCTGCTGGTCCAGGTCCAAGGGCATGAGGAATACATAATCCATGATATCCTTGACTCTAAATGCAGCGGGAGAGACTGTACTACCTCAAAGATTGTGAGGGCTATGGTCCGGAAGAGTGCTCCTGGGAACCTGCCTCTGACCTGGTAAAAAGCTTTCATCAAGACCATCCAGACAAACCAGGCCCAGTGCCAACCCAGAGGAAGGATTCGCCTGAAGGGAGTGAATAATATAAGAATCCATACAACTAGAACTCTGGTTTGTGGAGAATGGGATAACAGCTGTTCCTACATCACCACCAGGAGGCCATGCAGAGCCATCTCCAAGGAGCACTGAGGAGACTAGGTGCCACAAGAGGTACTACTCAAAGGGACCATAGCAACAGCATCCTGTGGCCTTCTGATTGGCTCATGCTCACTATTTAACTCTGGAGGGTGCCCCATGAAGTTGTCTGAGCAACATGCAGACTTCTGTCTTGTTGCAACTCCAGACTTCATCTTGCTCTCTGCACCTCCAGTCTCTGTCCTGAGCCTGAATCTGACCCTGACTCTTGCCTCCTGATTCCAGCCTGGTAACTAACTCTGATCTCCAGCTCCGACACCAGCCTTTCTCTAGCCCCGATTCTTGCCTATCGAGCCTGGCTCCAGTGACTTACACTGATTCCTGGTCACTGACTAGTGCCTTGTGGCTGTCCTTGACTTTTGGACACCAGCCCAGCAGTAACCGCTAGGCCAGGCTGCCTATGCCCCAGCCCCTTACAAATTGTGTGGGTGACAGTTGGGCCGCATAATCCACTGTTAGTGCACTCTCTTTTACAACCAATTAAATTGGTGCATACAAATTAACTGTAGAGTTAGAGTGGTGTTTGAGTTATCTCTGATATCACAATTGCCTAGGACTCGTGGCATGGCATCAATACATTTCTTGCTATTGCTATATATTGCATGGGTGTAAATTCAAAATAGTTGAGAACTTAAAAATTGGATGGTAACAAACCATGAAACCGAGTGATGATTCATTCTTGTGATATTCTGAACAAAAAGAGCTCTCAGTCATGCTTGTAGTTGCTTTCATTGCTATACACTGATTCAACAGACATTTTAGGCTTCAGAGTGATACAAAGAGGAATCTTATTATATAGATATTTCTTGTCCCAGAAAACTAATCTTGAAATATCACTGTGATGAATTGTCTGCCATGGCTGTGGATGCATACTGAAGGAGAGCTGATGTTAGGTGACTGTTCCTTATGATTGGACTTTTATAGTTAGTACATGGGGGAGGGAGAGGGAACTTTCATTTATGTCTCAACACAATTCTCTCTTCACTTTCCATGTTTTACAAACATGTTCTGCCCCTGTTTGTTAATTATCAAAGGTATTTGTGAAAAAAGCATACTGTATCATTCAATTTTGATCCAGTATGAAATCCTCTTTTCAAAGGTTTTATTGAGAAGCCTTTTACCTGCCAATAGCTGAAATTGGGTTTTGTTTTTCTTCTGTAACTGCTGATAGCTAGCAATGAATCATTACAACACACTGCAACAGTTGATCACTGACCTCTAAGGAGCTCTTATTCCTCCTACTGATTCAGGAATTATTTACTGTTATTTGTTATACATTGTAAAAGTATCCTAGATTCTTTACAGAATATATAAAAAACATAGTCTTTTTCCTGAAGAATTTACAGTCTAAGAACAGATAAAACATAATAAGCAAATAGACAATAGGAGGGTAGGGGAATGGGAGGAAGAGATTTACATCAGTAAGACTAAGTGGTTATGTCAGTGAAGTCATTAACTGTATCAGTGGAAATCCAGAATCTTGAACTCTGGTCTCTGTAGGTAAGAAAAAAGTGGAAATGATTTCACAATATCTTAGTGGGGTTTTTTTAATGTGTATGTACCTGTAAACTTTGTCTAAATACACCATGAATCTTAAAACAGTATGTATATAGATACGTATAATATAGCACTGAAGTTTACTTCGAAGTAAATCTACTGACTTATGCTTTCTGAGTTGCAGAGAGAGAGAGAGAGATTTTGTGTATATGAGAGGACAAGGTGGCTGCACACCTGGGAAAGGAAGTGCAAAACATAAAAAGTATGGCTCTGTACCAAGGAAGAACAATATAGCATGCTTAGTGAAGAGAAAGCGGGAGGAAGGGAAAAATACTGTTGGTCATTCTGGATCTTCTTAGGCCTTTAATTCTGAAACCCCCAAAACACTGTTTTAAAAGGTCATACCCTTGTTCTTCAACAAAAGAAAATAGAAGAATATACTGTATTTTGATCTAGCATAATCATTCCATTTGGAGGAGTTCAGTGAAATTAATTTAAAAGTGACTTTTTTTTCTCTAGTCAGTGGCTGTATTTTCTTTATCATCTGTCCAGCTCTGGATATTACTAGGTTAGGGAACTTTGCTACTGACTATAATATAGGTAATTCTGATAGCCCTGAATTTGAAGAAGACCGTGTAGAAGCATAGCAGGAGCAAAATCAGAAAATACACTAATCTAGCATTACCCTGCCAGACACTTGCAGCAATGAGAGGCTATGGATGGTAGAACCAAATGTTACTATGGCAGTGACCCACAGTATGTGATACTGAGAGGAACCATATTACTATCAGTTGCTTTTTCAATGGACTTTCTGGCATTGAGAGACAATGGTTAGGAGGGTTAGTGTTATCTTTTAAAAGCAGTGCTTAAAGTGAGGGGTGGAGTATAGGTGGTTATGCCTTCTTCCCACTTTTCACTGTTGCCAGTTGAAAGAGTGTATGTGTGTGTGTGTGTGTGTGTGTGTGTGTCTGTGTATATAGTGAAAGTTGGAATGTAGCAACTTCACCTCTCCCCCAAATTCAAGCCTTGTTTAGAAGTAAATTGGTTGAAAAGGGATTAAAGTTGCAAACCAGCAAGGGTATCGATATAGACTGCAAATATAAATACATTTAACTTCAAAGGGTTTTTAAGCAAAAGTTTTGATATTTTTTTACTGGATACAGTATATAAAATATTTTCTCTTAAAAAAACAAAATATTTGAAAATCAATTATTTCTATTTATCCAGTAAATCTTAAGTTCAGGATTCTACTTTTCCTGAAAAGATGATCTGTCTAACTGGTAGCTTTGCTGTGCTGCAGGTGCTTGCAATGTTACTAGATCCTGCAGAGAAACACTTCTGTCAAAATTTTACAGTGAGACTCCTAACATTTATATTTAGGCGGCTGCATACAAATGGTTTGGTTTTCAAAAGTGTAGTTTGAACAGTCCCAAGAAAATTAATGGGAGCTGTGGGGTTTTTAGAACTTTTGAGAATCAAGCAATTTTTACATACTTTAGGATAAAGTTAGGATCCAACTTTAGGCACCAAAGTTTTAAAATGTGGTCCTTATGCTTTTAGGGCTCCTATCCTGCAATCAAATCCCTGCAAGTTGACCCCTATGCTGAGTCTCAAAAACTTCAGTGGGACTCCACACACGTGTAAAGGTCCTGTAAAGGACCAGGGCATAGGCAGTCTATCCTAGCAGTCACAGCTGGATTGGTCTCCACAACAGTCAGCAAGCTGAGATCAGAGTAATAACTAGAGCCAGGATTGATAGGCAAGAGTCCGGGTTAGGCCAGAGTCAAAGACCAGAAATCAGAGGTAGTTACCTGGCTGGAACCAGGAGGCAAGATTCAGGGTTAAAGTCAGGCTTGGGTCAGAGTCTGGAGAGCAGGAGGCAAGGCGAGGCATTGCAGTAAGCCAGACGTCTGTGTGGTTGCCCAGACAACATCCTGGGACACCCTCCAGGGTTAAATAGTGAGCATGGGGCAATCAGAAGGCCACAGAGTCCTGTCATTTCCCACCATTTGGGCAGTGCTTCCTGTGGTGCTTAAGCTCCACAGTGCTCCTTCAAGATGGTTTTGGATGACCTCCTGGTGGCAATGTGGGAACATCAGTGGTCCCAAGCTCTGCATAGCTGGATTTTATTCCCATGGTTCCATATGGGGCCACCCACATGCATTAGATTATAGGATCAAGGCTTTAAAATGCTTCTTTTAAAAAATATTTTGTGTAGGTGAGTTAAGCATCATATATATATATATATATATATATATATATATATATATATATATATATATATTTCATTGCAATCATCATTATATTAAAAGGTGAGAAAGTAAATTTTTGTACCTGAACGGATTATTTTTTACTGAGGGTTTTCCAAGGCTGGTCTACACACCTGTTCTTTTACTGTTTGAAATATTTAATATCTCAATTTTGTATTAATAAACCATGCAATAATCACTTTTACCTTCCTTTTACTCTTTGAAACTCAGAAACATTATTTACAATAGCACAGCTCTTGAGTTTTCTGGCAGTGGAATAGATATTCAACAATTTTAGTTGTGTTCTTCCTATGTTTTAGGAAGTACATCTAGATTATTTTCTTAACAATTTTTTTTTAAATCAACCTTTTTATAAAAGTATTTCATAGTACAAAGACCATGATAAAGTTGGTGTAACAGTGTATTCTATTCTCAATGACCATGGGTATAGTAGAATCTATATAGAATATGAGCGTAAAAGTTCCTAATTATTTGTTGCAATGTACAGATTGTACCTGAGGATACAGTTATCCACCATGTAGAGTGACTTTACTGTAAAATGGTCCCACTTTACCCATATATGTGAACTGGATGTATGTTAAAGATAAGACTTTTCAAAAATCTTCTGTCTCCATCCCCACAGAAGGTATTTGATTCTAATTTCTCTCTGTGTGTTTGTGGATGCACAGATTTTTATTCTCTTCCAGGCTGGGAACTTATATACTTTTGCTATGGACTTGATCTTGGAAAGTGCTGAGCAAGCTGGACTCAGTCCAACAAAGTGCATACTTAATATTAAGTATGAGTCTTTTAACAGCAAGGGGACTTTCTTGCATAAAATTAAATATGTACTTATGTGCGGTACTGAATTGGGCCAGTGTGTTCTGTGCCTTGCAGAACTGAGACCTGGTGAATCCAGAGTGAATTTTTACAGCTGAATTTTATCTCTTTGGAAAAACAGGGTTTAAAACAGAAACTCTGACAGATGTTTAATTAAAATAATTATAATAATTAAAATGTAGAGAATTGTATATGTAAAGTTGATGTGACTGATTTCTTTCTGTCTCTCTTTGAATACAAGCACTCTCTCCTAGAGGATTAATGCAGGGTATGCAGTTCTCAATCATACTCTATTCCTCTGAGTTCCTTCTCCATATTTTCTGTCTGCTTCATTCTGATTGAAAAATGGCAGTGTACAATGTTTGGTGTAACCTTAATCCTGACCAGCATCTGGGCCCCTTTAAAAAAAAAAAAAAAAAAGCCTCTACCGCAAGTCAGGGCTTCTGTGTATACTTTCTTAGAATCATAGAACTGGAAGGGACCTCAAGAGGTCAACTAGTCCAGTCCCCTGCACTCAAGGCAGGATTAAGTATTAAAGCATTAATACTTTAAAGTAAAAAGATATTTGTAATTCAACAACATTAAATAAAATAAGGATTATATTTACTGATGTGTTAATGAACATGTCTAGTTTCTAAGAATATATTTCTCCTGTTCATGCAAATCAGTCATAAATCTTGTCTTTTGACATCACATTTATACACATACTAACACACATGATCATAGAATCATAGAACTGGAAGGGACCTTGGGAGGTCATCTAGTCCAGTCCCCTGCGCTCAAGGCAGGACTAAGTATTCTCTAGACCATACCTGACAGGTGTTTGTCCAACTTGCTCTTAAAATCCCCAATGACGGAGATTCCACAACCTCCCTAGGCAATTTATTCCAGTGCTTAACCATTCTGACAGTTAGGAAGTTTTTCCTAATGTCCAACCTAAACCGCCCTTCCTGCAATTTAAGCCCATTGCTTCTTGTCCTATCCTCAGAGGTTAATAAGAACAATTTTTCTTCCTCCTCCTTGTAACAACCTTTTATTTACTTGAAAACTGTTATAATGTCAGAGTTGAACAGTGTTTTATAATAGAGAAACTGAATATGAAGAAGAGATTTTATTTTTAATCTTCATTTAGCACCCCCTTAAGCTATTAATTACTCACAAGCATGTAAGAAATAATGCTAATATAAAACTGACCGAGAATAAAAATTTCTATTAAATGCCTCATGCCATTTTCCTATCAAATGTAACAGGCATTTTTAGAGGCCCCCAATGGCAACACAGTTGTATTAAATATCCCAGAAGACAAAGCAGTGAAGATGAAATGGTGGGAACCTAAATATTGATTGTTGAATGTTCCCTCAACACAAGTGATTTTATTATTTAATTATATATTAAGTATTAAGACAAATCTAAATAGCTGATAAAGATTATAAACTTGTTAGCAGAAGCACCATACATGCCTCAGGTGAGAAGTATGAGGTTGAAAACTAAGGGACAGATGTTCTAAAGAACTCAGCTCCCCTTAGACACCAGAATAGACAGATTTTCAGAAAAATTCAATATGTTGTGTGCCGAGGTCTTTTGAAAATCCAGACGTAGATGTCTCCAGCACCTGAAAATTGTGCATATGATACTATAATTGCACATCCTACAGAGTATTATGTCTATCCAAACCGTAAAATAGCCATTTTATAATAGGATCCAAACCCTGTGGGTATGACTCCTAACTACACAGTTCAGAATAATTCTCACCAGCCACTCCCATTTCCCTGATGATTTTTCTTCTTCGATTTTGCTTTGTATTTCCCAATCCATAAGCCATTGTAGGGCAGCAACTGACTTGTCCTTTCAGCTGAGGACCATTGGACTTCACTACTGAAACAGCCATAGAGGTTGATTCAGAAGTCCGAGCAGTATGAAGCATTCTCTCCCAACTAGGGCTTTTAGTTTCTGATGGCCTGAGTGGAAGAGCAAGTTTAAATACTTAACTTGGATCCCCAACATTGTATCTTGTTGAACTGTCAGTATGGCAATCCAGTCCATATTATAAATATGTATGTAGTATGTTCATTCTCCCCCCCGAAACAGTTTTTTGTTGAGAGACGGTAAAGGATGGATGTCTTCTATCCTTTTAGTTTTATTCAGGTAGCACAGGAGTGATATTTTTAGGGCATATTATATACTTTGAAACCTGTGCAAGAGGCCACATATGTCAGACAAGCTTCTGTCTTAAGAATCTGCTCCAAAGTATCCCATAATAAGTTGAGTGCAGTTCTGCTCTAACTTTATTAGATCACCTCCCTTAAATGATCATTTTTTGTCAGTCTTTTGAGGGTTAATTAAAGCAAATTTCACTATAGTGGTGTTTGGCATTCTGAGTGAGTATACATGCAAACAGCATGTGTGTTGTGTGAGTGAAGAATGTATATTGGAATGCAAAGGATTTGCTTATGTTAGTACAGTATGTGTTGTGGGAGTCTAAGCAGTGTGTGTGTGTGTGTGATGTTTATACTCTCATTGTCTCCTGATCTCCTCATTCAACCTGGGGTCATAGCTATTTAATACAGGATGCTGCAACAGTTGTTTGGGGGATGGGAACCAGAGGAGCCCAACTCCATACATTTTAATCTGGTCTTCAGTTCATATTAAACTTCAGGAGAGAAAGTGATAATCTGGGGACCTGCCATAACTCTTCATAGAAGATTTTCTATCTTGTCATTAGTTTGCTTAGTGGAGTGTGACAGATCTTCTGTAGCAGCTCAGTTTACTTTTTAGGCCACTTTTCCTGGTGACTGTAGGAGGCACTCTTTTCTGAGCAAGTGACTACAATCTTGATAATCAGAACACTAAAGGGCATGAACCCCTTGAAAAATTCCACTACCTGTGTACTAATACTTTTCCTTGGGTCTCTCACTTATTCCCATTGGTGGGTTTTGTGCCTGAGGATATAGGGACTTTTAACTTTTTCTATAAATGCTATGCTGTGGAATACAGGGAAGTGATCAAACTTACTGTTTTTTTTTTTAGTAACCCCATTTCTACATGATCTGTGTCTCCTATCTGCTTGCTTCCCTCCATTTTATTATCTCTCTCTCTTTCCCTCTCTCTCTCTCTGTTTTTCATCTCACTCCAACTCTCTCATAGTGAACTTGTGTTTGAACAAAAGACTCCATTCCAGATCCATTCCAGAATTGCTGTGAGAAACTTCATAGCAAGCGCTGTCTGTCCTCTCTCCCTCCCTATCTCAGTAAAATGGCAGTGCAAGAGCTTCATGAAAGGGTGTAAAACCCTCTTTCTGAGTGTCTCTCTTTCTTTCTGCAAAATCCTTTGCTGCAGTCGTGACTCCACCACTCAAACTTCCCCAAAAATACACTTTGCTGGTCAAAAGTGTAAACATATTTTTTACACTCCACTGAAAAAGGAGAACATCAGTAAAAGAAACACAGATGAACAGACTTGTTCACAGCCAGTAGCTTTTCTTATGAAGGCTAACTAATTTGTGATCTCATTTGTGTTTGTGTGTAATATTGCAGTTCCAAGTGCTTGAAATCCAATAATAGTTTTGCTTAAATAGGAGAATACAGGCCCAAAGTTCTTCTCTCTGTTGGAGTTTTAGAAGGATTTCTAAACTATTTGTAAGTGGGTTTCTATTGTAATACGTTTTTTGCTTCTGGTCAACTAGAGTTGGTTACAAATTTCTAGTGGGCTCAGCAGAAATGATACAGTTATGTTCCTGATCCAGTGCAGTGGTTTTATGAAACTCCAGTCCATGTTTTTTTATTAAAAGCTTTACACTTCCTTCTCTAAAAGAATATTCAGCACCAGAAACTGGTAATTGAAGAGGCTGTAGTCTCTCTGTGTTTGTATATACATAAGTGTATATAAAATAGATGCATTTGTTCTTTTATTGCACTTAATTGTTAGATGCTGATCAGAATTCTGTCCAGCATCTGATCATCTACCAATTCTGCTCTGGAGTTACGTATTCATAGTTCCAATCCCCTAGTCTTTGTAATGTTCCTCATATGTTGAATAAGAAGACAGAGGTGCTTTTCCCACTTTGTCCTAATTTGAGGCCTAAATATCTGTGTCACATGCACACACAAACTTGGTATTAGCTTACTACTCTAAAATCACAAATGTGTGAAAGAGAGAGCAAAGACAATGTTGTTTATTTAGCTTAAACAAATTCTACATTGTTTAAAGCTCTTATTTTTCTACTCCACTTCATATTTTCCTCCCGTTTTGAGCCTCAGCAGGTTGAGAGGTTTGCCAGGGAAATGATCTCTTGACTATAATGCAGGCTCCATTCCACCTTACTGTATGAAACTCCAGTTCATATTTTACACCTCCTGGCTAGGGCTGGTAAAATAATGGATTTCCTTGACTCAGACTTGAGTCTACTTTCCTCTCTTAAAGGGCATCCCAGAGTTTTTTCAGCTCTGTCAAATGTAATCAAACGTTAATGCCAGACTTCAGCAGTGTGTCTGAAACCTTAACTCACTACCTTTCCTCTTTCTTTCTTCCTTTCTTCTTGCTAACTTTTTAAGAAATAGCAAATCCAATTTAAAAATCCACTCCAGCCTTTGAACTTTGCTGGTGTGCTCAGTAAATTGACAGAGTTACCTTATGCTCAAACTCCACTTCAGTTTTTTCTGTAGTGATCTCTCACTGTGTGCCTCTTTGCCATTGTGGCAATGTTTGAGTGGGAATAATACAATATCTTGATATTGCATTTAAAGAACCTAAACAAGGATTGCAAAAGTCTTTGTCTTGTACAGTGCCCAGTAGATTGTTCACACACAAATAATAATCCATAAATAATATTAATACTTAGCTGCTATGAAGCTGCAGTAAGTATGCTGAAGCTAGATATAATAGTATCTATAGTGGAGGGAGACTATACAACATTGTAGTGGAGCTAATAAATGTAAACATGTTTCCAGAAAACTTAACATTTCTTAAGAAAAATTGATAAGCAACCACATAGGCATTCTAATGTATGGTAGATAACTTTTTCTATTTCCATTCCATATTTTGCAATGAACTGTATGAATTAGAATAGATTGGTTTCTTATTTTTGGTCCAATCCAGGTATCTCAGTATACTGTGCAACCCAGTAAAATGGAAGAGCATCTTTATTCTCCAATCTGTTATGTTTCTGCTCAGCTCTTTCATTCCAGCTTGGATGCAGTAGTTAACACTTTATTGCAGAAGCTCTATCCAGTTCTTGAAGTAATAATCCAGTCCATGTTTATAGCTTGTTTAAGGGGCCAGGGATAATAAGAAGTGTGAGTGTGTGTGAGAGAGAGAGAGACTTTAGTTCGGTTTCCATGTCAACAATTCAGTCCATATTTGCCATCACACAGTTGGCAGAGCCTCTTTTATTAGGGAGACTACTCCTGTTTCTAGCACTCTAATCTAGACCAGGTTTCCTAAACCGCCTTGGTACTAGGTTAAATGGCAAGGCCACCTTCATGAAGGAGACTTTACTTAATAAGAGCCAACCTAGTGGTGGTGGCCTGCACTACCATGTGGGAGACCTGAGTTGGATTCCCCTCCTGTGGTATCTCGCTATCTGAGCTGCTAGGAGCTGGTATGGCAGTGGAGGAAATATGCTCAGCACGGACGGTAGGGGGGCAGGGAAAAAAGTGCCTCACATAACATAGCAATGATCCCTCAGGTCAATAAAGGAGGAGAGTTAACATGTTTCAAAGAAAGTCTTGTCCAGTTCTCTTTGGCTGATAGGAGGGCTGTTGAGAGGATTCTTAGGTCTTGGGTAGAAATGTTGGAAGAATGCTGCTCTCTATTTTCCAAATCTAATATTTTGGGTTTCATAGAGTGCTTCAGTATTTAATAAAACCACAGGGCCTCCTTTCTGAGAGACAGATTCTGGAATTGCTTCAGGTTTCACAAACTTCTTGGTAAAATTAGTATCTCCTTATTGTAAAGGGAATCCATTCTAGTTTCCACATTCCATCAGCTCCAGATTTCAGTGTCCCACAGTCTTCTTTGAAGAAGATTGCAACAGGGTGAGAAATTGTAGGAGAACAGCACATACAAATTCATAATTTAGATGGGGGAAGACTGAAATTTAGGCTCCTGGACTGAATTTGATAGCCTTTAAAGGGGTCCAATGAGAGGGCAAGGTTTAATTTCAATGAGGCAGCCTCTAATCTGGTTTCTGGGAGATTATAACACTCAGAATTTTGTAGCCTAAGAGGGTTTTGGATAAAATGGTAGTGCCTGTTCCATTTTATTTTTTCTAGGTGCCCAAACAATTCAGAATTTGTTAGATTCTCATTAAAGTGGGGGAAGCATCCTTGAAAGAGATATCCTGTCTGCTTTGCTGCTCTTTTATCTTTTTTGGATTTTACAGCCCACGATAGAACTTGGTAAAACCACAGGGTCACCTTTGTGTGAGAATCTAGCTTGGTTTGCTGAAGGAGAATCTGCTCCAAAACCAAATCTCTCTCTGGACAACAGTGCTTGATCAAACAACAGGGTGTTTTTTTTTGTTGTTTTTTTTTTTGTGAAGAGCACTCAGATCAATTTTCTAATCTAGAATTTTCCACAATTTTTAAAGCCCACTGCTTTTTATTGAGCACTACAAAGGTCTCTTGTGTTGAGTACACTACAATGGTAGTATACTCAACAACCCAGGAGTTTCTGTTGGTTTCCTTTACTCTTTTTGTACACTTTAAAAGTAATGTTCATAGAGCAAGCATATAAAGACATGCCCAACCCCTCTCTGCTGGAGGAAACATTTTGTGATAGGCCTATGAGTGGGCAGGGGGAAAATACTGGGGATTTTTGGAATCCAGCCCAAATTAAGGCCTCAGAAATTGCTTCAGAATTGTGTGGCAGTTGGTAAAGTGCATCTTGTGAAGGAGACTCCAATCCAGTTTTTGGCTCTAGAATAGGATGATTTTTGTTTCAGGCTGGATTATAAACTTTTAGCAAGGATTGTGTCTTCCTATATGTTTGTGTAGCACCTAGCATGTTGGGGCCACGATCCTGAGAGGGGCTTTTGGGCGGCTACTACAAAACAAATACTAAATGTAGCTATTATTATGTATTATCCCATTGCAACTCTCAGTAAAATACTAGAGAGAGAGAGAGAAACCCTCTCTTTTTCTGTGCCAATGCGGAGGTAGAATCTACTCTGTGTTATACATTCTACTGTAAAATGGCAACGCTGCCTTGGTTAGGGAGCCTGTAATGCCGTTTGTTGCTCTGGAATGCATTCTGAATTTAGCTACACATTGACTTGTGCTAACTTCTACCCCAGTTTATTACTTTGGAGTCCCTTCTGTTTTTTAGCACCTGCTGTACCATGTATATTTATATTATGTTATTTAGAATATAAATATATAGATTCTAATTTTTGTATTGAATTTTATTGCTGGATTGATGGTATTGTACACTGAAATTTTCTATTGATTGTAAAACTTTACACAGTATTAGCAATGACCAGTTTTTCAGGTCCTGCCCTGACTAGACCATCCTAGACTTGGCCTCTCTATCTGACTGCCATCAAGGATGCTAACTGTGATAGCGTTTTTTGTGAAGTGGACCCTTAAGAAATGGTTGAGACCGACAATCCATTTCCTAGATACCCTCAAAGCATAACCACTGATAATCTCTACGGGTCATTACTGCCCTGTACTTGTTTTGAACCGATGTTCTAGCATTGAAAGACTGTATCTCATCACCTTCCCCCTGCTCCTTCAAGCATCCTATAAACATGGTTTTCTTATGGTAGTGTTTATATATAAAGTTCTATATCTTTCGTAAAACTCCTTCACCAAAAAAAAGTCAGTGGGGGAAGAAGGAGGAAACTTCTGCCTAATATACTGTCAGGATGATGATTGGGTTATAGAACTTGATATCAGAAAATAGTAGATTCAACATTCACATAATGAAAGCTAAGTTACAGCAGAGGTAAAAAGTCCAGTGCCTTCTCTGCCTCTGGGCTTCTTAGCTAACTACACTATTAGGACCGTGGGTAGCCCTCTATACTTCTTGCCCTCTCCAGGAACAAAGTGTAGAATCAAGATCTGAACTGAAAAATAGCGTAGCAAGCACTAATATAATGTGAGACTAATTAGTTAGCAATAATACTTTGCACTGTTGAGATCCTCACATTAAAGAGGCTTCAAAGTGCTTTGCAAACATTATTTTTCTCATACAGATGTGGGGCAGATGTAGTAGTATTACCATTTCACAGATGGGGGAAACAGGTTATGATTTGCCCAGTGTCATGTGATGGTCTGTTACCTATTTCTGCATTTGTTGTAGGTGTACATGGTGCTTTAAAGAGATGGGCCCTGTCCTAAAGGGTTTCCAATACAAGGGCCTGTTTTACTCCAGTTAATCATCACTGGGAGCAGGTTATAAAGTAGATCACATAAAGACAAAGGGTGCTGATGGGAAGGATTGTGATACAAAATAGTGTAACTTGCACTACTTAAAAATCTTAAAGCCAAGAAGAAACATGCATAATTGTATATGTATTACACACACACAACCTATAGTAAAATAAAGTTATTTAGGTTGCAAAGGCAAGTACTTGAAAGATAGGAAGTGTCAGATTTACAGTAATCCATGCAATCTTAATTCAACTCCTTGTCCATTCAGCCTGTTGTCTGAATGAGGTAGGGGTCCTGTGGAAAAAATATTGTGATCATATAATTGGAGTGTATCAATGCATACATACCAGGGGGCAGAACAGCAACTCCATAAATGAGCAATTCCAAATCTGACATTTCCTAACTTCCAACTGCTTGACTTTGCAATGTAAATAACTTTCTTGTAATATATTTTTGCATGACTCCTAAGGGTTTCTTAAGGGAGGAGGAGAGAACTTTTGCATCATAGTACAGATTTATATCACTTGAGTGATACTGATGGCCTGCTAACATGATATGCTGCATCTACCTGGAGGCTGGCCTGATTCAGCTCTCTCTCTGCCCCCCTCATCACCAGGAGAAGGACCCTTGCCCCCTGTGGTCCTCTAGAGCAGGGGACAGATGCTGCACAGCCCCGTACTGGGTCTAGTGTAGTTATGAGGGGAGCCTGACCTGGTTTTCAACCCATCTCTTGGGAGTTGGGGGAGTCCTGCTCTGGGTGATGTCCCTAGAGGTGATAGGAAGGAGGTAGGACACTAGAACCATGTGCTTGGACTGAAGGGTATGTAATCAGGTGGGGGGCTTGGCTTGACTCTCTCTCTCTCCCCACCCCATCCCCTAGCAGCTCCCAGTGCACTGTCTGCTGCTTTGGCAATTGTGTGAGCCCCTGACTTTAGCATGTTTATGTTCAGTTATTATTTTGGCATATAGCCAACATTTTCCAGAGGAACACAAGCAACAGAAAATGGCAATTTTTAACAGTTTACAACAGGTAAATCTGAATGGAAAATCCTGGGACAAAGAAAAGGTACTTATATAGCCCAAGGGACTTTCGCCTAGCTGAATTTTGCAGGCCTGCTGCAAACAATGCAGTGTAAAAATTTCCCCCAAAAGTTGAAAGACACTTAAAATGGATAGTATTAGGGATCCTAAATAATAAGGGTCTCTTCCATGTCCCCCTATAAAAATTGCAGTGCATTATACTGTTTGGTAGCTAGAGTCATTTTCCAAACCTTTCTTTAGTCCGCACTCCCAGAGGGTAAGGAAGACACTTCCCTCAGGACAACTTATTCCATAATTATCCAATTTAGAGTTCTTGTACCTTCCACTAAAGCATCTGGAACTAGCCAGTGTTGCAGACAGGATGTTGGATGGAATGGGCCACTGGATGGAACCAGCCTGCATGTTCCTGCACTCCAGGCTCTTAGATCCATGTCTGGTCCTGTGGCCAGCATAATATCCCAGTTCTGGGATCAAACCCAGCACTCCTGTCTTCCACAGTTAGAATAGACCCCAGGAGTCCTGGCTCCCAGACCTGTGCTTAGTAAACTTCTACTTGTTCTCCTATAGCAGGGAGGGATACCAACTTCTGGTGGTTGCAGGTATCTTTTTATGCACCGGGCAGTAGTGCAGAGGGGGAGATAAGCACTCTGGTGCGGGTCTTCTGAAGAGCGAGCCTATAGCAGTCCGCTTCGCCCAGGCTGAAATCCGCTCCGTGTTTCGCAGCAGGGGAGCTTCCTTTTGTGGCGGAAGGTTCGGCTCGGCTCCGCGGGATCCGCTGCGGGTTTTGCGTGCGGCAGCGGCCTCAGCCTTGCTGAGTTGCAAGCGTCCGGGGCCTGCCTGCTCCTCCTTTGTGAAGGGGGGAGGCTCCAGTCCGGGCCGGGCTCCGCTCCGGGTTTGGCAGGCCGCCGCGGCGCTGGGTAAAATGGCAGTGCTGAGCCTCGTGTCGGAGTGAGCAGGACTCGGCGGACGAGAGTCGGGAGCTGCTGCTCGGCTCGCCTAGTCCGGCCCCGCCACCGCCGCACCGCCCGGCTCCAGGGACGGGGTCCGCTCGCCCGCCGTATCCCCCTCCCTCCTGCCTCTCCCACGCCGGGAGCCCCGTCCCGGGTTCCCCCCTCCTCCCCCCCGATCCCTCCTCCCCTTTCTCCGCCGGCTGCAACCGAGGAGGCACAGCGGGGCCAGGCCCCGGGGAGCCCAGCCCAGCGGAGCCCTCCCCGCCTCGCCAGCCAGGCCGGGGGGGAATGAGCCCCTGCTGCCCTGAAGAGCCCGCCGCCGCCTGAGCGGGGAGCAGCAGAGCAGCGAGGCCTCCCGCCGGCCGGCCAGGCAGGGGAGCAGCTCAGGGGCAGGGGTCCGGGGGGGTGGCTAGGTGGGGAGGGGGGATCATGGCTGCTCAGGTCGCCCCCGCCGCCGCCAGCAGCCTGGGCGCCCCGGCTCCAGCCGAGCTGAAGAAAGCGGAGGCGCAGCAGCGGGATTGTCCCCCGGAGGAGGCGGGGGGCGAGGCGGTGGCGGAGCGCGGCGGCGAGAAGCAGGCGGAGAGCGAGGGCCCCCCGGGGAAGGAGCTGCAGGACGGGGCCGAGAGCAACGGAGGGGACGCCGGGGCCGAGCCCGACCTGAAGAGCTCGAACGGGAACGCGGGCCCCAGGCCCGCCGCTGCCGCCGCCACCCTGAACAATAACCTCCCGGAGCCGCCCGGTGGCGGCGGCGGCAGCAGCGACGGGGTGGGGGCGCCGCAGCAGCAGCCGCCGCCGCCGCAACAGCCTCCCCCTTCCCACCCGGCCGCCTTGCCCCCGCCAGCCTACGGCTTCGGGCAGCCCTACGGCCGGGGAGCCCAGGCTGCTGCCGTCGCTGCCGCCGCCGCGGCTGCCTTCCACCAACATGGCGGACAACAAAGCACTGGCATGGCAGCGCTGCAGAGCGGGGGCCTGGAGCAGCCCTACCCGGGACCGGCGGGGGCCCCCCCGGGGCCGCCCCCTCCCCAGAACTCGCACGGCGGCGCCGAGCACGGCTTCCCCAACCACCAGTACAACTCTTACTACCCGGCGGCAGCCGGGCGCAGCGCCGGCGCCTACCCGCCTCCCCCCCAGGCCTACGCCCTGAGCTCCCCCCGGGGCAGCACGCAGAGCCCCGCGCAAGCGGCCGCCGGGGCCAAATCCCCCGCCGCCGCCGCCTTCCAGCAGCAGCGCTTCGGGGCCATGGGGCCCTCGGCCGCCGGCGGGGCAGCAGGAGGAGGGGGCGCCACCCCGCAGCCCACAGCTACCCCCACCCTCAACCAGCTGCTTACCTCCCCCAGCTCAGCCCGTGGCTACCAGGGCTACCCCGGGGGCGACTACAGCAGCGGGCCCCAGGACGGGGGAGCCGCCGCCAAGGGCCCGGCCGCGGACATGGCCTCCCAGTACGGTGGGGGCAATAGCCAGGCCTGGGCCACGGCCACAGGAGGGGGCCAACAAAGGAGCCACCACGCGCCCATGAGCCCCGGGAGCAGCAGCGCTGGAGGGGGACAGCCGCTCGCTAGGACCCAGCAGGTGAGAGCTTGGCATGGGGGGGATGCGTGTGGGGGCAGGGGCGGGCCCATATGGGGAGCTGGGGACCTGGGCTGGGGTTAGGGGGCAGGGGCTGGGCGCACGTGGGGTGGCTGAGGGGGCCGGGGACAATGGGGGCAAGGGCAGAAGAGGGGCACAGATAAGGGGCAGGGACGAGGGCACGTGGGGCGATGGAGGGGGGTGATGAGGTGGGCCAATTTCCTACGGGTTCCCTCCCCCACTTGGACCCACACTGCTGGGGAGCTGCCATTGTCTGTGTCTTTCTCTCTCTAAAATGGCTGCCTCTCTGCCTTCTCTTCCTCCCCTTCTAGCCTTTGTGCGAGGCTTCCAGAGAGGTGCCTTCTCCTTCCCACTTCCCCTGCCTGCCTTGGGGGCTCAAGGGGGGAGATGGAGGGAGCCCCTGGGTGGAAGAAGGGCCTGGCACTATGGTGCGTGTGTGCATGGGGTGGAGGTGGGTAGCTGAGCTCCTCGTTGTTGGGCTAGGGAAGGGGTGTGATCAGTAGAGGCAGTGGGAGCTCTGCAGAGCAGCACTTACACATTTGCCCCCATTGCACTCTTCCTCCCCCTTCTTGCTCCAAGTGAGGGGCCTTTGCACTTCCTGGGGGTAGGAAGGTGGGAAGTGACCTGTTTTGGGTAGCTGCAGCTTGCCCAGGTAGCTGTAGCCATTTTCCTGAGCAGTCTCTTGGTTAGCCCAGTGGCCTGGGCCTCTCCCTGGAAGTGCTGGTAAACAGTTCAGTGATTGGAGTAGTAAGTGCAGATTGCTTTGGTTTGGGATTTGAATTATGGAGGTAAAATCCTTCTGTCAAAGCCAGGAGACAGTTGGTCTTAGGTTGACATCCTATCTGTGATCTGATTGGTTCCCCATCTCCTGCTCTTGGCCATTTATAATTGCCTCTGATGTAATGGTACAACAATCCTGATGAGCTCATAAACTTTTACACTCTGCTTTTCTGCCAGCCATAACCCAAACCATCACTGCCACTATCTGCCTCTTTATTCCACAGCTGAAATTGGCTGTGACCTTGAGGAAGTTCAGTAGCAATACTGTATCAGCAGGAGCAGAGTTCCAGACAGGCTGCCCTTGTTGCATTGTGCCTGAAACAAAAGAGGAGGCAATGGCATTTTGTTTGTACCTTGGATTTATTTTGCTTGTTATGTTTTTTACAGCCTGGAATAGATTCTGTGTTGTCGGAACAGTAGCGGGGGTTCTCTGTACAATGGGCGTGCTGTTTGTTTTGGTTATGTGACTTTCCCATTGGCATAAAGGATTTCTTTGATGGAATCTAAGGATGCATTTATTCCTGACTAATTTTGATCCATTTCATAATTGAAATTGCTCGGCTGGGTTCATCATCAGATAGTGAATGTGGGGCTTTTATAGGGTTTGTTAGAAACCTTTTAAAAAGCATTTGTAGCTGCAGCACTAGAAATGGTGAATTACCAATTAACACTTTTTCATATTGAGTTTTCTCTTAAAGTACAGGCCTGGCCTAACTCCTTACCTATGTTTCAAGACCATTTTTTAAAAAATCACTATATTAATTTTACTTACATTCGGAAGGAACAATTGCTTGTTATAGTGACATTAAACATCAAATGTCTGGAACTATTGCGTCTGATTATATTGTAAATTTCCACTTTTTGGAGAGAAGTGGGAGTAGGGTAAAAGAGTCTATAAATTAATATTTTTGTTAATTTGCTGGAATTGTAACTAATGCCAGCAATACAAATGTGCTATAGCACTTTCAGCTACATGGAAGTCAGACATTTTGGATATTGGGACAGTGATGCTAACATTCTGTTCATATCTGTTCTTAATCAGAGTTTGCAGATAATCTCTTACGTTGTGTTTACATGTCTTAGATCTGAATGTGTAATGGCCTTGTGCAGGACTGACAGACTTCTCTCTGCCCATACCCTGCCTGTTCTCATTGCAAGCAGTGGATCAGAGACATTTGATACTCTGGAGTGTGACATGCAGCTCCAGAGTTTTCCCTTCTTGCTCAATCCTTCTCTTCTGTGGCTCTGAAAACTTAGTGTAAGTTTTGTTCCTTGATAACTGATAGTGATGTCTGCTTCATCTTAACTGTGTGTTCTCTGTTAGATTGAAATAGCGTGTTTTCTAGGAGAGTGGCTCTTATCACTGCTGTGGTCACCACATTGTCCACATGCAACTTGTAGTAACTATTCTGGGTAAACATTTGAGTTCCTGGGCAATACAACCCTATGTATTTGCAAGAAAGTTGCATAAGTGTGTCATGTAAACTGGTGCCCTGCTGAAGAATTTTATATCTTGTGTTTAAAAAAAAAAAATTCAACCTGGATATGATGGGCACTAAACCACAGCCCAAGATTAAACTCTGTTTGCATTGGAGTAAAAATCCGTCTCCTAGATCTGTTTGGATTATGAATAGCATGGTTGTGATTCTGTGATAGAAACTTTCAAAAATTGTGTAGTTTAAAAAAACAACCCAGCCCCTGTGTATCCTGGAGAGTGAAAGTCTGGTCTGGTTATAATTTATACTCCAGGCATTCAGTTTAATATGTGTGAGCCTTCTAGTCCCATCAACTCAAATTATTAGTGAGTGTATGTTTGGTGTTTTGGGAATGAAAGTGACTTTTAGACAGTGCAAATGGCCTCTATAAAAAGTTCTATGCGCCAAGGGTTATCAGACATAAACGCACACAATCCCTCTTCACGTTGTGAAAAACCTGTTGCCTGGCATTGTGGAACAAGTTTCCACGTGTCTTCTCTGTTGCCCACAAGAAGTAAATTTAATAATAATACCCCAAAATTATGTTATAACCTCCTCGCAGTGTATCCTGTTTTGTTTCTTAGATCGGACTAAACTAAGTGCTTTCAATCTCATTATTGTCTTATACGGTGGTGAGCCAATTGGTGTTTATCAAATAACTTCACCTGAGAAATTTCAGAAGGATGAGATGTGGGGGGGAGGGGGAGAGAACAGTGCGCCCCACCCCCAAGTACATCTACTTCCAGATTAAGGGAAGGGAGTTTGGGGAAGAGTGTATAGTTGGTTCCCTTCATATAGTCATCCAGAAGGGAAAAATGTTTAGGTTTCTGGGGGGGCGGGGGGAAGAGGCAGGCGATAAGGAAGAAAGAGCATAAATGTCATTGATTCTCTAAGCTCAGGATGATCTATGAATGATGTGGAGGGTACAGACCTTTTTACTCATCTCTTGCTTTAGGAGTTACTTTTTTTTAATGTAAAACCTTGTTTTGAAAGACCCTTTCCTATAGGAGGTTAAGAGTAGCTGCTCACTTGTGCACAGTTTTGACAGCAATATGTAACCCTCTCAACACTAAAGACTTTTGCAGATAGGTCACTTATAAGAATGCACAGCTGATCCGGGGAGGAGTTGTGAATACCAGGACGTTCTCTGTCTGTATGGATTGGGGCAGATGCAGGGACTTTGTTGTTTGTTCTTATGACCATTTTACTCTGAAAATACAGAGTTGGATTGAGATTAAAGATTTGTTTTACAGAATAAGTGAATCTAGATGATCCTGGAGGTCTATGGAAATGACAGGCAGGAAATCTGGGCCATTTCACATTCAGGACTTCTAGAGCTCTTAGTAAAATGAAAAGATAAACACTAACCTCTTTTCTTCTGTAGTGTATGGCTGGTTTTGGTAGTGGGCTAGGACTTTGTCCAGTCCCATTAGTAGTAGTAAAATTAAAAAGAAAAAAGGGTGGGGTGGGAGAGCAGAACGATCCTCAAGAAAACTGCCTGCAAGAAGAGTCTTTCCTCTAATGAGTAGATAGGTGGGTATTTGTTTTGGTACATCACTAACTACAGTAAAAGGCATCTCCTGTAATGGGAGATGTCTTTAGATTGTATTAAATATTCACGTGTTGAATAATCTCCCTATAAGTGTACTGTCATCCAGAGACATTTATTACATTCAGGGAACTTGGTTTAAAAACAATGACCTGCTAATTTAAAAAAAAAAAAATCTCTGGGCCCAGTTGTTGACTTTAAATCTCAACTTTAGTAGCAACTGAAGCATGAACATGTTGTTAAAAACATGGTTTTCAAACTAAATTGGCAGCACAGAGCCATTTAGTGCCAGTGAGCTGTGATATCTTGAAATCTGACATTAAGCCCTAGCTCCTGTTCACTTTTATCTTCAGGTTTTTCCTTGCTTAGTATTGCATTGTTGGCAGGTCTTGTATTGCCCTTAAGGTCTAGTAAACATTAGTTCTCTACAACAAAAGAGAGGTGGCATTCTTTTGTGATGTGGGCCTTGCCTGTGAATGACTTTCAGACCTTTCTCTACTAGAAAAGTACACTGGTTTCATTCAATTGATTTTTAAAATTGACTTAGTTAAATTGGTGTAAGCCCCTAATGTAAAACTTCTTAAAATGGTGCAAGCCCCTAAGGTAGACACACTTAAGGTTCAACCAATTTAGCTAGATTAACTTTTAAATGGATTTTAGTTAAACTGGTCTAGTGTAGACAAGGCCTTAGCTTCCCCATTCTGTTTAAATATTTTGTGCAAGTGTTTTTAGGAGGCTGGTGTTTCAGGATACCACCTGTGCTTTGGGAGGCCCCAATGAACTAATGGCATCTACTAGGGGCAGTATAATCTATGGATAGGACACCCAAATGGGAGTCAGAATTGGGTCCGGTTTTGTTCCCTTCTCTTTCACTGACTCACGCTGTATAACCTGGGACAAGTCACGTAATCACTCTGTGCCTTTGTTACTTAGCTGATGTGGGTTTAATAATGCTTGCCCACCTTAATAAAATATGCTGAGGTCTACAAATGAAGGGCATTACATAAGTGCTTATTTATTACTCTGCATGGGGGTAGTGAGATCACCTTTTTGTGTATGGTAACTCCTGTGGGGCTACTGTTATTGCCAAGAGACTAATAGAATGTGCCTTCTGGAGTTTGGGGTGGGAGTAGAGTGGGGACAGGTGTCACTTTATTAACTTTTTTTTTTAATAAAATTTTCAGCAAACAGTTTCCTATCACTATCAGTCTAGTTCCATTGTCATTCCACTTGACTTGTTAAAACACTAGGCTCTAATGCTAGAACGGTGATGGTTTTTTCAATAATACTCTAGAAAAATATGTACCAGATCTCTCTCCCATCATGGTAGGAGGTCGTAGGGATGTGGGAAGAATGTTCCTTTTTTTAACGAGTATTTTCGAATATCGCTACTTGCGGGGCTTTTTAAATCATGAAGATACTAAGCTTCCAAGGATACTTTGGGCTGATATAGCACTTTTCATCTGAGGATATCATTAGTAAATATCTACCAACCTTCCAGGGGCATTAACATGCACGCCCTGCAACAAACAACCCAGCAGCTTTTCTTAAAAACAAATGAATACTTAAAAGGGAGCGTAAAATAACACAGGCCCCCATGCTGTTTTGGTTTTACAACACCTACTGCTTCTCCACCAGTGTCCTTGCTATTGTGCTCAAAGGGACGCCAACTTGGAAAGTCCCTTTCCACCTGAAAAATCTGTACCTGCTGATCTTACAGGTAACACCTACAATTACTATAATTGGAACGTTACAGGAGAAAAGGTACTCTTTCCTCCCGGTTTGTTTACGTGGTATATTTAATGGCACGTTATATATGGGCAGTTTATTGACATGCTCAGTTGCATTTGTCTCATGCACTGGTCTGGGGAGAAGTTCACCTGCATGACATTACTTGGGTCCTGCAAGAGTCTTTCTAAGTAGTCACAGTAGTAAAGCTAAAACTGAAGTGGCAGGCATGTGCAAAGTGAAGAAGGACAAGAGGGGTGGGCCTGGCAGTGTTTTGATATTGCTGTTAGACCCTCCCACGTCCCCTCCTGCAAAGACCCTTATAAACATCAGCAGGGGAATAAAATAGCTTCTCCTTTCCCTTCTCACCCCTGTATTTTGTTTTTTTTAAACCAGGAACTTAAAAATCAGTGCATGCTCTTTTAAAAGGTGCTATGTCAAACTTAAATTCGTTGAAATTAGTCAATTTAAAAAAAAAAAAAGTTAATTGTAAAGTTCTTGGGGCAGCCCCTTATGTATAAAGGGGAAATGCACATGGATTGAGAAAAATGTACCAGTCACTTGCTAGCCAAAGTCCTAAACCTACCTGCTAGAGGTGAAAGGTGGGAGGGTGGAAGTTATTGTTCCCTGTTGATATTTGGGGAAGTTGAGTGGAACTGACACAGGTCTTGTCAGTTTTTCTACTGTCCACCTGCCTGGATGACAATAGAGAAATTGACAATGTCTTTTTTTTAGTTGTGTGCCCTTATTGACTTAGGCAAGCTGAGCAGCTGAAAAGAGATTGGAGTTGTTTTCTGCAGGCTCAGGAAGACTTCCAAACATGAACTGAATGTAATCTTTACAATATTGTGGGTATAAACTTGAACTTTTTTAAAAAAGCTGAAATTCTGTTGGTTGGTAGTCTGGGGCAGTCCACTACTTCCTAGGGAAAGCTTGCCACTGGAGCACAGATCTTTCTGTTCCAGTCTTGCACTCTGGTGGTTGTAATCCTTTTACAGAAGCGGGAAGCTGTGGCGCAGAGGTTAAGTGACTTGCCAAGGTGATGCAGCGAGTCTGTAACAGAGCTGAGAATAGAAGCTAGGTCTTCTGACTCCCAGACCTATACCTTAATCACGAGGCCATTGGTCTATTTAATAAAGGATTATTTTTTTAATATAATACATTTTAAAAAAAACCCACTCACAGCTTTTTATGATGCTCTGTGTCTAAAGAAACACAGTGCCCAAACCAGCTGTAGGTGGTTTGCAGAATGACAGAGTAGCTTTGGTAAGCGCTGGAACAGGAACAGCCGCTTCTTTCAGGGTTGATCTCATGTGCATGCTTTCCTTGTTCCTGTAGTGATCTAACCATGTGGTGTAAATATGCAATAGGGATCAGGGAGGAGTTCATATTTCTTCCTCTTCTCTCTACACCTGCACTCCCAGTTCTTGTCATAGCTCAGCAGTGAGGAAGAGGCATTTGCAAGTTTGGCACAGGTTTTTTTTGTTGTTTTTTTTTTCCCTTTCTTTCTGGAGCGTCTCTGAGCATTGTGTAAACACTTGCTGAGCTGTCAATATGGACATGTGAGCTTTCTGTAGTGAAATGTATAAGATGCTGTGTAATGGTAGGTAAACGTAATAAAAGCTATGCCATAGTTCTTGTACAAATAATTCCTTGTTTTAGATACTCCAGAGTAATATGATATTGCAGATGGAAGCTGGGGTTCCAGTGCCATCTCCTATTTGGGGGGGTGGGGGAGGTGAATAACAAGGTGATTTGTACCCTTTCCTCCCCCCGCCCCTCCATTCCTGGTGGGCGGGTGGCTTTTTTTTGTTAAACTGTCATAAAAAACCTGTGTGTAGAAGTAAAACATTAGTGGTTATGATGGAGGAACAGGGTTTTTCCAGTTTAAAATGCAGTAACCAGTGTGCTGATCTTCCCATAACATAAGTATCGTGATTGGAATATTCTCAAAGACCAGAAATGAAGTTGCCAGACAGGGTCTCCAGAAGTTGCTAACTAACTATTGACAACTCTGATTGTTCTGGGCTGGTACTAACTGTGAGTTTGTCTATACCTTCTATGTCTAGACCTTCTCCCATTAGCATAAATACTCCACCTCCCTGAGAGGCACTAGCTTTGTCGATGGAAGAAGCTCTCCCATCAACATAGCGCTCTGTCTACACTGGGGGTTAGGTCGGTATAACTGCGTTGCTCAGGGGCATGGAAAATCCACATCCCTAAGAGACCTAGATATACGAACATAAGTTTGTAGTGTTAGACCAAGCCTCTGAATTGCAAGTTAGTACTAAGGCAGTATATCATACAGAACTTAAAATGTTCCCTGTTGGCTTTCCTAACACTTTCATTATAAAATAATCTTGTGACTTCATAGCAGGGCATTGGAATTTTACAAGAAGAGACCTGTGGCCAGACAGGTGCCTTTTCTTTGTTCTGTGAAATTCCATATGGGTTTGTCTGAGGAAAATCTGAAAATCTCCACTTCCCATGTGATGTCAGCACAACTTTGGTAGTCTGCCAAAAGAATTGCACACTAATTTCTAAAAAGCTGGACCCAGGGCACTGCTCTACCCCACCTTCATGTAGGCAGAGGGAGAGCCAGGGGGAGAGGGAAGCTCCCTGAGCTCATAGTGGGCTATTTTTTTCCCCTCTCACCCTCCTCCTCACGGAGGAGGGGAGTTGGGATCCCCCGACTCCCAACCATCAACTCGTTCCTGTAGGCCATGTTGCCTCGGTGCTGAGTGTCCACAGCTCCCGTTGACTTTAGTTGCAGTTAAGTGCTTAGAACTTCTGCATGTTAGGCCCTGGGTGTCTCTTTTTGGGACCCCCAGAAATGAGGCCTATACAACTAGTGCCCCCTGCCAACATTTTGGTTTAGTGACTTATTTGGCATCTCATAGGAAGAATGTTGCAAAGGCAAATACAGAAGAGAATTCCTCTGAGGTGTGGCGTTCCACCTGTCTTAACCATAAAACCATACTTTTTTTCTTCCTGTAGTCTTCAGCCTCATTTTGTTATATACCTTCTATCTCTTGCAACAAATAAGGCAGGGCGCCTACATGCAGCCTCATCTATATCACAATCTTGACTCATCCCAGGCACTGAATGAGGCAAGAGTCCTGTGGGAAGAAATAATACGTACACATGTGGGAGCAAAACTTAGGCTGCACATGCAACCTAACTTGAGCGTGTAACTTTCACATAGGTTTTTAATGTGTTAAATATATTGCTGAGAGTTTAGGATCACCAACAGTCCTCGAGCGGGTAGATAGCAATGGAGCTGAAATTCAGTCCCTGGGACAGTTCTCTGTCCTGCCCTGGAACAATGGTCATAGGTGCAGGTTTGATTTCCAGCTTCTAGAGCCAGTGGGAGCACTCAGTAGCATCCCCTCTGGTTTTTAAGGGGAGTCCTATCTAATCTTTCCCGCTTAGGTCTGGTCTAAACTGTTGTATGTACTGATATAATGTTTAGGTTAGGGGTATTATTTTTATACAGATATAATTAATGGCACAACCCTGGTGTGTATATCTGTATACAGCCAGTTCATCTGTTCACATTAAGGGGTTGTGCTGCTTTAACTTTGATCGGGTTCTAGATGGATAGTTATAGCAGTACAAAAACCTGTGTGTAGACAAGCCCTTAGAAGGATTCAGGGCCCCATAAGATAGGATGAGATAATTGGTAAGGCTGGTAAGAAAATCTTGAATCTGGGGGTAGGGAAGGGTTGGTTGAAAAGTTGTGACCATGCTTTTGTTAAAGTTGTGGTTTTAGCGCAGTCGGATACCAGCGTGGCAATAAGCTGACGCTGCCTTAGGAGTCTAGTCTTCGGCTTCCCCTCAACCGCTTTGCTGATGAGGAATGAAGACCCGCTCTGGGTATCCACACCAGGAGCACCAGCTCTGTGTGCATATCCACAGAAGAGCTCTAGCACCGTCTTCCAAGGCAAGTAGCCTGTCTCCCAAAGAAGGGCAGCAGCACAGAAAAGTTGTGTATCCCACTTGGTTTTCAAAGGCAAGTGTGATGGAGGGATGGCTGGGCCAAATTTGAGTGGTGGACCCTGTGCACCAAGTTGCAACGCCTCTCACATTTGCAACAACTAACTTGGGGGGGGGGGGGGAGGGGAGGGAGGTGTCTGCAGTTTCCACAACAAAATCAGCGCCCACATGTTGTGTGTGTGTGTGTTTTTTCTTCAGCCTTAATTATTGGATTTCCGGCTTGGAGGAATGATCCTGACCTCTGTGCTGATGTGAATGTTTAGAACCATCTCTTCAGTCACCATAAAATATAGAAATTGCCTCCGTTTGTACATAGACTCAAGTAGTCTATTTCTCTTGGTTTGTGGGCTCCAAATTCTGCTGCGGAGCTTGGGAGAGCCAGGTTCATGTGATTATAAGGGAGGATGGAGCACCCCATCTGGGAGAAAAGAACTGTCTGTCATCCTTATTTCCTGCTGAATATTATTGAAACACACTAAAATCTGACATTGGACTTCGTTTCTCTCTTCAGGCTAATACTGAGGGCTTGTCTCCACTTATTGGGGGATTGATGCTTGGCGATCGATCCACTGGGGGGCGATTTGGCAGTTCTAGTGAAGACCCGCTAAATCGACTGCCGATTGCTCTCCGGTCGACTCCGGTACTTCACCAAAAGGAGAACATAAGGAAAGTTGACGGGAGAGTTTCTCCTGTCGACCCAGCGCGGTGTAGACACCACAGTAAGTCGACCTAAGGTACGTCGACTGCAGCTACATTATTCACGTAGCTGGAGTTCCGTAACTTAGGTCGACTTAGCCCTGTAGTGTAGACCTGCCCTGAGAATAGCAGTATCTGATCACTAAAATGGAGCTTGGGCTGCTTGCTTCTATCACATCTAGTGAGAGGAGGAAATGAATCCTGTAGTCTTTTCTAAACGAGGAAGTGACTTCTTGGTATGATGCCCCCTGTAGGTAGCTGCACAGCTCTGTAGGTGGCTGCATAGATCTCTTTTGGTCCTTTGAGGAGAACCTGCCAGTTAACAAATTGTGAACAGTGTCTTTTTTTCTCTTTTTTAAATTAATGCTCACTTGGGGTTGTGCTGAAGGAACTAGACTATTCTTGTTGTAACATCTGAACTGGTTCCCGGATCCCAGGACTGAACAGGCCGATGCTGCATATGCAGTGTTCTCTTGCTGCGTGGGATCCTTCCTGCGCTCAGGTTTCACGTCTTGCTCTCCATGACTAGCAAGCAGTGGATTTAAAGTCCAAACGACTATAGGACTATGCACCCTGTACAGATTTAGAAGGAGTATCTGGCATTTATTAACTTGGTGTAAATAATTAAACTCTAGTAGCAAGCTAGCTAGGTCTTCCTCAAATGTGCTAGCTGTGGAATAGTTTGAAGAAGACCACTTCCCTTCTTCAGAAGAAACATTTAAATGGCTGAATTGCTGAAAGTAGTTGTGATTTTTGTAGTTTATTTTTATTTGTTTAACTTGTAACATTTCTGATTACTTGGGTACTGTTATCAAACATGCGTAAGGCCCTGCTGGTGTGTTAGCTAGACCCGCACATCCGTAGATGCCCATAGACTTGCAGAAATGGCCTTTCTATAGTGTTTTAACTGTGCTTGACTGCATATGGTGTGACAAAGTGGCTTTTGAAGTACTCAAACTATACACTGTGGATTGGTGGCTTTATTTTTTTTTGTCCATTCAACTGTTGTTCCATATAGGATTGGTGATTCTTGTACCCATTCATAACGCTTGGAAAAAGGCCCAGGCCTATTAATTATGCATGTGTAATAGATACAGCCAGCTATTGTAACTTGTGACTGTATGGGATGGGAACCTATCTTGGGTACTTGAATGTTTCCCCCCCCTCACCCCTCCAATTATGGTAGTATCTGAGCCCTACACAATCTGTCATGTATTTGTCCTCCTTACCCCTGTGAGGTACAGAAATCCTATGGCCCCCACTTTATAGATAGGGAACTGAGGCACAGAGAGTGTAAGGGGCATGATTAGGATCGCACAGAAAGTCTGTGGCAGAGCAAGGATGTGAGGCCAGATCTCCCAAATCCATGCTAGTGCCGTAACCAGTAGCCATCTGTCCTCTCTAGGAATGGGATTACAACTTGATAGTATGCCAGTCTGGGTTCTAGAAAGTTACCGTTTTACGGAACATGCCAGTCTTTTTCCTTCATGCTCCTCTTCTAATTGTGTATGGCACTTCCAAGGGAAGGCCTTAGTTTTCCTGGAATGGGATGTGTTTGCAATACATAAAAACATTAAACATCTCCAGTTGATGGCTGCAGCACACTTAAACCTGGGTGTATTGATGATGCATGTTGGTGAACAGTAGCAATGTAATAAGAATATTCATTTGTTTAAAAGGCACTCCCGCAATTAATGCGCTAGAGGAAGGAAAAACTAGTAAAACACTTGACCTAAGATGGTCTTCCAGTAGTCCGGGATAAGCGAATGGAAATGGTTGCAGTAGACCCATCCTGGATTACCCACTTGTCTATACTCTAAAGATAGTCCCAAAATATCTCTGCAAACCCTGCCTCTTAGTTCTTGTGATGCGTTGGAGATGAAGAAACTTGTTCTTTCCACTCAAAGGTGACTTGACTGCTCCTCACTGAAGGAAGAACTGCTGAAAAACCATATGCACATTTGGTGTGGGAGTTCTTAAACTCAAGGGAAGTAATATTACTGCCTTATAAAATATACTGGAGCAGAGGGATGCTCCTATTCAACCCTCCAGCTACCCACATCAGGCCTTAACATTCCTCTTCTCCCAGTTCCCTGACTCTGAAGTAGAACACAAAACCTTGTCCTAAAGCAACTTTCAGGGAAGGAAAGGGAAGAAAACTTGATTCTAATAAGATACATCAGACAAGGTACTAGGAAATGATACACAAAATGTTACCTTCGTGGCTTATTGATGGGGATAGCATCTTTTAGAAGTGCATTGTTTTTTCAGCTGTAGTATTCTGGATGGTGCACAAATATCAGTGTTAGCTTTGAATCTGCTGATTATGCTGCACATAGCACTTCACTGTTAAGAGTTGCTACTGCTGAAAAGGTGTAATAGTCATGTCTGTCTTTCCTTTTTCATTTGTGGCCTTATGGTTTCTTGTTATACCTGTTCCTGAAACCAGTGAAGAGTTTGCCGCGTTGGCTGTTCCTCCTCTCCCCCTGGCATTGGCACAGTAATTAATTTCGGCATCTGCTTGCCAGCAGCCAGCTCACGCTCACTCTCCTTTTTAACTTGTTAAACAATTTGCAGGGTTGCTAACTTTGCTTTAAAAGCAGTTAATTTAATGCCTGGGCTGATGTGAAGATAGAAGCTCACAGACAGAAGGGAAGACCAAGAAGACTAAAAGAAACTCATCACAATTTAAGTTTCAGGATTGCTGTAACCTGGCATTTAAAGCTTATGAAAAGTACATATCTAGTTTGTATTTAGGACCTACCCTAGGATATGTGTGTCTGTAAGATTGGGATTCACTTAAGGGTTGCCAAGAATAACATATCGGAATCAGTATGGTGTTGGCTTTAAGGCTGTACTGGAGTGTCCTTGCTACTCTGACAGCAAAGGCTTGGGTGCAGCTCTTGCCCACACAGTGTCTTTCCTTCCCCCAGCTGCTTCTAATCTCACTAGTGTAGACATGAGTGCAGCTTTTGGATGCAAACCGGTTACCTGGTTATAAATGCTGGAAAGTAGTTATTTGTTACAAAGACCTCAAGCTGCATCACTGGTAAATACAGGTACCTTCCTCACTTGCCCACAGCAGTTGGTAATATATCTTTTTGATTCTAAGGAGGTGAAATTAGTGGTGTTTCCAACTAGAGTGGCAGAAGGCTTTTGGTGTGGGCTTTCTTGAGTCCAAAGCTATTGCTCACCTCTTGATTGTGAGGCTATTTGCTTTCTCCTCCCTTTTATGTTAAGACAGCAGAATTCACATTGTCTGAACCTTATCAGAACCACTTTGTACACTAGCAGGCAGGTGGACTTGAGGAGGAGGAGTATGTGGCAGGTAATCTCCTTTGGATATGTCTGCATCACATTGATACCCCATTGCAAACTAGCAGGAGCAGTGTCCGCTGCCTTGACCTTAGTCCGCCATTGAATTTTGAGAGTGACCAGCAGAACTTGAATTCAAGTACTTTAGGGATAAATGTAACACCAGCAGTATGAACACTCAGGGTTTTTTGTACTGTTCATTAGATTAATTTAAATCGGTGAGGGAGGAAAAACACACAGGTTCGGTTTACTTCCAAGGCCCAGCTTTCATATATTGTTAGCCTTCCTCCATGTTTGGTTATGCACAGTTGAAAATGAGTATTATCTGGTATTTACTTGGATCTTTTGCTGTGGTGAAAGTTCTGCTTCCAAGGAGATTCCAAAAGGTGGTCCTGTAGAAACTACAGGTCCCACCCAGTATCCAGTGCTCAATCGTTATTGAATCGGGCAGCTACTGTGGACACGATGGAGCACTGGATGCTGGAATGAGGTAGCCTCTAACAGCTGTACTTCTAGAACAGATTAATGCATTGCATTCTCTATTTTGCAGTACTTTGCACTTCTGTAAGAATCCCTGGGATCTTGTAACTTTAAAATTACAAATTAAACCTCACAACACCCTAGCAGGTTGGTATTCTGCCAGCCATGTACATTTTAATGACAGTTTACCAGCCCAGACACTGTCTGTTCACCCACCCTTGATCTTAATAATTTAAAATAAAGACAAAACACAACAAAAATGTCCCCCCAAACCTGAAGATCTCACTTGTAAATTAAGAAAACATTTACCAGGTGGGTAGAAATTTGCAAGGGTATAGTGTTCCCATTTTACAGATGAAGAAACTGAGATGCAGGGATTAAGGTAAAGTACCAGAGGTAATACAAGAAGTCTGGAAGAACCAGGAACTGGATCTCCTGACTTAATTCTGGGCTTTAGCCATAGACCATTCTTTCCTCCCTTGCAAACTGGTTGTGGCCCTCAGTCGCCTAGCAAACTGACAATGAAGCACTCCTCTGAATAAAGCTTGAGTGTTTTGTTTCATTACTGTGGAGTGGAAGCGGATGAAATTCAGGAGGGGTGTTTTCTTTCATTATCTCCTCTGACCCCCACCACTAGATACTTTTTTCTGATTTGTACATGGATGTGGAGCCAACCTGCTTTGCCTTAATAAATGTCTTTACCATTAATTTCATTCTCTTCTTGATTTTGGGTCTGTCTTATGTGTACTTTGCTTTGCAACCATGCCTACCACAGAAAAAGATCTCTACAGAAAGAAAAGGTGACTTATCTGAGAATCTGACAGAAATTGGACCCTGCCATCTTTCCATGTGTAAAGGGCTCCTTCTGAATTAATGAAACAAACTTTGCTTTGGAAAGTGAATCTTGAAGAGTCCTCTTTTTGCAGGGACTTCCCTCAGGCCTAATGTGTTAGAGCACAGATTGAATGCCAGCACTGTTTGGTAGCTGAGGAGGTCCTGCTGTGTCTGGAGTCTGTATTGCTCATTTGGGATGAAGAGCAGGGTTTTAGGGAACCGGATGGTTAATGGTGACTGAAAGTTCATTGCTGGCTACAGTTGTCTAAATAGACTTATTAGTCAGCTTTGAAGCTGTTTTGAAGTTTTAATGATGCTTACTGAGAATACTGTCTTGTGAATGATCTGCATGGCTTGGACTGCTCAGCTGTTCTAAATTGTAGCACTGGTATCTGGAAGATAGTCTTTTCAATTGCAGCGTGGCTATTTATTTTTTTCCTTCTATTTATTCCCCCGTCCCCCACCAACTTGTTTCAGGGAGTTATTTTCATGACTTGTTACTGGACCTGATCAACATGTGCACGTCTACCTCTTCGAGTATATAAGTGGGTCTGCTACCAAAATGCTACAATAAGTAATGATAATGCCAAGGACACTACCAGCCTCAAGTTCATTTCTGTGGTGGGAATAGGGTGTTGGCGAAATGTGGAGCCTGCTTTACCATTTACAAAGGAAGTGGTGGGTTTTTTTTTTGTTTTGTTTTTGTTTTTCCTTTTCTCTTCCCATCTTGGGAAGAGAAGTACCTTGGCAGACTTTCTATTACGTGTTTCTCGGGAGTGTCTCCCACTCAGCTTGAGAAGTGCATGGATGCAGACTTCTTGGTGGACCTGAACGGTGTTGCTTGGCTGAGGTTTCTGAAAAAGTCCACAGGAGGTTTTTGGAGACTTGGGAGGGCTGCCTGTGTGTAGGGTGACTGGAGTTAGTGTGTGTGGGGAGAGAAGGCGGGAGGGGGGGGAAGGGCTAGCTAGCCATTTATATGGGATGTGATGGGTTTTACAGGAAATAACTTGCACAAGCCACTCCAGTGCAGACAGATGTTGGCTGAAGTGATTGTATAGTGAAGTGGGAGTTACTATCTAAATACCAATAGTCTGACTGACTTTACACCAAGACCTGTAAGGAGAATGTGATAACGGGTTGATTGGTGATCATTGCTGTTCCATAAAGCTTTTTGCTGGGCTTCTGCACTGACTGACCATCTAAATTTATGTACAGAAGTTGGCATCTACCCATGCCATGTCAACATCAGATAACTATTTTTTTAAATTTCTAGTGTTTTGTACTGTAAACCACCCTATATCCATTTCTAGATAAGAGAGTGGGCGGTGGCAAAAGGAACCTACCTGTTGGTCAGCCAGTTCATGTGATTGGGCATGGTATGGGTCAGACATGCACAACACATGTCCCTTTATCCTCTGTAGCAAGCATTGTTGAGAGCACTACAACTAGACTTAGTTTCTGATTTTTCTCCCTAGTCCACAAACTGCATTCTGTTGGGCAGGATTATCTGATCACCTTCTGACTGTTTTGAAACATCTTGGATTTAAACCTTGCTATACTGGCACAGTAGCAAAACTTAATGAATGCGCAAAAATAAATAAAATGTAGTTGCTTTTGTTACCTGGATGGGGGCACCATAGTTTTGCTTGTTCAGCACCTTCAGACAGGGGTATTTGTCTCTGTAACAAAGTGCTAAGTTGGGCTAGAGAAAGGAGCTTTTACCTCCACTAGTTGTGCCTCATGCTGCCTGTGTTGTGTTTTTCACAAGAAACATGGTAGACGCCCAGATTCACACAACTAGTATTAGCAAGGCTGGGCCTGTCTGGCATCTTTACAAGCACTAACTTAGTTTTCAAACAAGGAAGTGCCCTTCTCACTCCCCTCCTGAACCAATAGGTGCACGGTAAATCTTTTTTGCTAGATCCCTTGCAACACAGCTTATTTTAATAATATATGACTGTTTTCTGGAAGACCAATCTCTGCGTCCATCTACATGTAATTGCTGTAAGTTACAGAAAACTAAAACATACAGCATATCTAAATATGACAGTCATTCAGATAGTATGGGGAGGGGGGGAACTATATAAATACCTACTAACCTGGAGTGATAAATACAGTGGTCATCTGTCATGGAGAATGACTTGCTAAACAGGGAAACCTATAGCCTTAATAAGTAGGATTTGGTGACTTTGGTAGAGAGAGTTTAAAAGGCACTGGTCAGAGAGAAGAGAGGTGATTTGGAAAAATTCTGGCTTCTGACAAAGTGCATCTTCTGTTGCTGGGAATTTTCTGGTATCTGTGGTGTCTGAGGTTAGCTGCTCCAGTTTTTGATGAGACCACGGTTCTCTTGGTAAGCCTGCATGTGGTATGGCATCAGTCTTTGCAGCTGTAACACATCTTGCCTTAACTACTATTGTGAATTAACTTTTCAGTGTCCATCTTTGGTACCTGCAGAGCATCAAAAAGACTCTTGTGCTACCTTCTAATATTTATATATCTGGCACATTTTGTGAAAGCTGGTTCTTTTGTGTGCTCTGAACAGAGTAGCTTCAGGAGAGGACTCGAAGGTCTATTCAGTGGACATTTATTTGGTCTTAGCACCATTTTAAACATGAATTTATTTATTTATTTTTGAGTTCTCTCTTGTATGAGAGACATCTCTACAAAAACTGTACTTGGCCATTCATTGTGTGTATGTGCCTGCAATGGTTATTCTTGATACGTGTTTGAATTAGGGCTCTTCCTTTGTAAGTCCAGCTTCGGCTTACCTCTTCCCATGAGCTGGTTCTGTAACGGTCTGTTCTGCAAACAAAAACCCTGACCAAACTAGGTGAAACTGTGGCATAGCAGGAGCAGCAGTGTTTAGTATGGCTCTTCTGGGGTGTGTGAAATCCTGTGTTAAGAGGAGTGTGTGTATGTAAAACATGGGAGGTAATTGTCCTGCTCTACTCAGCACTGGTGAGGCCTCATCTGGAGTACTGTGTCCAGACAAAGACGTGGATAAATTGAAGAATCCAGAGGAGAGCAGCAAAAATGATAAAAGATTTAGAAAACTTGACCTATGAGGAAAGATTTAAAAAAAAACTAGGCATATTTAGTCTGGTGAAAAGACAGTAGGTGGGGGAGAGGGACCTGATACTGCTCCAAATATGTTAAGGGTTGCTATAAAGAGACTGGTGATCAGTTGTTCTCCAGGTCCACTGAAGGTAGGACAAGAAGTAATCTGCAGCAGGGGAGACTTAGGTTAAATATTAAAAAGTTTTTCCTAACTATACGGGTAAGGGAAGCACTGGAATAGGCTTCCAAGGGAGGTTGTAGAATTTCTGTCATGGGAGGTTTTTAAGAACAGGTTAGACAAACACCTGTTAGGGATGGTCTAGGAGTACTTGGTCCTGCCTCATGAGGTCCCTTCCAGCCCTGTGGAATGGGGAGGAGATGTTCATTCTGATCAGAAAGGGAACTTGCTAATATGGCTTTCCTGACCAGAGTGGACTAGTATCTTTCTCAGTGTTGATATATTTGAAATGTCTCCTCCCCCTCCTTTTCCCTCCATTGTAAAAGTCCTAATTCTAAATTTGGGGGAGCTCTGAATGACTTTTGGTAGAAGCAGGAGGCACTACCTTAGGAAGTCCCTTTTTCTTCATGTGATTCCTTCTAAAGGGATTCTGTAATTCTGATATTCTTTTGAAACATATAGATTGGCAGAGGAGTGGGTTTTTAGCAGACTTCAATTACCTCAAACTTCATCTTCGAAAGGACAAGCTTGTAAAGAGAAAAGTAAAAACTGATGAATTATGACACAGTAAACTGGCCCGTCAGAAGGTTATAAAAGGTAGTGAGTTCAGACTGGGATATTGACCTTAATACAGACAGCTCCACCTTAAATAGATTAGATGACAGTGCTTCTGACTAGAAGTTGAGCTCTGTTTACTATTGAATGAGAATATTAATAAGTTCTGTGCTTTGGCTTTTTAGCCTGCACTTGTCACAGACTAATTGTGAAAGAGCTAACGTTGGTTTTATACGTTGTGGGGCAAGTTTCAGAAACACCATTTGGCGGAGCCATGAAAATGGTTGTACAGAGGATGCCAAATAAGTACATTTTAAAAAAAAAAAAGGAATGAAAGTTTGGTTCTCTAAACCATATAATGTCTTTGATCCTGCTGAATGTTAACGCTCATTGTTTTCTGTACCATAATCCTGACTTGCGCCGCCCCTCAGTCTCCCGAGGTGTGCTTTGTTTCCAGCCACTTCTGTGGCATTACCTTAGTTCAGGAGTCCCCAACGCGGTGCCCGCGGGTACCATGGCATCCATGTGTGCCTGCCTACTGGCCGCTGGACAAGCAGCTACCGAAATGCCGCCGAGAAGCGGCAACGTCAAGAAGCACTACCGCCGAATTTCGGCGGCGATGTCTCTTGACGTTGCCACTTCACGGTGGCATTTCGGCGGCTGCTTGTCCGGTGGCCACAGTCCTCGGCAGCTAGTCGTCCGGCGCCCGCCCCATGGAAAAGGTTGGGGACCGCTGCCTTAGCTATATAAGGCAAGGTAGGAAATACCCTCTGCTTCCTTGGGGGCAGGTCCTCAGATGGCATAAACCAGGGATCGGCAACCTTTGGCACGTGGCCCATCAGGGAAAGCCCCTGGCAGGCTGGGCTGGTTTGTTTACCTGCAGCGTCCCCAAGTTTGGCCGATTGCGGCTCCCACTGGCCACGGTCGCTGTCCCAGGCCGATGGGGGGCTGTGGGAAGGGCGGCCAGCACATCTCTCAGACTCTGCAGACGCTGCAGGTAAACAAACTGTCCCGGCGGGCTGCATGCCAAAGGTTGCTGATCCCTGACATAAACTGTCATAGCTCCATTGGCTTCAATGGAGGTATGATAGTTTATGCCACTTGAGGAGCTGCCCCTTGTGTTTCAAGCCCTGTTAATGAGTGCATATGTAGCTATGATAACCCCCACCCAGTATGTACTAGGACAGGGAGTGTTTGAGAGCTTCCAGTGTCTGTCTTATTATGGGTCATTGACCCCTGTAATATATTGAGCTCAGTAAGTTTCTTTACAGTGCTTTAAATAAAAAATAGAGAGTCTGGGCTTGTTGGGTAAGGCTCGATGCTTCATCCTGATGGTTCATATGGGATTTTGTTGCTAGGATTAGACATGCTGGCCTTTACGGACCTGGACAGGTTTCCGAGATTCGAAGGGATCATTGGTACTGATGACTCTTGGTAGTATATTTTATGAAACTGGAGCCAGCACTCAAAGTTCTTATTCACTACAGCCTCTTCACTTAAATTAGGACTTACTTGTATTTCAGACAACTTTAATGCTCCGTTGACATACCCTCTTGTAGATATTGAGCTGGGTCCAGACTCATTACTGATTGCTTGAATTCAAGAGCAGAGTTCTCTTTACATTCTCAATGATTTCTGAATTGCCAGCTATCAAAGATATATTTTGGGGTCAGTTTCTCTTACTTGCGGTAATGGGGCTACGTGTCCCTACATGGGGTGGGAAGTGCTGGAAAATAGATGAGTAAAGCTGTTCATTCTGTGTCCTGTTCACTTCAACAAACTAGGGTAGGTGTTTTCACTTTCAGATAGCTGCTTCTTCTGTCACTGGTTCACTACTTTATTTGAACAACTTGTGGCTTTGAGGAGAAGCAATGTATTTCAAGTTACAGGGAGCATGGCTCACCTTACACTCTTGTCTTGTTTAATAGTTAAACCTGATCTCTAGATAAAACCCCCCTCTGTAGAAATGAAGAAGCTGGTTGACAGGCTTCCTAGTGGAGAGGTGTAGTCTCCTTATTACTCTCCAATATTAATTCAGCACTGAAGGAGTGAACATCAAACTGCCTGCTTTCTAGTTTCGCCAGTAACTGAGGCTGGTTATGCCTTTGTGCCTGGGTAGTGTAATGAGTGCAACACAGGGGAAAAGGGGACAATCTCCTGAGCCGAAATCAAATTTATCTTCAGTTCTGTAAGATCCCATCTGGGTTCAGCTGTGGGGAGTTGATGGAAGCTGCATCTGTGAGCTTGCAAAAACAATGTTAATGGGTGTTTTGCTGGTGAGAGCTTTTCTCTGTTTGGTGGCTTGCAGGTCCCAGAGCTCAGTGGTCCCTGTCCTCTGACTAGCTTGGGCATGGTAGAATCCAATAGGAGAAGCAGCAGTAGCCAGCTGCTGCTTCTCCCTGAATTTGCAGGAAATGGATTTACTGTCTTTGTACAGGAGCACAGCAGCCAAACAATAGTTTGTGCTTGCAGGGCCATGTGGTGAGTCACATGACCTTGTGCTGTTTTCTGCCGGGGTCCTTACCCATCTGTTCTCTCCGCTCTTTCTGGGTTATCAGGCACAGATCCAAGTCCTCACAGGCAGCCAGCCTCATGGCCAGAGATTATGAGCACTAACCTTCCTGGCAGGGGCGGTGTGGCTTTGCTTTTATGCAGATTAGCCATGTGCTTCTCACTTCAAGGTTCCACAGGAAAAGACATTTCCTGTGCTTGGTTCTTAATGGGCGGTTCCCAGCTCGCTGTACAGGGACCGTAGGGTTGGGGCCTGTGAAGTGAAAGCATGCATGGAAGAGGGATTACAGTACACTGCCCCCCCCCCCCTTTCCCATTCCACCTCTGCTACTACGTCACCACAACACAACCACACGCTCTCTCATACTGTTGGTGTCATTCATTCAGTGCCAAGATTGCTTTAAAAAATTCCCTTGGCCCCAGTTCAAACAGGAGTACAGCTGGGATGTGTTAGATTTTAGGCAGTCTGCCCTCAATTTGAGATGAGTTATAAATAGCAATGCCGACTTCCTTAACTACCACTCTTGGAGGTAAAATGCAGGTTAATTACTGTGGGAATCAATTAGGGCTTCTCTGGGTTAAACAGCCAGGGATGCTTTTTATTATTATTTTTTTGATTCCCCTGCCGCCTCCATATTCTCCCTCCCCCCCAACATGGACAGCAAATCTGGTCAGAAATAAATTCAGATCCAAGGTGAGAGGTTTGTAATGCCAGAAAATTGTTTCTGGCCTATCCCATCACTGGTCAATATCTGAGTGAAGCCAATTCAAGTGCTGCAAAATTAGACTTTAGTGAGAAACTCTTCCCTCCCCCCCCCTTTACTCTGTGCCCCCACCCTTCCCTACCAAAACAATGAGAGATGTAATAGACTGTCATAAAAGTGAAAGGAGCAGAGACTCTGTTCTTTGCTCTGTAGCCTCCACTTTCACAGTAGGACTCTTTAAATATTTTTCATGTTGGTCTCATAAATGAGTTAACTCCACTTAACCCTTTAGAAAGGTACGGGATCTTCCTTTATTATGGCTTGTTTTCTGGCAGAATTGTGGGTTTTTTGAACAGTTGCACCTGCTTTGAAGCTGTAGAAGAGTCTTCCCTGTTCACTTCTACTTGTGTGTATTAAAGCATCGCTTCTTACCAGCACATACTGTTCTGTTACCCCGCTTAGGATAATTTCTACATTTGTAAAGTCATTGTCTCACCATTGTAGTAAAGCCAGCAGAGGGTGTGTAGGGGAACGGTACCTTCTGTGGCCTTTCTTCAGGTAAGGGTCTCTTGTACTTTCCAATATACAACCTGACTTGGGGGTTTTGTAGAGCTTGGCAGTAAGCGTGCTCTGGATTGAAACTTGGTGTCCTTGGCCTAGGAGTGAGTTTTGTTTTTTAATTTTTTTTGAAAGACCAGTTTTGATCTTTAGAATACGAGCTTATCCTAGAAGATTAGGGTTGGAAAAGACCTCAGGAGGTCATCTAGTCCAACCCTCGGTTCAAAGAAGGACCAACCCCAACTAAATCATCCCAGCCAGGGCTTTGTCAAACCAGGCCTTAAAAACCTCTAAGGATGGAGATTCCAAAGCCTCCCTAGGTAACCCATCCCAGTGCTTCACCACCCTCCTATTGAAATAGTTTTTCCTAATATCCAGCCTAGACCTCCACCACTGAGAACAGCCTAGCTCCATCCTCTTTGGATCATGCACTTATTTTTGCCTACAGTGAAGTAGAGCAAATTTTGTTTTTGAAAATTTGGCTGATAACCAAACTTTTAGTCCGGTCGTATAACACTCTCTCAAAGTACCAAAACTTGACACAGATTCTGAGATCGCTTCTAGTTTCTCTTTTGGCTCTTCTTCGAGTGACGGTCCCTCTGTGTCAATTGACACTACTATGAACTGTTCCAGCTCCAGTGCGTGTGGAATCTAGATAGGGACCACACATCTCGAAGAACCTCCAGTTACAATAAGTAATCGTGTCTTTCTGTGAATGCAGGAGGGTGTAAGAAAAGGGTCTGGACTTCACTGATCAAGAAGCAGCAAAACTTTTCTCTCAATTATGTCTCCGTGGCCTTTACTGTGATTGCATGTCAAAAGCAATCTACTCCTGTGGTTTCCTGTCGAAAGGATTTCCCATGTGTCAGTCCAGAGAAGGATCTCCAGCCTTTTGCAGTCAGGGTTTGGTATTTCCTTATTTATCCTGAAGTGTTCTTGCAAGTGAACAGGCATTACTTCCTCTTGGCTTTTCCATCTTGTATAACATCAGTGTGCAAGGGGATCTATAGCCCACCACCCTCCAACTTCTCTCACCAGCTTTTGGGTTGATAGGCCATCATTGCATTTCAATCTTGGCTGTTCCTTTCTTGAAGCACATGAGTTAAACTGAATAAAGGGATTCAAGTAGAATCCCTGATGGTACTTTTTTTTTTTTTTTTTAACTCTTAAACCAGAGCAAGTCTGTTAAGGCTAGGGCAGTTAAAGCCCTATCTGTGAAAGGGGTGATTGTGTGTGTAATGGGAGATTTGGAAGGAAGGGGCCACATGCTATATCGCTGCTGATGCATGCTGCAGCCCCAAAGGAGACAAGTTAGCCTGCTTGGATTACAAGCATCTGAAATGTGTATTAAGTTTTTTTTCATTTCCTTAGGGATGACATTACACTTCTGTCACGTACAGACTTTGACGTAAAGGGCCTCAGTTTAGAATGGTGTGTTGTAGAAATAAACCACTTAATTGTCAAACTTGCTTTTTATTTCTGGTAGTGCCCATAGTATGCTAGTTGCTCTCAAAAGAGAGAGACCAACCTAGAGAATCTCCATCTAAAGATACATGCTATGTGCTGTACTCTACCTTGGCCAAGCAGAGTAGGTGATGTGACCACAGTTTGGAAATACAAAGTCCTGTTTTCTAAGGGATATATATATATATACTATTCCCTATTACTCTTCAAGTTTATCAGTAGCAGTCAGCTGGTTTCCTGTGGGCGTCATGGCAGAAGTGGCTCTTAAAAAGGGATTTGAAAAGTGGCATTAGCCTTGCAGTTGATCAAAGGAAGAGAGATCTGTGCATAGGGGCTAGTCTATGCTAGAAGGGCTACAGCGATGCAGCTGTGCCACTGTAGTCCATCTGGTGAAGATGCTCTATACTGATGAGAGAGCTCTCCCGTCGGCATAATAAAGCCACCTCCCCGAGAAGTGGTAGCTATGTCAGCAGGAGCAGCTCTTCCGCCAACACAGTGCTGTCCACACTGTTGCTCAGGTCACTGTAACTTATGTCAGTCAGGGGTGACTTATTCACACCCCTGAGTGACATAAGTTATACCAACGTAAGTGTCATGTAGACAAGCCCTAGAAGGCAGCATATGGTGATGGCTGGGTGTTTAAAACACTGATATTTATGTGAGGAGCTGGCATCGTTGGCGGAAGGGGTGGCGATAGGTAGGGAAGGGTAAATTATACAAGACTCGGAAAATGGTGACCAGAGGCCTGAGCTTGATCAGGTGGAAGCAGATGAAGTTGGGGGAACTGAGAGGATTCAAAGATGGACTGACTCTGGTCAAAATTACAGTCAAGGGAAATGGTGGTAGTAGCCTCTTCCTGCAATGTCTGCCATGAGTGCACGTGTACTTGGATAACATGTTTTTTAAAAAGTCTTAGTTCTAAAACTCCATCCTTTCCATGGGCATGGCTCTAAAAGCTGAGGGCATTTTATATTGTTACACGTTTCAAAAATTACACAAGAAACATGCCGAACACGCTAAAAAGTGGAAATGCAGCTTTACACATGCATTGGTGTGTACACATGTAGCACCACACTCTGAAATAAACGTCTGGATTAATGCAGTAGTGTGGCTGAATTTAAATGCACAAAAGGCTAAATTAATCGCATGTAGAGGTATGCAAGAAACTATCGGTGCCAGGAGGTTGCTGTGGGAGCTATAACATTTTGACATCTGTGCGTTTTAAATTTTCAGCTGTAGCATTGTATTAACACAACTTTTTACATTGAATTTAATTATTTGTGGTGTACTTGCTGCTTAAACCATTCCCAGATATGGGAAAAGACTCTTCCACTTCTCATGTGAAATGACTGCTCTTTAGTTGGATATATCAACTGACTTCCCTTTCCCCTAATGACCCTTCTCTCTCCTTCCTTTCTCCAGGCCTCAGAGGAGATGGCAGAGTGTAAAAAGATTCCTCACAGCTGGATTAGTGCTGTGGGGAGTATCTGTAGGCCCTGTGTGCTTGCTTCTCCTCCAGAGAGTGATGCTGTATTTTATAGCAAGACTGCAGTTTTGTCAGCTGATAGCTCATTAGTTGAGGAGATGCAGGGCAGCTTGGGTTTTATTGCACCCCTTCTTGCTGACCAGCTCCTTTTATCGTTGTATGGGAGTAAGGATTGTATAGGCAAATGTGGTATATATTCAGTCTGTATACATGTCATAACTTTCTTCACAGCCATCGAGCCCAATGGATCAGATGGGGAAGATGAGACCTCAGCCATATGGAGGAAGTAACCCGTACACACAGCAGCAGGGACCTCAGTCGGGACCACAGCAAGGACATGGATATCCAGGGCAGCCATATGGGCCACAGACTCCCCAGAGATATTCCATGGGAATTCAAGGCAGGACGCAGAGTGCAATGGGCAGCATCTCATATGCACAGCAGGTAGAGCAAAAAATAAAACACCTCTCATGCTTCACCACAACCCCTTCTTCTCTGACAAGCCGATGAATGAACTCTTTAAATATGGCTTATGAATGGGTGTACTAATGGGACCAGTCTTCAACAAATTCAGCTATGTACCAGTCTCAGTTATTGAGGTGAAAATATCATTTGTTGTTTAGGCTGTGTGTTGTGATGTGATTGGACTTAAACAGATGAATCCTTATGTGAAGGACAAGGATCTGTGATGATCTTGCTTTCCAGAGAGGTGACAATAGAGCTTTAGTATCACAAGTGTAAGGGGGGCGGGAGGGGAAACAGTTAATGGATTAAAACAGCATCTACACAAATCTTTAAACTAGCATAGAGATATAACTACTCCTCAGAGTAATGTAAACTTCAGGTCGGGGTGGCTTATTGCTTCATACAATCATCTCCTGATCTCTTGCAGAATTCAAAAGGCTGCCTTTGCAGTGAGACTTCACTCTTTGTGGGGATTTACTTACATTTGAGGATGGACTAATAGACATCACAACAAAGTCCTTATGGGTCCATATTAAAGATCTGTTATTGCCAGACGGAATCTGGCACACCACTGGCTTCGCTGTTTCCTTGGCGGCGTACTCCTCTAGACAGCAGCGTTTCCATTACCTTTCCAGTTAATTGCCCAACCCAGCTGCCTGGGAGTCATGTCTGCAGAAACTCCCGATTCAGACATGTTCTAGCTGTTCGTGGAATCTGTTTCTAACTTGCATAATTCTACTCTCCTTTTGTAGATTCCTCCTTATGGACAGCAGGGCCCAAGTGCCTATGGACAGCAGAGCCAGACTCCATATTACAACCAGCAAAGTCCTCATTCCCAGCAACAGCAGCCTCCCTACTCTCAGCAACCACCATCCCAGACCTCTCACTCCCAAACTTCTTATCAACAGCAGCAGACTCCGTCTCAACCTACACAGCTTCCGTCATCCCAGCCTCCATACTCCCAGCAGCAGTCCCAACCACCTCATCAGCAGTCCCCATCACCGTATCCCCAGCAGCAGCCCGCGGCCCAGCAACATCAACAGAGTCAGCCTCCATACTCCCAGCAGCAGTCACAGTCGCCCTACCAGCAGCAGCAACAAACGCCGCAAACCGCCTCTTCTGCTCTTTCTCAGCAGTCGTCTTCGTACCCTCCGTCACAACCGCAGCAACAGCAGCAGTCCGCGTACTCCCAGCAACGCTTCCCACCACCACAGGTAGGACCGCCGCTGCTCGCTGTCTCCTGTAGGCAACTACAAGAGTTTGCAGAATTTAGTTCTCCGTTCATTTTAAAACCAACGAACCCCTGCTTACCTAGGATTAAACTAATAAATGTATCGCCCTCTTAGCTCTGCAGAGATCTGTATCTCCTCCGGCTATGATGTGGAAATGAGACCACTGAAGGCACTGAGTGGTCCACAGAGCTCTAGTGTTTATCATAGTGATGACGCACTTCTAGGTCTTCAAGAGATCACGCTGCTTGCTGCTTTTGTAGCCCAGTGCAAGACTCCAAGACATTGGGAGCCTTTTTTTATCACTGAAAGTAACAAGCCTGTCTCTGCACCCTGAGTGGCTACTTTGTTGCTTGAGTGAAGCTTTTCCATGTAAACTTTTCCATGTAAACATGGCCCCAAATTTGGGGGAGGAAGCAAATGAAGAATAGACCCAAAGTGACCTGGAAAGGTCAGAGTAGCGGGGGATGTAGACAGCCCTACACTTGTGGGGAAGTGAAATACCCAGCACAAATATGAAATGGAGTTTTTAATCAAAGAGCAAGGCCTGTTAAGTTAAAGGTAAAATTATCTTCATCTGCCTTATGTTCTAATAATTAAGCATGGAGTTGTCTGAAAACCTTTGAAATTCACAATCTTTGTGGAAAAAGATAAAAAATCTTGACAGAACTTGTCAGAAAACTGTCCTGGTTTTTTTTGGACCGGCTCTGTTAATATATGTAATTAATTACCATAGTTTCCAGAGGAAAGGTATAGAAGGTAGGAGGAGAAAGTGCCTACAAGAGATCTTGGTTCTTAAATGGTCTGTATTGTGAAAAATAGAGCAATAACTGGAAAATCACTGTCTTTTTAGACTCCTGGCGCTGAAATTCCTTCTAGTACAGACACTTGGCCTAGCTGTCCATCAGCAGCCTTGATCCTGTGTGGAGGCAGGGGATGCTAACTTAGTTCCTCTATTTTGTCTCCCTCTTTGTTTTGGATAAATGCCCTCAAGTGGTACATAAACTGTTGCCTCCTTATTGTTGGAATACTCCTAGGCCGATTGCTGTGGAGTCCATATTTCACTTCTCTGTTTTCTTTGTGTTTCAGGAGTTATCTCAAGACTCATTTGGGTCCCAGGCATCATCTGCCCCCTCAATGGCTTCCAGTAAAGGACAAGAAGATATGAACTTGAATCTTCAGTCAAGGCCCTCCAGCCTGCCGGTGAGTGGTGAGGCTGTCTGTAAGTGACTGGTGTGAGGGTAACCAGAAGCTCACCAGGATCACTAGTACTGAAGTATTCCAGATGGAAGCAGGTATAGAGGCTGCCTATGCTTCTTGCTGTTAGTCAGTAGCTTCTGATTTTCCCCTGGAGATTAGATATAACTTAAAAAGGTAATGGAGCCGAGGGTAAACTTTTTTATTTTATTTTATTTTATTTTATTTTTTTAACCCTGAAAGCACTGGCCTAAATATTCATTTGACTGGCACTCTGGAATGCTTATGTTTTTATGTTAGGTCTCCAGTGGCCGAAGAGAACTGATCACTAGGCAGCCTCTGGTTTTGTCCTTTTTAAAATATAGGAGTGCAGTGGCTTGTTCATTTTTTTTTTTTTTTTTTTTCCAATTCCAATTTAGCCCGGTATTACATGTATTTTAATAGTCTAGTAGACTTGTAGCCACTACCTGTGTGTCAGAGGATTATTATGTTGCTGATTTGTGCACCTTGGGTCCAACATGACTGAACAGATTTTGAATAAGACAGGTTACTCAGTACCTGGAGTTAGGGAGATCAGCTGTAGATAGCTCCTTTCACTGCAGCTGGGACAGTAGTTACCTCTTAACTCCAAATCTGTTTGCTATGTGTTTTTAAACATTTGAACTATTATATAGTTTGTAAACTTATCAGATTTTTGGGTACAGCAGTCTGGCAGCTTGTTGAGCGAGATGTCTTTTATCTTGGTTTTAAACTTCCTAGAATGTAGCAATTTAGTGTGGAGGGTTGACAAATTTCTCCTTTAAAGGTCTGGAATGGGCTGACCAAGCAGATCCATGCCTATGGCTCAAAAGAAGAGTTTGAGCTGTTGAATTCGGTTTGATTTCACGGAAGAATTATTTCCCCTTATAACCAAATGGGAGTTCTTTTCCTTTAGCACCCAGAATAAAGCTCCTCCCTAAACTGCAGTTGGATTGGTCAAAGGAGAACGAGTTGTGTGCATAGCAGAAGTTATTCTTGCTCTCAACAGTGGGATCCAGTTTTTTGGTCTGTGGTGAGCCCTTCTAAACAGTTCCATGGATCATAGGGGCAAGTTATGTCATCAAAATGCAGATCAGACTCTAACTTTGATAACAAAATGGGTTAAATTTATTTTGGTGTTGGCTCCTTTTGGACCCTGATTTTGAAGATTAATTTCGTTCTGAGGTGTGGAGAATCTTTAAATAGCATGTTTCTTTCCACACTCTCTCTCTCTCTCTCTTGCTCCAAGTCCTTCTTTATGACCCATCTTCTGCCTTGCAATGTAGGGAAAGTGTAGCCATTGAAGAAATCGCTCTGAATCTGAGCGGTGGAGTGTCATGATTAGTAGCACTGTTGATGCTGTCTCCATGAATCTGTCCAATCAACTCATCTGACTCAGATTATAGGGGTGAATTGTTCTCTTTAGCAGAAGTGGCTCCTGCTCAGAGCCAAGTGGGAGTTTGTTTTTGTGGTGTTATGGATAAACGTGGTCTCTCCTTGAGCCCTCTTCAAATTTACCTTCAAAGAGGCTCTGTTGTGGAATAGCGGAATTGGAAATGTGGGAGTTCTGTCGTGTTTAGATGCTTGAATTTTAACACATCCATCAGTGTTTGATGTGTACTTAAGCTTCCTGTGTGAGAAATCTCTTCTAGAACTCTGTAGCATATGGAACTCAATCTAGTGTTGCGTTAGGAGTTTGCTCTGTGTAAGACCCAGTGTTCTATTTAACCAAACATCTTTACAGCCTTTCAGTCTCTCAGACTTTCAAGGATTAGGTAGTGAAATCAAAGGCCGTCAGTCAGTCCGTCTATGGCTTCCTAGAGTCTGGTACACATCTCTTTTAAATATTTGTAGATGTGCAGGATTTAAAAAAAAAAAAAAAAACTCAATTTTTGTTTCCCAGAATTCCATCTCCTGCTAACGTGAAGGGAATTGTTAACCCTAGCTTTAAGGTGAACACTTTTGTCTACTTACTGTCTGATGCACATCCAATTTTGTGTCAAAGAACTTCTGTACCTGTAAAAAGGGAATGTTTGCCGATGTTATCTACCCATTTTTGTTCCAATAGGCAACCTTTTCCTCGGTTACTGTACTGGGAGGTTTGGCGCAGAATAGCTTGATAGGGATTTTTTTCGGTTAAAGTGTAAATATACCCTTTTCATTCTTCTCCCCATGTCCCTCGAAGTTGGATGGTCGATCAGGATTTTGGATTCCCCCCGTAATAGAGTAACTTTCCCAAGCAGCCATATATAAACGCCTTATAGAACCATAGGTAGTACTATAGCCTTTCACGTTTGAAAGCTTTAGGTGCTTCCCTAAGATCAATAAGCCCTGCAGAGTAGCCACTATTGTGCACCTTGGTAACTGGCAACCTATGAAATGCAGCTTCTTAATTACTGACATGTAGAGCAGCCCTGGCTAAAGTGAATACTGCTGTTTTCTAAGTCTCTCTCTGCTTAGGAGGTATTAAATATATGTAAAGACTTTTTTTCTTAATTGCATAAGGGCCAGAGATTCCATATGTCTCCATCAGACTTAGTGCCTGTGTTGAAACTTTAGGCAATGAAGTGGGAAACACTTCATTTGACATTTATTTATTTTATTTTTTAGTCTCTGAGATACTTAACCATAAGTCTACCAGGAACGTCCAGGCTACGTGGCACTTCTTGCCAGTCTAGGCAAGATCTCTCTGAGGAATGTGTAGCTGGTCTCTGGTGGTGGTGTGCTAGGAATCTGTTCAGTAACTTTAGAGAACTAATCTTTGTGTCTTTCTCTGATGTTTCTTTCTTTCACTGCTGTGAGAATCTGAAATATAGGAATGTTGCAAGAGGTTGAAATTCGTTTCACAGACTTATCTAATGCTTTGTTTGCTCATCTGTAGATTGCAAAAAAATGTCTAGCCTTCCACTTTGGTTCACAAGTTATGGGGCTTTTATAGTGTAAGTCCTTCTTCCTGGTCTCTCTCCCCCTTTCTGAAGAATAGACTTGAAAAGCATGTGAGTAAATATACTGCGGCTACCCAGTGACCCAGATGTCTTTAAAGCAGTGGCAGATCCAGGTAGGTGCCTGACAAAGGCAATTTTCCCTACAATGGTCTGGGTGAAGAATTTTTCTGAAGAATTCTTTGATTCCTAGGGAGTCTCTATCAGCAATTCATTAAACTAAACTTAGATAAGTCTTGAGTATGGGAGGGGACAGTGTGTAGTCTTAGTGTCTGGATGTAATAGATGGTGTAATCATTAGTACAAATCTTTCTCCCAGGGGAATCCTAAACTTCTGATCATCAGCAAGAGACTCTCTCTGGCAAGTAGCATCCAGTTTATTTGGTGTTCAGCTTCTTGAGACCTTGACTTTTTCTGAATCTGAGGACCATATCTCCAGCTATTAATTACAATAGCTTCTCTCTGGTTTGGGAGGAGTTGGCTTTCAGCAGTGTTTAGGTGAAATCAGAAAGCGCTCTTCTGTGCCAAGTTTGGATCCTTTCTTGTATTCCCTTCCCCTTGTCTTGTCTCGTCTTGAGCTGTAGACATCCTCAGTAGGACTGGAGGGGGAAATGGCAGGTCAGTGTTTCAAAGAATACTAATTTTCCCTTACGTGAGAGACCTTAATCCCATGCAGAGTTTATTGCACAACCTTCACAAGCCTAGTGGCAGTGCATTCTCCATAAATAAGAGTTGCAGCTTTCTCTAAGGGTTAGAAACATGGTTGGAAGTGCTGGGATGTGAAATGTTTAATAGGTACTTCATCCATTTCTTCTCCTTTGCCTTCCCTTGATTTCATAGAATATCAGGGTTGAAAGGGACCTCGGGAGGTCATCTAGTCCAACCCCCTGCTCAAAGCTGGACCAATCCCAAAACAGATTTTTGTCCCAGATCCCTAAATGGCCCCTTCAAGAGTTGAACTCACAACCCTGGGTTTAGCAGGCCAATGTTCAAACCACTGAGCTATCCCTCCCCCTGGCTCTTAATTAGCCTCTTCCTTGATTGGTGTTCTCAATGTTTATGTAGTATGGTGTTAGGTTTAATGTTTCTGTTTCATCTGAAGTATGACTGAGCTAAACATCCCATCATTATCCAAAGGGCTGTGTGTTAAAGTCTAGGCTAGGAATTTTTTTTGCAGAAGTCCCTGAATTCTTAAATCACAGAGTTTTTTTTCCCCTTCCTGTTAGGGATCTTGATGGTCTGTTTCTCCGTCTTTGTCTCAAGTTGGTTTTCTTGCTTGCAGACACTTGATTTTAGGCAGTTCTCTTGGAACCTTAGAGAATTATGTGGTTAGAAGATGGAATTGTTAGCCTACATCTTTCTTCAAGCTCCTATCTTGATTATCACTACAAAAGTTTTTTCTCTCCTGCTGATAATCGCTCATCTTAATTAATTAGCCTCTTAGAGTTGGTAGGGCAACTCCCACCGTTTCATGTTCTCTGGATGTATTTGTGTGTGTATGTATATCTCCTTACTATATGTTCCATTCTATGCATCCGATGAAGTGGGCTGTAGCCCGCGAAAGCTTATGCTCAAATAAATTTAACAAGGAGTCTGGTGGCACCTTAAAGACTATTTGTTAGTCTTTAAGGTGCCACCAGACTCCTTGTTGTTTTTGTAGATACAGACTAACATGGCTACCCCCTGATACTTGACATCAAATACATTTGTTAGTCTCTAAGGTGCCACAAGTACTCCTGTTCTTTTTAAGGCATTCCTATGTCAGAAGAATGAACATGTTGGTGGCCTGGTAGGGATCTCAGAGACGTTTTACCTGTGGTTTTGTAGGAGGCATCAGAGTATGGAATTAGGATGCAGAGCCAAATCCTCAGCAGATGTTGCTCCACTGATGAAGCTATGCGGATTTTTTTTTTTTTTACTCCAGTTGAAAATCTAGCCTGTATAGTCCACCAGTAATGACTAACGTGTGCATTTATTCATCAGTGGAGGGTGTGTTTGCTAGACTGCGTGTTGTCTCTCACCTTGTTCTGATAACTGCACACTGCACTCTAATCTTTGTAGCCCTAAATTGCTGCTAGGTTTTCTATGTCAATAGAAACTTGCTCCTATTTAAACTTGGCTTTCTGTTGATCTTAACCTTGTGGCTAACCTGGTGAAGCCAAACAAGTTTGGTGGTGGTTTCAGGTTGGTTTGCTGAAGGGACTCAGACTTCTTCCTGTTATGAGGAACCGTGGTAATATTTTGGGTTGGGCATAAAGTATTGCACCCCATAAACAGGTATAGGGTGGCTTCCCTGTCAAAATGAAAATGGCGGAAAACTAGTCTTCAGGTAGGAACATATTTTGATCATCTCTTCAGTTTATGAAGGTGAGATAATCTTCACCCAAGCAGAAGTGTGTATGTAAAATTGAGGGGGAGGGGGAAAACTTCAGAGGAACCATGAGTGCCGGTTCCAGTCTGCAATTTCAGCATCTGATGAGCTGTTTGACTTTACTGTAGAAGGTGACTTCTAGTACTGGCAGCTCTGCCCTAAGAGGAATAAATAGGGTATCGAGTCACCAGGGTTGTGAGTTATGGATCTCTTCCACTGCTTGGTTCTGAGTGCAGGAGGAGGGGAACTGCAGGTATACAATAGGTTTAAATAATTTACTGGAGTCCTGGTTCAAGAGTGGTTTGCAAGAGTTTTTTGTGAAAAACTAACTGCAACTGTGCGCTGTAGCAGTCCCTGGCTTACTGTCTGTCCTGAGGACCTTAGTGAGAGCTCTTGAAAGCTCTGAGATATAATTTGGAGAACATCAAGGGACAATTATTGTTGACATACCTAGTAATTTATCACTTTTCCAAGTCAGAGCCCTAGTTGTGGTATTGGGACTCTCTGGCTTAGCTTTCCGGGTATTTTAAAGCTGATCTGCTTTGATACTGCAGTTTAGTAGCCGCATGTACTGATCACTCGCTTGCCATTGGATGTTTTGGGTAATAGGGTCTTTCACCTCTTGAGGACAAAAGTGAATTCAAAAACCAGATCTCACTTTTCACATTCACTATGGCTTCATAGTTTTGCAGTCTAGATCATTTTCGTTCAAACTCTACAATAGTTTTGGGGAAGGGGTGAAAAGTGGCACTGCTTTCCTGTTATATATGTGGTGTGGCCAGTCTGGGAATTATTTGGCTGTTCTCGATCTCCTTGCCACCCCAAATACTTAGCATCCATTTATTTCTTGGCATCTGGGGCTTGTCAGGAAGTGCTGGTGGGATTAGCTAAATTTACCATTATTTCCATTTTTCTCTCTCTCTCTCCTCCCTCCCCCTTTTATATTTGTAAGTACTGAAAGGTAGAATAATGTGTGAGTTCAGTCAGCTGTGTCTGTGAGTAAAATGTCGTCATCTTCTGCACAATCCCCCTGACTGGAAATAATCAGAACAGCAAACTAAATTATGGCTAAAAGCTGACTTGAGGAAGTTGCTGCTGGGGAAAAAAAGCCACAAATGTCTTCATTTGAATGTTAGGTGCTGAAGACCAAGTTAAGAGCCAGGCTGGTGACTTGGAGGGAGAAATACACATTCATAATTAAATCTAATAATGAACTCAAAGTCTGCTTCCTTCCCTGTTGAGGCTTCCTGCTAAACATTTTTTGTAAACTTGTTTGTTTCTGGACTTTTGGCTCCTATTTCTGACTACAAGACATAGAAGAGGACCAGCAATGTATAAATGTCAAAGCCATTTGGCACTTTTATGCTATCGTGACTGGGCACCACAGAAATGTTTAGATGGGAAACACTCCTGTAACTTGTCCCAAAGTGTGCAATTCCTGAAATCCTATGACTGGTGCTTCACAAAGGTTGCTACAAAGCCTGTTTTGACAATGGGAATCAAATGAATCCCCCTGTATCTTCTGTCAAAGTCTCCTTGTTAATTCTTCTAGGATTTTCTTTTCTGCTGTGATCTTGGGGCTGGTAACACTTTCCTGCTATTTCTCTGGAGCCCTGAGCTTCTCTGAGCTTTGAGTGGTGGTGGTTGTTTTTTAATAGCTCTTTATGGGCTTGAGAAAGGTGTTGAATGCCACTAGCACCTCTAGTACATAATCTAAAGACAAGGTGGGTGAGGTGATATCTTTTACTGGACCAACTTCTGTTGGTGTGAGAGACTAAACTACATGGACCTCTTCCTCATGACTGGGAAAGGTACTCGGATCCAGGAAAGGTAACTTTCCAAGACCTAAAGAAGCTCTTCGTAGCTCGAAAGCTGGTGTCTCTCACCGACAGGAGTTGGTCCAATAAAAGATATTGCCTCACCCATCTTGTCTCTCTAATGTCCTGGGACCGACGTTGTTACAGCAGCACTGCACAATCTTCTGGTCACTCTTGTGACCTGTTTTCTGTGTGTGACCTGCTTCTCCAGGTTGCTTTGCTATTTGTCCATGTGGCAATTTCTCTCCTCTCACTCCTCCCTCCAGCTTTGGACTAAGCTAGTCTAACCTGGTGTTTAGAAGGAAATTCCCCACCCCCACTGCTGTATCGGCCATGGCTGTTCTGAACAGCGCTGAACCCTGTGCGTTCGTTTTCTCTCTGCCGGGGTAGCCAATCCGCTTCCATCTTATAAATCATGCTGCTCTGAGCCACTGATGCAGTTTGCTTTCCCCGTGCTTCGTGCTGGAGCTTGTGCTTGCAGCAGATTTCGCTATGCTCGATCCAGGGCCCGTTTCCTGTTTCTATTCTGGTCGTTGGTGGCTCAGCTCTGCTTCCTGCCTGTATATGTTACACAGATTCCCCTAACTGCTGGAGCCTTTTGTTTTCATAGGAACAATTTCAATTAGCTGGTTTTATATTTGTTAGTTTTCTACCTCCTTTGAGGAATGACTGAGGTTGTCTGAAAGACCGTCTTGTTTCTTACTCTTCACAATTTGCTTTCAAGCCTGGCTACAGTAAATAGGCAGGTCAGTGTTTAATCAGGAAATTGCTGTAGGATGACCCATTCTGATCTTGGATTCCTAACAATACAATAGTCCTCTTCCCCCCCCTCCCCTCCCCTTCAGTCAGATACAGCCCGTGAAAATATAGGGCTGTCATTTTGCACCCTAGAAGAGCTCTAGAGGGTATAGTCTTTGAAAGATGGCCTTATAGTTTGAAAGCTTCTCCAGGGGGAGGTCTGTTGCGAAGTGAGGAAACCTTTTCCCTTTTGCCACTGGCTCAGTTTGCAGAAGTCTCCCTCTGGCAGTCTGATGTGGTGGGAGCACTAGTCTCTGCAAAAGACACTAACCTCACTGGAGCATTGAAGAAAGGTGGGAGGGGCAAGGAGAACATGTGCTCTTTCTTCTGCTCTCCGCACAGGGTGGTTAAGGGATAAATGGAGGTGGGTAACTTTTTGGCTGATGATTGTACGGACTTTAGCACTATCTCACCTGAGCTCTCAATTGACAGGAAGCATCATTGTGTAAATACATCCTTGGCATTCAGGACTGACTTCTTCTGGGGGAAAATTGCCCTCATGTGGCTGTCATGGGAGGGTGTGCGTGTTGTAGGGTAGGATCAAGGCTCAGCTTCCTTAGCGTACTCTCTGCTCTACCCCCTTCTGGAGGCGCCAGCTGCTTTCCTAGGTCTGTCCACGTCCTTACTGAAGTAGGATTTGCAGTGTGACTTCAGACAAGCCCTCAGTGAGGAGCAGAGGAGGAGTTGTATGATTGACTTTATTATTTTTAATCGGGTCTTTATCCAGGAAGGAAGAAAACCTCTTTAAAGGCTGTTGAGTTTCCTGAAATGACAAGAAAGACATCTCTGATAATTGACTGTTCTGGCAACCTCTGACCTCCAGGGCTAGTAATGGGCAATCGTCAACACGTGGAATGGGCTGGGTTGCCATGGTTATGCTCACTTTCTCTCTCTTTCCCCCCCCCCCCCCCCCCTTTACCCCCACTCACTCCTGTAAACTGGTGGGGAAGGAGAATTTCCTAGATTAAATACCTCAGTTTCCCAGCTGGTCTAGCTCATCCCGATCAACAGCATAATATAGGGATGTGCTGCTGGACTGATTTCTCAGAGCGAAAGTACCTTCATTGTGAACACACAACTCTGTGCCTTTAGCTAGCCCCAGAAGGGCTGCTACAGAATTAATTGCATGGAAGTGGCAGCCAGCAAGGAAAAGGGGACGCGTGTTTTCAGTGGCCTGGTTCAGAGGAGGGAAATACAAGATATGTCTGGCTTACAAACATTTGATGCTGGTTTTGTGTGTTTTTTTTTTTAATTCCAGATCCCCTTCCCATCCTCCGTGAACTTTCTGACTCAAATCTTACTTTCGGGGGTATTGTGCTGTGCTGTCCTTGCTCAGTTTTTGGTACAATCTTCTCAAAATTCAGTGTGTGGGCCAAGAGCCTTGTACATCTCCTACAGTTTTTTGAATTCCTGAGTTTGCTGCATTTCTTTGCCCACCCAAACTCATGTGTGGTTGGCATGGTGGTGTAATCACATGCGGAGATGACTAAATGCTTCTGGAGTCTGAATTGAACACATCACAGATGAAGAATGCCTTGCAGATGATGAGGAAGCAGGGCTGGGAACTCGTATCCTTAGGGATAGAACGAAGGGGTTAGCTTTCTATATATGGGCAGAGTCTTGACCTCCGATGAGACACTGCATCTTTTGTAGATAGAGTATGAGGTGCATTTGAAAATAAACAAACCTAAAACACAAGGTTGTGGTCAATCATTTGAGAGTTGTACCACTCTTTTTTACATTTTCCTTCCCAAGGCCATAAGTTGGACCAAGATTCTTGACTAAAGTGGTCTAGATATGTGTCTCTCCAGAACATGAAAGTGTTGCTGGGAGCATCTTCTAGCAGAAAGATTGCTTGAATAGTCAATGTTGCCACTAACCACATCCAGGAGTTACCTGTGCTCTTTCCACAGCCTCTTCTGCTCTGACCTGTTTGGGGATCAAAAAGTTTTTGGCTTGGGACTTGAGTCCGGGTCCCTTCTTTTGTGCTGCCATCCATTTGTTGGGCCAGCCTTTATGATGAAACAGTTAAATAACAAATAATAATCAGAATATAAATCTAATTACCTTGGCAAGCCAGGAAAAGCCAAAATAGGAGCATTTTCCGCCACTGCTTTGAACATTTCCTGTCTTACATTAATGCTAATTAAATGCTAGAGTGTTTTGTAGAAACTGAGAGAGGGGTCCTCAAAGGGTTAAATGTAAGCTAATTTTGCTGTTGTATTTCCCAAGAACTTGCAGAAGAGATCAGCACCCAGCATTCCCCGAGGAGGGAGAGAATGCTGGCCTCCTAGATGGTGGGTTTTTCCTTCAGCGACATCTTGTTCCGTGAATGAATCACGTTATTCCTTCCTCTTACTTTCTGCTGCCACTGAAGCTTTGAATTTCTCTTTTTGAGAGGAGGGAGAACATGGGGTTTGCTAGTCTTCTCAGTGTTTGGGGGTGTGTGTGTGTGTTTAATTTTATTTGGGGGGGTAGAGAAGAAGGGGGGGTGTAGAACAGAAGCAGTAGGTGTGATTTTGAAGCTCTTGCTGAGCAGATCTGTGGGAGTGGAGTATCGACCTCTGAAAAATCAATGGCTGCTGCAGTCGCAGTGCTTGGTGTTTTGCAAGGTCTCCTGTTGTAGGAATGTAGTAAAGCCAGCAGCACTTTTCTCTCTCCCTCCCCCTTGATTCTGTACCCAGTCTCCACCAAAGCAGCCAGACCCACCTAGATTTGCTGAGGTGGATTAGAACGGCAGCTTATTTTTGCAATTGAGTAAAATTTCTCGTGTGACACTGAGCCCCTCCTCCTGGCAGCCTCCTTTCCAAACGCTCCTTCCCTGCACTGCAGCTAGAGCCAGCAGCTTCTACCAGTTTGTCTGAAGCCTTCCTGGAAGAGTGAGCTTTTCAGCTTGCTTTTTAGAGAAGGAAACTGTACAAAGATCTCTCTGCCATATTCTAGTCCCTGTCCTGGAACTGTCACTTGACAGCGCTGATACTCTGGAGAAGCTCAAACCTCCTCATGGAGGAAGGGAAGGAAAAATGGCTTGTCCATAGAACAAAAAAGGAGACTGAATACTGAGGAGTGTTTAGTTTAGTTTAGTTACCCTTTTAGCATTTAGTTTTTGTTCCCTTTTGGGCCGGGCAATGACTGGCGCAATTTTAAAGACTGGTTGGATGGAGTAACTCCCACATGGTGGGACTCGGAGTATTTTATGCATCCTTTAGTTTGCAACCACGATCCTATCACTTTCTTCCCAAAAAATGCTGTGTGCCCTCCAGGGAGGAATCTGAAAACTGTCTAGTTTGTAGGTGCTCTCTCGTGGTGCTTGTTCAAATCAATAGCTCTCACTCCTAGTTGAGTTCACAGTGACACATTAGGGAGAGTGGAAACCTGATTGACAGTTCTATTTAAATCTCTTCTGGTTGCCGATGGTTAAAGCTTTTGAAAATGGATGCAGGAAAAATGGGGAGGCTATGAACCAGGTGCACTGATATCTGCGCATGGCGCACTGCGTAGAACCGGGCTACGGTGGTGCTGATTTCTTCCTCCTGGTATGAGAAACGGGGAAAGCCTGGAAAGTCACCTTCCTCCCCAAGGTTGTTACAGTTCCGGAAAAGTGAAGTGGGGTTTTTTTTTTTTTTTCTAGTTTAATGAATGGAAAAAACACAGAAATAAAGTCATCTTCTCCCCACTTTGGGAGCATAACTAATGTAATGGAAGAAAGCAGTTTGGGGCCGAGAGGACACAACCCTGTATTGAAGTGTGCAGCTGCACTTCGGTTATTTTGGGGTATAAATTTTGTTAGAAATTTCTGTTTAAAGGTGGCTGGAGAATATTGATAAGCACTCTTTCCTAGCATGTGTAAATCACCCTTGTCTAGTCCCACTTCCCAGAGCTGTTAGCTAACTGTAAATTTCACTTCTTTAAGATTCCTCCCTCTGCCCCCACCCAAGAAGGATGGTTGTGGGATGGACAGTAACCATCTTTGTCAGCAGGAGTTCTGAGTTTAGTCTTGGGGTACGTCTACACTGCAATAAAAATGACACCGCATTGAGTTTCTGAGCCCAGGCTAACTGACATGGGCTCGTGGGGCTAAAAATGGCAGCGTAGACGTTTTGGGCAGGAGCCTAGGCTCTGAAGCCGGGCGAGGGGGGTGGGTCTCAGAGCCCAGGCTCCAGCCTGAGACCAAACATCTGCACTGCAATTTTTTTAACCCTGCGAGCCCAAGTCACCTGAGCTGGGCCAGCTGCGGCTGTGCCGCTGGCTTTTTATTGCAGTGTCAATGTACCCTGGGCCTCCACAAGCATTCTAGACTTAGAGATAAGCCTATGAATAAGAGATTCTGCACCCCCTTTCCCCTCCACCGTGTGTGCCCCAGGAATGATGAGCATCTAGAAGGTGCTTCTGGTGCCATGAAGAATCGCCCATTATCCTCCACACAATAGCCTGTTGTGGGAGACTGGAGGTAGTTCAGTGGCCTGGTCCACTCTGTGGCAAGTTTGTATGCTTTTAGGTTAGAATTGGGGTTGCTGGAAATCTGTGTGTTGTGGTTTTTGGTATTTGAATCATTTCTTTTTCTTTTTTTTTTTTTTTTCCACTCCCTCTCACAACACTTTCAGGTCTGCGTAGTGCTTTCCTGTGCAGCCCATGTCCTAGGACTGGCCTGCTTTTTTAGAACAAAAATGTCACGAGTCTGTTTGCAGCGAACTGAGTGCTTGAGACAGTTGTGTTAATAGTACAGTTAGAGCTTTAATACACAGAGTCTGGGCAGAGGCAGTACAGGTCTATGCACGCCCATGACAGTTTGCCTGAACCCTAACCTGACACTACTGTCTTTCACTCCCAAAGAGTAGTTAAGGCTCATGGCCTCTCCAGTTCTCTTGTCTAGTCTTCTCAGCCTGCAAAGAGCAACGTTTTATTGGTGGACATGTGTCCCCTAGAAAGTGGACTGAGACCTACCAGTTCCTTTTACCTAGTCTAATAAACCGCAGTTCTGGTCACTGTTGATTGCTCTGGGGGAGAGACGAGAATCTTTAGCTATCTATTTAGGGTGGTTTACAGTCCTTTTATGCCATTCTGGCAGAGCAAATGTACCTCGGTGGGAGCTGAGTATCTGGCCTGCAGTGCTTAAATGAGAGCATTTAAGTGATTGCAGCTACTGTAGAAAGAGAAGTTCACACAACGCTAAGATGAACAGGGAACGTTCCTCTCTCTGACTGGATTTTGTCTGGCTACAGATGCAGTAATTCAGCCAGTGCATTTGCTGTGAATGAAAAATCCAAAAGATGAGACAATTCTCTCCACTATTATTTGCCAATAAACACTTGGATTTAATTGATACATAACTTGTAAAAAAGTTTAATAGAACTCTAACTTGTATATAAAGTATCCAGGTAAGGAAATCAAAATTAAAACTTGTACCCCATCCTTAATTCTGCCCCTCAACTCCAACCTATCTTCCAAGTAGTTAGACCCACCCCCAAAAGTGGACTGTTTTGTAAATGAATTACAATAGTAAGTTACGGTGTGGTGTTGCGTGATGAGATACCCAGCACTTAGGTACATGGGGACATCAGGTCTGCTTTGCAGGGTATCCCATATATGGGGTTCACCCTTGAATGTAGTGTTAATGGGGTACAGTGAGGCCTCCAGGCCTTAGTGGGGTGTTAAATGGGGTGGCATGTGAAGTGTAAAATGGAAGATACAGCAGTCTCTGCACTAGAGAGGAAGGAACGGGTCTAAAGCCCGTAAGTAGTGAGAAGATCATAGTTTGCTGGGCAGCTCTGTAGCTTTCTGTGGTATAGTGGACCAGAGGAGGTTGGGTCTGTGAAGCATATTTGAATATGAAATAGGTTAAGTAGTTGTGGGTATATGAGAACAGGAGACTATGGAATTGAAGATGATTGTACTTCTTGAGTGCTTGGAAAGGAAGTTGCAGAAAAATGAAGAAAACATAAAGCAGGTATTTCAATTGACGAGAAGCGGTAAGGATGCTTGTCCAGTTTCAGAAAAGCCAGAGAATAAGAACGTGTTCTAATAATTCCCTCATTAGTCCTTTCTCAGACTTTAGAAGCCCCTTTTGGTTTGCCTGTGGAGTTTACTGGTGTCTGTGTGGAAGCAGTAAGCTCTACCATGTTTCTCCAGTTTGTAATTTTCTTGAACCCTAGTTATTGACTTAATGGTGCCAACAAGGATTATGGGCACCGCACAGACCTTAGAAGGTGAAGTGTCTGTAGTGCTCAACGTAGAGGACATCAAACAGTCTGTAAGTACCGTGTACTGCTGTGTGGAACCCTTATTCTCCAAGTCTGGGACTATAAACCTTATGACTCTGTAGGCATTGCCTGCAGACCTTAAACGCTCTGTGCATAACATTGTATCGCTTATATAATAGAACCAAAAAAAAGTTGAGGACCAAGTGGAATTTCTACAACAGGCTTTGTTTTTGAGCTGACCATACAAAAGAAGACTTTTGGAAGCGTGTGTATTTGGGGTGGTTTTTGTGTATGGTTTTGTTTTGTATTTAAGTCCTGTATCTTAAATACTTTTTCATTAATGTAAAACTTGCCCCAAAATACTCTCTTCTGGCTAGAGAACAAACAAGGGGAAAAGCCAAACGAAATTTTCCCCTCTAAAAAATTAGATGGAGAGTCAAAAATCAAGCTTTATTTATAATTGCGTAAAAAGCTTTACAACTTTCACTATTGGTTGGGTTTTGTAACACAATCTTCAAGTCTAAAGCATATCTAGAATAAACTGGGGGAAAGCTGTAGAGGCTCCACCATGGATGGACGTTTCAGAGTGACTTTGTCAACTTTTGCACCTTTGGGAATCGAGGACAGGCTTGGGTCTGTCCATCTCCCTCTCTGTTATAAGGCTGAGCAGCGACTGATGCTCTAACTAAAGCTTGTGATGCAAGAGTCCATAGTAGCTAGAGCATGGTGCCTCCTGGCTACGCCCCTTCCCTTTTTCAATCAACTTTTTCTATATCCTTACCCTGGGGACTGCGTGAGGCGGTATCCGACAGATGTAATTCCCACGTGGTGCGATTTGTTGACTTTGGTCTGTCCCTTTACTTTGGACCTTTTATACTGCTCTGACAGACTGTAGCCCAGACTCTGGAGAATTACTATCCTAATCTGAAGTATTTCTTGTTGATCCATCCTGATGTTTGCTTAACAAATGAGCTAGTGTCTGATAGTGAGAGATGGTGATTCCCTTTTCATATAAAACAAAAACCTTTATTTGGGCACAAACTAAGCAGCTCCCTCTTATTGGTCATGCTAGGACTTGCAGCTCCCACCCTGAGAAAGACCAGTCCCCCTGCTCCTCTGTGTTGAGTTGTGTGATTTCAGGCATGGTTTTGTTGTGGTGTGAAAAGGTTTTAACTGCTGAATCCCTGTTTGTCAGCAGTGCTGACAAACCCATGCTGGCATGAGCTAGGATTGGGCAACCAATTGCAGCTGGAACAGTTATCATTTCAGAGTCCCTGTGGGCTTCCGCTATCAGGTCACATCCCAAAATAACACTGGGCAGTATTTCAAGTGAAGAAACGAAGGCTTTGGGGCTGCAGCCAGCCTGGAGTGTGAGATTCTGTGTGAAATAGTTGGAATCCCTCCAGCGTTTTTGATCTGCATGGCAGATGAGCAATAAAATGCATAAAAAAACACATTGGAAACACGTGAGGAAATTCTCCAGACCCTGACGTTTCCTTCAAGTTGGCAGAGCTACTGCTGTTGATCCTCACCTCCTGTCTCAGTGTGACTGGCTGTGCTCAGAGGAGAGAAGAGGGAGAGCCCTCTTAGCGGTACTGTTACGGAGTTTGAAGTCTGTCTGTGAAAGCCTTGCAGAGGGCAAGTAAAGTTTTGTCCCTGATCCGAAGCCCAGTGAAGTCAATGGTTCTCTGTTACCTGCAGTGAGTTTTGGATCAGGGTCTTTGTGCTAAAACCTGTCCCAGAAGCGGACTGTGGAGGGGAAGCTTTATTGCCTTTTTCTTTGTGGTGCACGTCAGTAAATTACATAGTACAGTTTTCTGGGTGTTTTGGGCCTGATGAAAAGATCCTCTAGTTATTTGAATGATAGCCTGTCTGAGAAACTAATCTGTTCAGATGGAAACTGGAGGAGTCTTTGCCATAGTTAAAACTTATGGTGCCAGTTTTACCATTTCATTCCTTCTCCCTGCAGAAGTCAAATTCCGGTGAAATTTTATAAATACCACATGATAGCTTTGAAATCCTAACCTTAAAAAAAGACAGTATATCTGATGGAGTTTCTCTCCATTGAGAGATGGCTGCATTGTTGGAGTTTATAACCTTCAATGGCTAAATCATTCAGACTAAGGGAGGTTAGATGCAGCTGGCAGGGTATTTTCATTAGAATGCTATTGTCCTGTTTCATATAATGTGGCGTTTTAACATATAAGCTTTACACACCAATTAAATAGTCTGTCAGAAAAGTACAGTGGGCTTACAAGTCAGTGTTCCTTAATTGGTTTAAATTATGCACATGATAGAGGTCTATAAAATCATGACTGGTGTGGAGAAAGTAAATAAGGAAGTGTTCACTCCTTCTCCTAACACAAGAACTAGGGGTCTCCAAATGAAATTAATAGGCAGCAGGTTTAAAACAAACAAAAGGAAGTGTGTTCTTCGCACAAGACACTGTGGAACTCCTTGCCAGAGGATGTTGTGAAGGCCAAGACTATAACAGGGTTCAAAAAAGAACTAGATACGGTCCATCAATGGCTATTAGCCAGGCTGGGCAGGGATGGTGTCCCTAGCCTCTGTTTGCCAGAAGGGAATGGGCAACAGGGGATGGATCACTTGATGTTTACCTGTTCTGTTCATTCCCTCTGGGGCACCTGGCATTGGCCACTGTCTGAAGACAGGATACTGGGCTAGATGGACCTTTGGTCTGACCCAGTAGGGCCGTTCTTATGTAAGGACACGGCTGCTTCTGCTGACTTGTGTAAGATGAAGGTCCAGGACCTGATTTTTCTATGTTAGGCCCTTTTATGCCACCCTTACAGTGTAAAGGGGCCTTAAATTGGATGTAACATAGGGAAGCACATTTAAGTCAGTAAATTCCCACAATAAGCTAAATGTAGGTAAACCAGTTTAAATGTATCCACATAGGAAGTCTACATCATTTAACTAAATCCATTTTTAAAAATGACATGCAGCAGGTTAACCAAGCCTTTGTATGTAGACAAGTCTAGGACATAGACTTTAGTTAATTTAAAAGGTTAAATATTTAAAGTTGAGGTTCAAACAGCTTTAATGTTTCCTCCTCTCAGTATCTCAATGCTTCACTCCCTCACACAGTGTGTTTATCTATATATTTCCAGCATAAGCCACATGCCCAACTGTTGTAGCCTTTACTCTGCCCACTGATAATGTACAAACATCAGTCTTGTCACATAGCAACCACCGATCTCCTCAAACTCTTTCTGGAAGAAGCCAGATATAGCACCTTGCCTTTTACCTGCCAAAGATCAGAGGTGTGTCCCTGCCACACTCCTGTTGTTGTCAAGAGTGTTCACATTTCTGCCTCAGTGTACAGTCCCCAAACACCCATCATTTACAATCATTCCCTGTATTCATTCTCTCTCTCTCTCTCTCTCTCTCTCATTTAGAGATGTACTTTTCCAGTGGAAGTCTGAGTAGACTTCTCGGCTCTTTGAGCTGTGGCGCAAACGTAGTAGGCCCTGGCCTCTACTGTACAGATAACATCTGCAGAGTACTGTACTTCATTCTTTAAAACAACGCTGACAAAGTTTGAGTGGGGTTTTTCCGTTGCCTGTGGCGATCTGGACTCTCCATTCCCCTTTAATTGTTGTGGGAATCAAGCATCCAGATCCCGCCCAACAACTTGGGCAATTTCAGCCTAAAAGTATTTTAAAGTACTTAAGAGAAATGCAAGCCTTCATCATGTGGACTCACCCCCGTTGTAGTGGTGTGTTAGATCAGAGTTAAGGATGTTCATGTACTTAACTCTGGATTTCCTTGCTTTCAAGCATGCAGCTTGTTATAACTACATTCAAATAAGTCTTTTAGCAGAACTAATTGATGCACCTCTGCAGTCTCGTTAACAATGTCTTCCATTTTTTGGTCTGGAAATAAAGGACCAAAATCAGATAATATGTTATGTGATGTATTGGGTTTTTCCCTCAAAGTATCTATAAATAAGGCCGCATTCTTTTCCTGGCTGTTCCACAGTTTTCCAGTATAATGTTATTTAAGTCACTTAAATGGCGGGGGGAGGCGGTCGAAAAGAGAGCTTGCCCCTTTTGTATTTGTGGTTGTATTTTAATTTTGATTCTTTATCGAACTTCCACGTATGTTTCACATTAGGAATTCAGATCTTATCTTAATGTCTTTCCTGGAAGACTATGACAACTGTGGAGAAACTAGTAAGATTGTAACATTACAACACTAAGGAAGTGAAACCCCAAGCCATGCAGTAGAAAAGGGATTTTTAGACACTTAATTTGTTTCTTAAATTTACCTGTTTAATCAAAACACCTCACAAGCATTTGGGAGAAAAGATTTTTGTTACAGATTCAACATCGTTGTTTCTCCAGTTTAGGAAACATCCATCAAAGCCAGAAAAGGCAAGATTAGATATTGTTGATTTTTCTAAGATTACAAAAAGGCAGACCTCTTTTGGTTAAAGAGAGCCTTTCAGGCCATTATATCTTGTGTGTGTATGTGGCTTTATTTTTTTGTTGCAATCTTTTTTTCCTTTTGCATATCACCTTTATACCTGTTCTATAAAACTGAAATTAACTCCTTTTTGTTATGGGGGGTATTGTGAAGCAATATTTATAAAAATGCTTTGCAGTTCTTAGATGAAAGGTGCTAGACAAATCCAGAGTATTAACAGATTAAGACCTAACTGGCTCTTTGGCATACTGAATTTGGGGTTAATACTGAAACTGCAGTTGTAACAGTCCCACTTAATGACATGGGGTTGTGATACATGTCTGTAATGTCACCCCAAACACAAATCGGTTAGGATAATGTGAGCAACTTGACCGAACTCATAGATTGAAGAAGAAATGTAATTCCTACCTAACGAGAAATTGGTGCTTCAGGACAAAAGTCAGATGAGAGAAGATTTTGCTTGGATTTGAGGTTAATACTCTTGAACGTGAGTGACTAAGAACCAATAATAATGGCTGTGTGCAGGGTACTGTCTTCAGGCCTTCTCTGGAGTTGTATTTTGTTTAGACTGGGAGCTTTGTGCCATCAACCATACTGAGACTGATCAGTAGAGAGACGGGAAAGTCATTGGATCTTGTAAACTTTGTTTTTAGGATTTTTCTGAACGATCCGATCTTTGATTGAAATAAAAAGAAAAGCAGATATACTACTGAGGCTGCCTTGCAAGACATCATCTTAATACAAAGGAAGTGATGGTAAAAGGTTGAGAATAGTGGGCCTTAGGTCATGCTAACAAAGGATTGGATTGACATTTCCATCTTAAATGTGCCATTAAAACCAGTGGAAATTGCAGTGGTGCAAGAGCGGGCAGAATGGGACTCTGTTCCGATACCCCTACCACTTATACGCACCCATTTTAAACACAGAATGATTTCTCTGCCTATCCAGTCTCCAACCGTGACCTTCCCTAACCATCTTCTAGCATAGACAGGAATCTCTTCACTCTTGACTTGTGCCTTCAGGTTTCCCCTTCCCTGAACATTCAGTGAAGTGCTGTGTATTCAGCCTGAGGAAGGGGACATGCTGACAAGCAGGTGCTTTAGAGTGACAAGGCCTCTTGTTTGCTGCTGATAACTTTGCAGTACTTCGGGTCTGAGGCCCTGCCGGCATTGGGGTTGGTAAGGGTTATCTGAACTGTCGACAATGGTATAGCCCAGCCAGTGAGGATGGGACCAAACTGTCTAAGCCATGTTTAGCAATTGTGTCCTGACTTTTTTCTGAATTCTTATTTTAAAACGTGGTTTGGCCCTATTCATACTGGTCAGGTAACTTGTGGTGTTCAAACAGATTTGCCCAAGCCGATTTTAATGCTTATTCAGGCAGCGCTTTCTGACAAAGTGCTGATCTGGCCAGAGATTCATGGACTGCAAGGCCTGAAGGGACCGCTGTATTCGAATCTGACCTCCTTCAAACATAACACAGGCCATAGAACTTCCCCTGAAATAATTGCTGTTTGAATCGGATCATGTCTGTTGTGGAAAAACATCCACAGGGGTCTGTTTAGTGATAAGCTAGGCCCCAGTGAACATGTCTCCCACTTGGTTACCTGATTGACCCCTCCACGTCTATCGCTGACAATTTCGGACAGGTATCAGAGTTGCCATTTTTTAGTTTCCCAAATTGCTTTCCAACTTCTTGTCTCCTTCTGTCTAGGGCTGCCGTGCCCGTTCCTCCTAGCTCCTGTGAGCTCCCCTTTGTCCTCGCCGTCCATTACTGTAGAATGTATCTTTACAACATCCCAGTGAAGTGTGGATGTAATTGTATCCACACTTCGCAAATGAGGGGAACTGAGAAAGAGACAGTGACCGACCCCAAGATCTCTCAGGATGTCTGTAGTAGAGCAAGGGGTTGAATCCAGACCTTATAAGTGCCAGTCCAGTGCTTTAACCACAAGTCCAATTACCTTGGTATTCTGTTGTCCCTAGTCACGGAAAGCCAGATTGTCCATGCTGCTGTACACCTGCTATTACACAAATACTATAAAGCTAGCTGTCCTCAAAGTAAAGATGTCTATGAAAAGATGCAAACATGTTTTTAGCACAATCTTTGTAAATCAGAGTAGGATATTATGGTCACATGGCTCTTCCTAAAAGATGCAAAGTATAATGTGCATTAGTTTAGGCCAGAGGTAGGTACAGAGCAAAGCTAACTTGATGTCTGTCCTTGTTTCAAAGTAAATGTGAAATGTAGGCTAAATTGTGGCCCATTCCTAAATCAGCATCATCTTCTGCTCTTTCAGTGATGCCAACTGCAAAGCGCTGTTCATTTCCTTTTCCCACTTCTGTGCCTTTCTTCATGCTTCCTCTTCTGTATGAAATGTCCTCCTAAAACTGGTTTTCCAAGCCTCTCTCTTCATCCAAGTACATCCTAAGACTCTACTTCCGCATTTCCTACAAAAAATATTTTAACTATCATTAAAAAAAGAAAAAGGAAAAAAAAGCAGCTACTTAAAATTATTCTCATGCTGGATGAGAAATAAGAACCAGATTGAGGAAAAACCTGCACCATTTTCGTTCATTAAACTGTTACGGTGCTGCACTTTATATTAACAAATTCAGGAAGCAACAGTTCCTACATAAAGAATAAAAAATCTGAAACCTTTTAATTTTAAACCTAAGGTTTGTATTTTAGAAATAAGGAAAATAAGATTTCTGGTAGGGTCAGAATCCTTATTACACTCTTCCTTGGGTTTCTGCAAAGAGGGAGTTACTAATGGTGGACAGGTGGGTGGGGAATAAGTATGTGTGAGAGAGAGATGGGGAGCACATCACCATATATTATCTTTGAGCTCTGGTCAAGTGAAAAAATCTCCTCCGGTCTTCCCAATATGATAGGGTGTGTGTGTGTGTGTGTGTGTGTGGTGGTGGTGGGTTTCTTTTCTTTTTCTTTTTTTTTTTTCCCCTAAATCATAGAGCTTAATCCCTTAATGTCAGGGACTGTCTTCGCACGTGGGTTTTTGTAAGTACCAAGGTACTTGAATAATACCCATGTGTAGAAAATGCAAGGTTCCCCTACCCTACCCTACCCACCCGCACATGCAGTATCCAGACAATTTACCGATTGTTCATGGGCCGCAATTTTCCAGCAACTCTTGTGCCAATTTAGGGCATTGAAGCGAGTTCAGACAAGACTGCTGTCTCCTGGTTCAAGGTGGATGTGTGCAGTAGGGGAGAGCCTTCTCTGTTCTTGCCTTCAATAATGCCTGAAACTTAAAGAAATGGCTAATTTCCAGTTTCTGTGAAGAAAGGGAATTGGGAAATGTTTCATGGTTTTCTTTTAAATCTGTATTTTAGGTTGTTTTTTTTTTTTCTTTTCTCAAGTAAGAAGTTCCCCAGCCCATCTGAGGCCTCAGAGTGGACTGAGGTTAGGCAGGAGTTCTCAAACTCTTTGAAAGGGTGAGCCACTCTTCTGTCATGGACAACTTCCCTTCACCTAGTCATCACATAGACAACCTCTTCTCCCATTTGCAATCATATACAAGCCTTTGGCAACTACGTCACTTGCTTATATAGGAACTTATTTTTATTTTTATCCTCTTTTAATGCAACTTAGCAGCTGAAACACCTTTGAGAATTGGCACCCATGTGACCAACTAGCTTTCTGGACCACCAGTCAGCACTCCACAGACCACAGCTGGGGAACTTCTGGATTTGAGGGAGGGAGGACAGAGTAAGATGCATTTGTCAGTTAACTAGGTTTGAGCTACAGCCTTCATAATTGACAATAACGTGAGCTGGTTTGATTGATTTTCTATTTGTTTGTAGTTTGCCTAGGAGCAGAATGCAGTGAATTCTGTAACAGACACTTCTCTTTGCTGGTGGTGTGCAGGAGAACAGTTTCTCTGCCTCTTAATTTTTTTTGTCTGATCCACTTTTCTGTGCACTACAGGATCTGTCTGGTTCAATAGATGATCTACCCATGGGTACAGAAGGAGCCCTGAGTCCTGGAGTAAGCACGTCAGGGATTTCAAGCAGTCAAGGAGAACAGAGTAACCCAGCTCAGTCTCCTTTCTCTCCGCATACCTCGCCTCACCTCCCAGGAATCAGAGGACCCTCCCCTTCCCCTGTTGGCTCTCCTGCTAGTGTTGCTCAGTCGCGTTCTGGTCCACTCTCACCTGCTGCAGTACCAGGTAAAAGTATTCAGTGTATCTATGGATCTGCTGTTGTCTGCTCTGTGCAGCTGAAGAGCCTGGATTCAGTGAATTAAAATGGGCAGTTTTAAAGAGAGGTTTACCCAGAGCAGCCCCACTTTCTGGCACTGTGGGTCTCGTGATCATTTAATTGCCTTAAAAATAAGGAGCAGAGGGTCCTGTGGCACCTTGCATCTGAAGTCCTTGCATCTGAAGCAGTGAGGTTCTTACCCACGAAAGCTTATGCTCCCAATACTTCTGTTAGTCTTAAAGGTGCCACAGGACCCTCTGTTGCTTTTTACAGATTCAGACTAACACGGCTACCCCTCTGATGCTTAAAAATAAGGCTACAACTTGGAGGAAGAGATTTTTAAATGTATGAAATAAGGTATCTAGCGGAGTAGCTGCGGTCTGTTGGCTTGCAAACTAGTAACATAATGTTAATTGTTTTATATGGAAAAGACTCATTTAACTGTGTTTTCTCCTCCTCCCACACTTCCTTTGGTTGACTTAACCCCTTCCGCCACCTCCCCTTGGATTTTGTTGCTGCCCTATTGTTTAATACTATGAGCCTAAGTCTCTATCAGCCATTTCTAGGTATTCTGCATTTTCTTGTGTATGTGCTTCTTGTGGCTAATGCTTTTCTATCCATGGTGCAGGCAATCAGATGCCACCCCGACCACCTAGTGGCCATTCGGACAGTATCATGCATCCTTCCATGAATCAGTCAAGCATAGTCCAAGATCGAGGTAGGGGTATGAGCGTGTGTGTGGTGTTAAGGGTTCTAAGTTTTAACAGTAGGCTTCTAAATGTAAAGCAGGATATATAAATAATAATAACGATTGCCTGGACTGTGCAAGCTTTGAAACCTGCCTCTTCCACGTGAGGCAGAGATTGTGGGCTAAAATACCCTTTGTAAAGCTGGAGCAGCTCTTTCAACTCAATAAGGGTTCAGAGCACATTGCAATAAGGTTGCCCGTTGCTTGCCCTAGAGATTTTACTTCGATTAAGATGTTCCCTGCAGCTTTTAAAACAAATTTCTGTGAATGCTGCATTTTCAAGAACCATAACCTTAAACTTCAAAATGTGGGATGTTTACAACAGTTGTGGCTTTGTGCTCCATAAAAAGGAACAGGTTCACTGGAAGATGGATACATGAGTAGGAACTTCTCTCTTTATGGCTGCAGGCATATGTAGTACAATGGTCCCCACTAAAAAAGCAACATTGGCTAGCTCACTACAAGTGCCATGACATGCTACAGTTTTTCCCGAGTTAGAGTAGGCAGTAGGTGTGGAATCTTTTGGCATGTACGGTTGACTTTTTTTTTTTTTTTTTAATGGCAATTGCTTAAAAAAAAAAAATCTGTCTTGTGTCATTAGAATGTTTGTGTGTGTTCCTGGAGCCCAGGAATGTTTGTGTGTGCAGTAATACCAACAATTTGAATGAATAACTCTCTCATTTGAATGTCTCATTGATCAGGTTACATGCAGAGAAATCCTCAGATGCCCCAGTACAGCTCCCCTCAACCTGGCTCCGCCTTATCTCCACGTCAGTCTTCTGGAGGACAGATGCATGCTGGGATGGGAGCGTATCAGCAGAATTCACTGGGAAGCTATGGTCCCCAGGGGGGTCAGTATGGTCCTCAAGGTAAGGACATGAACCAATTGGATAGAATGGGAAACTGATAGAGCTCTACTAAGTAAACATGTGGGCAGGAAAAATGGCCCATATCCCCCGTAGTCTTTTTTGCCTTTGACAATTTGCATTTATTTAGCCTGGTTTAAAATGTGCGCATCATGCAGCAGCATCTGAAACCCTTTCCTGCCGTGAAAGGGAGCATGCTTTGTGTGTGTTGCTTGGGAACAAGGGTAAGACAGATGGCTTTAAGGATTAAAGTACTTCTGCTACAGAATTCCCCTCCTGGTTTGAAAAAACTTTAGATGATTGTGCCTCCAAACTGCTGCTAATTCAGTTAACTTCAGAGGGGGGAACTTGACAGGAGTTGTATGTCTTATGGCACTTTTAACTGTGACCTTGCCATCTTGTCCTGGGCCGTTTGGCTCATTGTGTTCTGTGATGTGCTCAGGGGAGGTTCATACCGCCTTTGAATTGATGTTGTTGCTTGATTGTGTTTTTAGGCTTATTTTATGTGTATTATAACCAGGTAAATTACCTGAGTTGAGGTGCTAAAATTCACCCATGTCCCTGTGCTCTTCTATTAGTGATTTTAAAACAGCTGCAGATTTGAAGACTTCTAATGAGTCACAAATTAAGTAGTTGAATGTGCTCTTTCTCCCCCGTCTTCTCTCTGCAGGAGGTTATCCCAGACAGCCAAACTATAATGCTATGCCTAATGCCAACTACCCCAGCCCAGTAATGGGGGGAAGTATAAACCCAATGGGAGCAGGGAGCCAGATGCATGGTCAGACTGGTGTGCAACCCTATACTGGGCTTCCCCCAGGAAGGATGAGCCATGCAGCCATAGGGAACAGGCCCTATGGACCCAACATGGCAAATATGCCTCCCCAGGTGGGGACAGGGATGTGCCCACCACCAGGTGGCATGAACCGGAAAGCACAAGAAGCAGCTGCTGCTGCCATGCATGCTGCCGCCAACTCCATCCAGAACAGGTAAGTAATGAGGCTGCCCTATGTCTCTTTTCTTGCTTTCAACCCTTTCATATAGTATGTCCTAGGACTTCAGACTAGGAGGTGTTTTGAAACAAATCAAAGTTGGGGGAACCCCGAATAAAGGTTTCCTTAAAATGCCTGCAGAAGAGCAAGTCTTCAATCAATCTGGAGAAGTTAGGAGAGGAGAAGTGTATTTGAATCGCTATGCAATTAGCAATGTTTCGTGGCTTCCTTATGTGTACAAAGGAAGTCTGTTGTTCTTTGAGATCCGTGCAGTTTTGGTTTCTGGAGCTGTTGCATAGGTGAGAACAAGATGCAGTGCACCTGGAAGAGCCAGTAAATCTAGCAGGCCATGATTCCAACTGTATTTGTCTGTTTTTTGTTTTTTTTTTTTTTTTGAGTCGAGGAGTTTAGACTTAAGTTGTGTCCAGTGCAGTTCACCTTTTCCTGTTGGGGTCTTGATGAGCAGCAGACCTGAGGGGAGATATCTGGAATTCATTATTGGAGTCTGCAGGAAAGAGTAGGATGGTTGTAAAATCAGGTGGCAGTTGCATACAGAGGTCAACCAGCGTAGTCATGAGAGCAATGAATTCACACACAAGTTGAGTTGCCTCTGCAGAGTAGAAGTTTGCTGGTTTTTCTTGCGTGTCAATGAGATCTGAACACACATTCCAGTCTCCCATTTCTGTTTATGACAAGGCCTATCACCTGATTGTACGGCTGTTGGATTAATAGTCCCCAACCACAGATGTAAAGATAGAGATGCCTCTTCTATTGGAATGTGAGTTTGAGTTGGTATTTAGGTGTGGTGCTTTTGGGTATACTGTATAGCAAAAAGGAGAAAGAGGAGTGGTTACAGTAGACTGGAGCAGTGTACTTTCCGCTTGGACATCAGGAGCAGCAGCACTTACAGTGAGTGACATTCCAGATCTGAGAGTTCCATCTCCTTTGGCAGGTAACTTAACACCTGCAACAGAGTGCAACAGAGCAAGATTAGGGGTAAAACTTTCAAAAGCGTTGAAGTTCCATTTTCAAAATTGGTTGAGGTCTTTTGGAGCTTAAGTCCCATTCTCTTTCAGTGAGACCTAAGACTATGTCTACACTGCCGCAGTGTGGGCTCTGGGGATGTGTTGTGCTCTGAGTGCACAGGGATAATTATACCCGTGGCTGACCCAGGTCAGCTGACTTGTGTTCACAGGACTCAGGTTCTGGGGCTGAAAAATTGTTTGGGCTTGAATTGGCGCTTGAGCTCTGGGACTCTGCGAGGCGGGAGGATCCTAGAGCTCGGGCTCCAGCCTGAGCCCAAACATATAGACAGCGATTTTTAGCCCCACCCGCCCAGCCCAGCTGCAGCCATGCCATGTGTCTTTTACTACTGTGTAGATGTACCCAAATTGCCCCGTGTGGACGCTCCTGGTGCCAACTAAAAGGAATTTACTTTGCGTTAACATAGTCCCATTTGAAAGAGGACTACTAGTTTTGTCCCAGCAGTGTCCACACGGAGCAGTTAGAGTGCAGCACTTCAGTGTACTCCGCAGTTCACACCCCTGTAGTGTCCATGTTGTGGCGTAGTGTAGACAAGCACTCTGGCTTCAGAGTCCCTTAGGTGCTCTTGTAGACTTCATCCTAGGTCAGTTTTGGTGGAAAAGTGTTCTCATGGAACCAGTCACTTCCATTTCATGTTTCAACCACAGGAAAGCCTCTGTTAGCAAAGCCCACTCTAGCAGAATACAAATCTTAATGCTTGATATTGAAAATGTACTTCTGCTCTCTCCCTGTCCTGTTTTCAGGCCTCCTGGCTATCCCAACATGAACCAAGGGGGGATGATGGGAACTGGAGCTCCTTATGGACAAGGAATTAACAGTATGGCTGGCATGATAAACCCCCAGGGTCCTCCATATCCTATGAGTGGGAATATGGCCAACAACTCGGCAGGTAAGCCAGTACTAACCCCAAGGAGGGCATTGGATTTCATGATACTGAATTGAAATGCAGTGTTGGAAGATTCTGTTTAATCTTCTAGGGATGGCAGCAAGTCCTGAGATGATGGGCCTTGGGGATGTAAAATTGACGCCTGCAACTAAAATGAACAATAAGGCAGATGGGACGCCAAAAACAGAATCCAAATCAAAGGTAAAGCATGTGTATTTCCTGTTACCTTCCCAGGTGATAGGAAATGTGAGAATATGACCTTCATGCACTGGTTTTAATTGATCGTGTGTTCAAAACCTCCATTTAATAATGTAACTCTGTTTACTGCCTGAGTATTTTCAGACTGTATTTAAATTTAAATGATCCCTGAAAGCTTGCTAGTACACCTTTCTCCCCCACCCTCCATCAGTAAACTTATCCTTGTAATCTGTTACGTGCTGCTTCTGCACCACTGGGTCAAATACGGCTAGTGAGGTGAATGTCCTTTTTGTGTGCAGTACGTTGGATCATAATTTAAACAATTACATCTGAGATTTTGGTGTAGAATGCTTTGGGAAAGGCTCTGATTGTGTGTGCAACATACTCTCCCTTTATTATTGTATATTAATATTATAGTAGTGCTTAAAGACACTAGTCGGAATCAGGGTCCCATTGCATGGGCATTGTACAAACACATAGATGACATGGTCTCTGCCCCAAGAAGATTACTTTATTTTACCCTTTCCCTCAAAATTATCTGTTGTACGGCTGCCGCTTTCTCTCCTTGGTTCTGTAGAGCAGTTACTTAAGAAATGAGAGAGAGTCTGTTTTCTTGCAAATAGGGTTAGAGTTTTGCAGTGTAGATCCCCCTCCCCAAAGAGACGATCTAAACCAACATAGCCATGTCAGCTAGCCTCCGATCTTGGAAACGCAGGAGGAGGAGGAGGAAAGTGTTGAGAAATTACATTTACAAAGGGCAGAACAACTTGTGCCCGCTGCAGTCTCCTAATTCTCTTCTTAGCGTCCTCTTTAGCTGATGACTTCAAGGCATTCTAGGGCCGCCTCAAGCGCATGGCAGAGACTTTAGATGTACCTCTGGAAATGGTGCAGGTTCCCAGACTGCTGGACATCTTGCATCATTCCATGCTTGGTAGGCTCTCCATGCCTATAAAGGAGCGACTGTTGGAACATGCGAAAAACCTGTGGCCCACACCAGCATCCGTTCTGGCTACATCCACACTTAGTCACTTCCAAGTGATTTTTGAATACCTTTGTTCCCATCCAGTACCAGGTTTGCTTGTAGTAGCTGCGGTCTAAGAGATATTGAAGCAATAGGGACCTCCCAAATCCACACCCAGGGAGAAAGGTCCAGTCTGAGTCTGTTCAGATGCAAAATTTTCATCTACCAGCCCCCACATGCTCCAAATGCTTCTGTCTAATACCGTTATTTCAGTTGGAACCGGCTGTCTGTTTTTGAACGTGCTACTTCCAGGAACACCGAGAGGAGCTAAAGAGCATGTCTGAAGGACAGCTGATAGCCCGCACATCCTTACAGGCTGCACTGGATGTGTCCTGTGCAGCAGCACGTTCTGTGACTACATTGATGGGTGTGAGATGATTATCCTGGCTCTAGCCTGGGGCGGTCCAAACAGCAACTGAGGATCCTCCCTTTAAGGGCAACAAGTGTTTTAGTTCGAAGACAGATTCCATTCCTTAAAGGACTCCAGGGTGATGCTACCCTCCCTGGGCCTCTGTGTTCCACCCACAAGAAGGAAGCAGTGAAACCACAGATTTCTTTCAGGCAGCATTCTTCTGGCCCCTCCTATTACCAGCCTTCAAAGGACATCAGAGCTGCTGATAAAGAAGCAGAGGTTCCAGCGCTGATCCTCTGCCTTTTCCTTTGCTGCTGCAGTCTGTTGTCCACCAATCGGTGGACCAAGAGCTGGCAGAACCTCCAAAGGATCTCTGTACTTCGACCCGTCCCTACCTTTGGCAACTGCCGTTTTTGAGGAAGCCTGGACTCCGATCAGCTTGGATCAGTGGATCCTAGAAATTAACAAGGGGTATTCTGTCCAATCACTTTCTGGCCCTACCCCCTTTCCCCATCCTTTTGCAGGGCTCCTTCTCATGTGGTACTGTTAAACCAAGAAGTGGACTTCCTTCTGCCACGTGGAGCAATGCAAGAGTTCAGAATTCAGGAGCAGGGTTTTTTATTCCAACTATTTTGCCATCCCTAAGAGGAAAGGAGGTTGGTGTCCTATTTTTGGACTCTTGATGCCTCACTTTCTTATCCAGGGTCATACTGTATTTTTCCATGCTACAGCAGTAAGGTTCCTTGAGGGCCTTATTTGTGTTTGTCCCCAGATTGTGGATCTCCGTTATTAGCACAGTTGATGAATCCTACTTTGAGCCCTTAGCAACTTGTTCTCTTCACCACTTATCTAGGAAGACTGCCTTTTTTTAGTGGCCATTACATCAACTCGACAGGCAGAGGCGATTCAGGCCCTCACGGCAGGGACCATTGTATACAGTGGGTTTTTTTGCCCTTGCAGAGAGGGTTAGGCAATATCCTCCAAGAGCTTATCTGAGAGAGTCTCCAAGTGTGTAAAGACACGTTAAGAGTTAGCCAGGTTAGGTCCACCTAGCCACATTAGAGCTCTCACAGCCTCTGCTGCCTGTTTGAAGACTGTCCCAATTTATGAAATCTTTAAGACAGCTACATGGAGCTTGGTCCATGCATTTACAAGACACTACTCTTTGGCAGAGGCTTCCAGATGGGATCGCTGCTTTGGTCCTGTTTAGGTAGGACAGCTACTACCCACCTCCAAACAGACAGCTAACTGCTCGTTAGTCACCGAACACTTGACAAGATAGCAATGCATAGTCATGGTGTCTCTTGCAGGTGGCTTGTGTTCTCCTGGCATCTCTGATTAGCCTTATGCCAGAAAACCCTACAATTCCATGGGCAAAAGGTTTGGGATGATGGAAATGGGATGATGCAAGTCCTCTTACTTGCCTTGTGCACAAAATGCTTGGCTACCTTTGTCACCTGTCTCAATCTGACTCCACCCAGGTGTGTCTAGCTTATGCTGACTTAATCAAAGGTAAAGCACTGTCTTTGCAGCTCTTTGTCGGACTCCCATAAGGATTGATACTTGGGGGGAAAAAAAAAAATTAAAAAGCCCTTTGTGTTGTGGGACTTTACCGTGGTGTTGTCAAAGCTGATGAACACTCCTTATGAACCATGTGAGCTTAAATTTCTTTCATGAAAGGTCATTTTACTGGTGGCAGTGACTTCTACCACCAAGTGCTCTAGAAACTGTCCCTGTAAAACCTGGTATAAGGTGGATCAAAGTGGTGCTGCAGACTCATCCCAGATTGCTTCTAAGTGGTGTTTTGGAGTTCCATCTTAATGAACGTATTGCCCTATCACCATTTTCTTCACATCGGCATGCCCATCCCAGAGAGGCACATTTCCATATATGCCACCTCAAATGGTCCAGGGTGGGATGTCTCAGGCTCTACCTGGAGCAGGCTAGCGCCCCTAAAATAAAAATCCACCCAATTCGGTTTCTTTTGACATCCGTTTGCTAGGCAACATTGTGACCAATGGGGCCACGTCTACATGGATACCTGATTGCTCTTATGATCTGGCTGGCCTGAAACTAGAAGACTTTGTAAAAGCTCCTTTGATCCAAGACAAGGTTGTCACCACAGTCTGCCTCAAATATTTAATTGTTGACCTCTGTAGAGTAGCTACACAGTCCTCATTCTGCAGACTTGCACGTTATTGTTTGGATTCCGCCTCCAGAATAGAGCTCCCGTCTGGGAGATTCTACCCCAGACTCTGTTTCCAAGATAGGAGAGGCCAATCTCCCTTCCTTCCACTTACCTCCAATACAGTCTTTAATTCAGGATACCCCTTATTTTCAGTTGGCTAATTATTTTTACATCAGGAAGTTTTAATTGTGGTCTCCTTCTGCAAACTTGAAGGTTGTTCGGTGTAGTATTTTTTAAGAGACATCTTCCTTTTATATTTGTGAGTAAAAAGCAGTAAATGAAGAGAGAAATTTCCAACATATTTGGCATTAGTGGCATTGTTGCAACTTGTGGCAAATTCTGCAGATTGAATCATTAGGGAGGGAAGAGAATCTCTTGTAGGATTCCCCACCCATCCACTTCCTATCAGCATTTGGTGGTTTAACTGAAAACCTTACACCTAGTATTATTTTTCTTTGGGGCATATTTTTGATCCTTGATACATTTGTAGTAATGTATCCTGGGAGATTCCACTAGAGTAATTAGAAAACGGATTGACTGAAAAGTTTGGAGGGTGGTGGTTATTGTTGGCAGGGTCTGATGGCTAGCAGGGAGTCTGGCTTTCCCTTATCCTGTTAGTGCTGTCCTTAGGGATCAGAAAACCTTAAGAGCTAAGGGAGTTCCCCATTTCTTGTGCTAAGGAACAAAACCACCACCACCACCACCACACCACCCCTTACTAATAATAAGAATATTCTACAAGGTCTCTTCAGAGAAGCAAAATTACAGGTAAGTCAGTCTCTTGTTCAGAAGAAAGATTGTATCCCCTTGTCCATCCCTCTTCCACTCACTACAGAAACCATTCTGGTGTCTGGAGGAAACTTACCTAGCTTCTTCAGCCTTCCTATGGGTGGACTAACTTCATCTTTTGAAGTGTGGTCATTGTGATTATCAGCAGTGTTGTCAACAAAAGCTCTATGTCAACTCTCTGTCTACACCAACCTCATACTGAGACGTGTGCATTTCACCTTTGGGCTGATGTATGGCTGCTCCTAATACAACTGCAGAATTTTATCCCTTCAAGTTTTTTTCTACTTTATAAGATGATGAACCTGGCCTGAATTTGATGTTTAAATTTCTTGGCTCGTTTGCTCCTCCATTTTGAGATCTGCTTTCTCCTTATTCTAGAAATCCAGTTCCTCTACTACCACCAATGAGAAGATTACCAAATTGTATGAGCTGGGTGGTGAGCCGGAGAGGAAGATTTGGGTAGATCGCTACCTAGCCTTCACTGAAGAGAAGGCAATGGGCATGACCAACCTCCCAGCTGTGGGCAGGAAACCCCTAGACCTTTACCGGCTCTATATCTCTGTAAAGGAGATTGGAGGACTGACTCAGGTGGGTTTTCCAGAAGCTGTGAAAGCCATCATGACTGACTCAAGTGAGATGGCTATACGTTTGTATGCATAACAGCATCTGTCTCAAAATCTCAAGTGTTGTATAGGCAACAGGATTCAAGCTTAACTCGATTTGCTAATTGAGTAGTTCTGATTTAAATTGAGTCTGGAACTTTTAAAATAGCGTTAATATCTTATTTATAAAATCCAATATCTTTGAATTAAGTGGATCTAATCGCAATGCTCAAGGTAGTTGCTCCTGTTCTGAGTATTCTGACAGCACTGAGATCCAGCTCGTGCTTTTCCTCACCCAGTCGATAGAACAGCAATGATGCATGTGGGCTGCCTGCTGGCCTCATCTCTACTTCAGTTTGCTTCTTGGTATTATCCATCTCTGAGACTCTTTTTTTTCCCCCCCAGGTGGGCGAAGGGGAGGCTTACTGTTTTGGTTTTGATCCACAGTTTGAGCCCAACTCTGTAGCTGTTATGATTGCTACATGTTTAGCTAGTATCTAGATGGGAAATATGGCTCTGTCTCACCCTGGGGCGGGGGCCTCCTAGAAAGGGGAAATGGCTTGAATTTTATCTTCTGACCCCCTTTTTTGGTTGTGTAGGTCAACAAAAACAAGAAATGGCGTGAGTTAGCGACCAATCTTAATGTGGGCACCTCTAGCAGTGCAGCTAGTTCTTTGAAGAAGCAGTACATCCAATGTCTCTATGCCTTTGAGTGCAAGATTGAACGAGGCGAAGACCCACCCCCAGACATCTTTGCAGCTGCTGATTCAAAGAAGTCCCAGCCCAAGATACAGCCCCCATCTCCAGGTGAGTATAAAGACTACAGACAAGATCCCATATATTCTGCAGCAAGTTGGATTTAAATTCCTCTCCAAGGTCACCCACATTCCTACTGTAAAATGGAAATTCTCATGACAATATCAGATGCATTCAAATTAAGGCTTTTAATGAGCTCCACGTGTAAGTGAATAGAACAGTGAGTAAAGTATTCCTTGTAGTGTATGTATCTTCTTCGAGTGCTCATCCCTATGCGTGTTCATGGTGGGTGCAAATGTTGTCTGTGTGCCTGAGACCAGAACTCCTTCAGTAGGAGTGTCCGTCGGTCTGCATCTACTTCATGCTGAGAATGAGGGGCATATGGGGTGTGGCAGGCTGATGGCCTCTCCAGTTACTTTTCTGCTGCTTGCTGACTGGGAGGGAACCCTCATGTGTCTGTAGCCTTCTAGTGTCATCTGCCCTTTCTTTTTACTAGTTAATACAGCGTTTCTCAAACTGCGGTCCACAGACCCCTGGGGGCCTGCAAGGGTACTCCAGAGGGTGCGTGGACTCCGCTGATCAACTCCTCGCCTTCCTCCCAGGGAGGCTCCGTGTGCTGCCCCACCAGAGTGCTGACACCGCAGCTCCCATTGGCAGAGAACCACAACTAATGGGAGCTGCAGGGGCGGCGCCTGTGGGCACGAGGGCAGCGCACAGCGCCTCCCTGGCTTCCCATGGGGCCGCAGGGACCTGGTGGCCACTTCCTTGGAGCCATGGTAAGCGCTGCCGGGACCCTGAACCCCTTCCCACACCCCAACCCCCTGTCCCAGCCCAGAGTCCCCCCCGACACCCAAACTCTCTCCCGGAGCCCACACCACCCCAACACCCTGCCCCAGCCTTGAGCCCACTTCTGCACCCCAAACCCCTCATCCCCAAAGCCCTCACCCCCCTCCCGCACCCCAACCTCCTGTCCCAGCTCGGTGAAAGTGAGCGAGGGTGTGGGAGAGCAAGCAACAGAGAGAGGGGGGATGGAGCAAACGGAGGGCAGGGCCTTTGAGAAGCTGCAGGGGCGGGGTCCTCGGTGAAAGGCTGGGGCAAAGGGTCCCTGAAAAATTTTAAATCAAAATGGGGGTCCTCGGGTTGCTAAAGTTTAAGAACCGATGAGTTAGTAGATTCTTTGGCTGTTAATTATGGGTCCCTCCTTTCATTTCTCCAACTATCGTGACACTTATGCCCAAGGCCCATCTCCTCAATAGGTATGGCGCGGGTGTCACCCGTAGTAAACACCTAGGGACTAGCACTCAAAGAAGAAAAGACTGTTACTTAGCTTACAGTAATTAGAGTTCCTAAAGATGTGTGGTCCCTGTGGGTATGCCTGACCTCTCCTCCTCCCGTGGCTTGTGGCAGGTGGGAACTGGAGAGGTGATCGGTCTACGCTGCCCTTTATACCCTTTGTCTTCCCAGAGTGTGATACCTTCTATCCTATTTGTATTGGAGAAGGCCATTCCCTGGATGGCTATTTTGAACATGCCAAGCCTTTAAGCCTCTATTACAAAAAAACAGGTATACTCAGCTGGTTCCAGGCCCTCCTAATGATTGAGCCTTACAAGCAGATCCTCAGATGCATTTTCTGGTGAGGGCCCCATTTCCATGCAAAGGTAAAGTAGACCTTTGCTTTGAAGCACCTTAATGTGGGAAAGAAAAAGCCTTTGGTTCTGGGATGGGCATCTTTGTCCAGCTCCAGGACAGTGAAATGGAGTCCTGCTTTGAGAGTACGCCAGTTTTGTAAATCTTGTCAGTCCTGGCAAAAGGAAGCGTCTGGGGTTGTGTGATTTCCCCTTCAGGTGCCACTAGGACTTTTCTCTCAATGGCCTCTCAGGCTCCCTGGCATATTTCTCTGCAGATGCTGCTGCTTTCTTCCATCCTCACCGGGCTTTAACCCATGGCTGATGCAGCTACCTCCCTCAGTTTATTGGTGGCCAGTTGAGAAGCCTGCTTCTTTGACCTTTCCCAGAAGGGCCAAGGGCAATCACCATGACCTTCTTAGACTCAACAATTTAAAGAAGCAATCATCTCTCTCCACCTTTGGCTCACATCCACACTGTAACATGTCTACTGAATAGGGATGAAGTCACATTTGATGTCAATACTTCTGCTTTGCCTGAATGCTATCACGTCTGCCCCCATTACCCCTGATGACTACAGATAATTTCGAGAGTTGCTGGTTTGAATAATTATCTTTAGAGTTGAAGACTGTCCAAGTCCAGGAAGGAAATGCTGCCTATTTTGTTATATACTGTCCTTAAGTTCTTCTCCTCGGTCTCATCTGTTGATTATGGCTTGATGACACCTGCTACAGGCAGCTGGCTGACCCCAGGATCTGCACCCTTCACCACCACAAAGGGAGGTCGCTTGTACCCGGTTCTACAGCAGGGATTTCAGCATCTTTCCCACGCCTGACTGACTCTCTTGGTCATCTCTGCAGCCAATGGGAAGCCTTGAGCTCCAGGTTTGGTGGTTCCTCCTCTTCTGACCAAACCAGAAAGATTTGCTTTTTGGGTAGAAAAACATACATACCTCCTCAGGTAGAGGCAGCAGTGCAGCATCCTCATTTTTGTTGTTCCAGAGCAGGATGAACAGAAAATCCAGTGACCAATATTCTTCCGATGGCATTGGAGCAGGGATCCACTATGTGCGTTTCCACCAATCCCATTACTACCACTGGTGGTGAGAGAGAATTGATTCAGGGCCTCGTTTAGCTTGATCAATCCAGTTTTTTGGAAAAGGCAATATTGCTATATAGGTCTCCATACCAGCTACTTATGCCACCAGGCCTTGTAACAAGAAAACCATCTTGTCCTGCATCCCAAATCAGTCTCTTCACCTTGCTGCTCAGGTCACAGGACATGGATTTCTTCTCATCTAGCAAATTCTGCAAGGCTACAAAGTATCTCTTTGCAGACCAGGAAGCCTTCCATATTGAAATACTACTCCCAGAAGTGGATAAAGGTTTTCCCTCTCCCAGTAGTGGCTGGCAGTTCATCACCATGCTCTGCATTCCTATAATCTTTTATTGACTTCTTACTGTATCTGAAGCATCAGCCTTGCGGTGTCCTTGAACAAAATGCTCTTGTTTGTCATCTCAGAATACCACTTTCCCATAGGCAACTGTGAAACATTCAGCCACAATCACAAGATTCCTCAAAGGACTGGATAATGTCTTTCCACCATTCAGGAAACCTGTCCCAGTGTGGGATTAACTTCACTGTATTCCACAGGATGAAACTATTTTGTCATTAGGCAAAAATTTTGCCTAAAGCAGCGTCTGAGTTAAACTTAAACCAGACCACTGATCTCTTCCAGCTTTCTTCACAAAACCTCATTCTTTCCACCAGGGAAATGAGGCTACATAACCAAGGTGTTAGGAGGGTTCTGAGTTTATTTGGTTAGGACTAAGGCATCTAGGACAGTGTTTTTCAAACCATGGGTCGCGACCCACTACTGGATAAGGCGCTGGGTTGCCTTGCTCTGGTCAGCACTGTCGACCGGGACGTTAAAAGTCCCATTGACAGTACTGCCCTACCTTTTCCGACACCGCACTGTGCCCCAGAAGTGGCCAGCAGAGAGTCCTGCTTCTAGGCAGGGGGCCCAGGGGGCTCCACACGCTGCCCCTGCCCTGAGCACCGGCTCCGCAATCCCATTGGCCAGGAACTGGCCAATGGGAACTGAGGGGAGGGGTTAGTGCCTGCAGGCAAGAGTCACGGGGAGCTACTTGCACGCCCCTGCCTAGGAGCCAGACCTGCTGCTGGCTGCTTCCAGGGCGCAGCACGGTCCGCAGTGCCAGGATAGGCGGGAAGTCTGGCTTTGCATCCCGGCTGCGCCGCAGATCGGGAGCTGCTGGAGGTAAGTACGTGCCCCAATCCCCTGCCCCAGCCCTGAGTCCCCCCCAAACCCAGAACCCCTTCCTGCACCCCAAGCCCCTCTCCCTAGCCCAGAGCCCTGACCACTTCCCTCACCCCAAACCCCTCATCCCCGGCCCCACCCCAGAGCCTGCACCCAGAGCCCTGACCCCCTCCCACACCCTGAACCCCTCATTCCCAGCCCCACCCCGCAGTCCGCACCCCAACCCTCTGCCCCAGCCCTGAGCCCCTCCCACACCCCAAACCCCTCATCCCCAGCTCCATTGGGTCACGGGCATCAACAATTTTCTTCAACTGGGTCACCAGAAAAAAAAAGTTTGAAAACCACTGATCTAGGAAGTTACTTAGTTGTGGGCATTTGGAGATTAATGTAGAAGGGGTGGCATTTCCACTTGGTGCCTGTCAATGAACTAGATGGTGCATAGCTTTCTCTTTTTCTTTAGCTAGCGTGATTGTACGTGATTCTCAAGACTTGGCCTTCTATCGAGATGGTGGCATTGATGGCTTGCTTTAGTGATGGAAATCTGCGGGTCTGCTGCCCCGAATTCTTTGTACGTTTGTGCAGCACTGCTCTGTTGACTTGGCCTGTAGATCTGATGGTTACTTTAGGAGGACCGTTCTGCAATCATGTTCAATTAGACCACCTTAGCGTACCTTCCTTGGTGTTCTCCTGCATGGTAGACTCCCAGAAGTGGGAAGTTCTGCAGAAGCAACCTTGAAGCAGAGCCAGTAACAGTGTGGTCCTTTCAGAATTGTCTCAGCGTATTCACACTATTCATCCACCCTCATAGTTGCCTCTAACAGCCTTTGCTCCAAACCTCAAGTGCCTCAGGTGAGTGCTCATGCTGTCCTACCAGGTTCCTGAAACCCAGCGGGGGAGCATCCCACAAATGTGAGTGCACATAAGCAAACTCTCTCAAAGAACGTTTCTTTTTGGCAGCTGAGTAGAGGGCAGTGGGGCATTTGGCACCCAGGAGGCCTGAGTTAAGTTTGGCAGCTGACAGCAGTTTGACCATTACAACCTAGAAGGTAGCTAGTGGCTTCTAGCACTGTGGGGATGCTTCTGTTCCTCTCTTGCAAACAAGGAAGAGGTGACTCTCTTTTGGTGGGGGAGTGGAAAGGTTTGAGTTCTGGTTTCCAAAGCTGTGCCCTATATGTCCACCACTGAATGCATTTGAGCTGCTGTCGCTGGCATACCAAGTTAACACCCCATGAAGATTAATGGAGGCGGTTCATATCACTCAGAGCTGTTGCTTCAGGTTGTTTGCAGACTATTAAATTAAATTAATGGAGATATCCTATCTCCTAGAACTGGAAGGGACCTTGAAAGGTCATTGAGTCCAGCACTAGCAGGACCAAGTAGTGATTT